>NC_090935.1:584111574-584414605 GCF_040938575.1 Ambystoma mexicanum
GATTGAAGGGTCGAATTTGCATGGGGTAAGAAAAGAAGCTGGTGTGCAGGCCATTGGAGCCTTGGGGGTTGAAAAGAGCATGTGCTCAGTGGAGGTCCAAACAGACAAGGCGATGGAGCCATTGGTGCTTGAAGTGCAAGCTGGTAATAAAAAAGAGAATGAAGTGAAAGGAAAGGAGAAAAAATTGCCGTACATGGGGATAACAAAACCATTGGGGGCACACTTCATGGCAACGACAAGGGAGAAGATTCAGGCAGGGGAATTTGTAGATGTGTTCAAATTGCTGCATAGGGAAGTGAGAGCAAAAGAGGGGTCTAAAGAGGAAGAAAGAGAGCTGGCGTCGCGCCCAAGGGTCCCGGTGACTATTGAGAATTGGACGTCGGCATTTATCATTTATGCCAGCGTTTATTGTGAAAAAATTCCAGAGCGTTGCGTGGCTCTGCTCAAATATATGGATGTTATCAGGAAGGCTTTCACGAGTTTTGGGGGTTTTGCATGGGTAAGGTATAATGAGGAATTCAGAGCGAGATTGGCGGAGGACAGTCAAGTGGTCTGGGGGGAGATAGACATGGATCTTTGGTTGCAATGGATGGCTCCAACGAGGCCTGCCCCGACGCTGCACACGGCGAGCGGGCTGCCCGTACCTTACCGGCCCTTTCTTGGTCACCCCGCCCACGAAGGGGCGGGGGGAGGAGGTAGGGGGCAGTCATCAGCAGCGTGCTGGGGGTATAATAAGGACGGCTGCGCAAGGACCCTGTGTAGGTTCAGGCACGAGTGTAGCAAGTGTGGTGGAAAACACCCTCTCACGCAGTGTTTTCAACAGGGGGAAAGGGGGAGGGGGAGAGGGGCAGGTAGAGGGGTTGTGGGAAAAAGCTTTTACTCCAATTAAAGTAAGGGTGCTCGAAAGATGGTTGCAATTTTATCCGGAGAGGGAGCGAAGATTTTGAGTGAGGGTTTCTGTCAGGGGTTCAGATTAGGGTACCAGGGCACAAGAGTGCGCAGGTGGGCTGAAAATTTGAAGTCAGCAAGAGAAAATGTTGACGTGGTGAGACATAAATTGACCAAAGAAATAGAGGCAGGAAGGATAGTGGGCCCATTTGATGACTTGCCGGGTGATTTAGTAATATCCCCATTGGGGGTGGTGCCGAAGAAAGCTCCGGGGGAGTTCAGACTGATACATCATTTGTCATGGCCGGAGGGTATGTCAGTTAATGATTTTATTGCCCCGGAAGAGTGCGGAGTTGTGTATGCCAGTGTTGACCAGGCGGTGGAACTGATAAGGAAGGAAGGGCGAGGGGCCTTCATGGCCAAGTGTGATATCAAGGCGGCTTTCAGGTTATTGCCGGTGCACCCGGAGGATTTTTGGTTGTTGGGTTTGCAGTTTGAGGAAGGCATATACATAGACAAAGCCTTGCCAATGGGGTGCGCAATTTCCTGTGCTTTGTTTGAGCGGTTCAGCTCTTTCTTACAGTGGGTCTTCTCATTCAGTTCGGGTTGGGAGAGTGTGCTGCACTATTTGGATGATTTTCTTTTCATTAGCGGGGCAGAAGGAGTGGAGGATTGTAAAAAAATGCTACAGTTGTTTCAGGAGCTGATGGAGGAGCTGGGGGTGCCATTAGCGGAAGACAAAACTGAGGGGCCAGCAGTGGTATTGACATTTCTAGGAATTGAGCTGGATTCAGTGGCCATGACCTCACGCTTGCCGCACGACAAGGTGAGCAAATTGGTGGTTTTGTTGGAAAAAGTGGTGGTTGCCAAGAAAATGAAGCTGGTTGAAATGCAAAGTTTGGTGGGGCATCTGAATTTTGCATGCAAGGTGGTGGCCCCTGGGCGTACATTTTGCAGGAACATGGCGAGGGCTATGGCGGGAGCGAAGTGCCCATATCATCGAATAAGAGTGTCAGGGGCAGTGAGGGAGGATTGCAGAATTTGGCTGCGCTTTTTGGAGAATTTCAACGGAGTGACAATGTGGTTGCAGGGAGACCCGGTGACTTGGGAAGTTCAGATATTTTCTGATGCGGCAGGAGCGGGAGGTTTTGGAGTTTTCTGGGGAGGAAAGTGGTGTGCGGAGAAATGGCCATTGCGGTGGTTGAAGGAAGGAAGGAGTATAGCATTTCTTGAATTTTTTCCACTACTAGTTGCATTGCAGTTGTGGGGGAAGGATTTTCAGAACAAGAAGGTGAATTTTAATGTTGACAATGAATGCGTAGTTCATGTGGTGAACAGGCAGTCAGCTAAGGATCAGAGGGTGGTGAGACTGATGAGAGAATTTGTGCTGCACTGCATGGAATGGAATGTGGTGTTTAAGGCAACACATGTGCCGGGGAAGGATAATGGCATCGCTGATGCGTTATCTCGTTTTCAATGGCAGAAATTCCGTGGATTGGCTCCAGATGCAGAGCAGGAGGGGCAACAGATTCCGGAGGAGCTGTGGAAGATAGGAAGCTGAGAGTGCTTTCACTGGTGGAGGGTTCATTGGCCTCGGCATCCAAGGAGGCATATAGGAGGGCCTGGGAGGATTTTATTAGAGGGGGAGCTTGTAGATGGGACGCAGAAGAAAGGAGGAGAGATGATGTTATGAATTTTCTCCTGAGGTGTATGGACAGGGGGTGGTCAAAGGCAACGATTGCGGGGAAGTTAGCAGGGATTTCTTTCTATGGGAAATGGTTTTGGGGTTTTCAACCAAGTGGGGGGGAAATGGCAAATAGGATGTTGGAAGGATGGGCTAGGGAGAGTAAGAGGGACAAGGATAAGAGGAGGCCGATATCGGCGGAATTGTTGCAGAGGCTGATTGAGGTGGTGGGGGGAGTTTGCTGGTCGGTATGGGAGGGGGAATTGTTTGTGACTTGTTTTACTTGGTTATTTTTTGAGGCCTTCAGGGTTTCTGAGTTGGTAGGGGGAAAAGGTGGGGTAGGAGGACTGCAATGGGAAGATGTACGAATTACAGAGGAAGGTCTGGACATCAAGATCAGAAGATCCAAGACTGATCAGAAGGGGAGGGGTTCTTGGGTTCTACTGGGTAGAGGGAGTAGGAATTTATGTCCAGTACAGGTAGGATTGGTGTGGGAGGAGCGTTGTGGGGGTAGGTCAGGCTTGGTGTTTCAACATGAGGATGGGTCGCCGGTGGCAGCGGCACATGTGCTGGGGGTATTGAGGAAGGCGTTGGAGGCGGTGGGTGAAAAGGCAGAGGATTTTGGGACTCATTCTTTTAGGATGGGCGCAGCATCTGAAGGCAGTAGGTTGGGATTTTCCGAAGACAAAGTGAAAAGCTTGGGGCGTTGGAGGTCTGGGAAATACAAGGGGTACGTCAGGGATTTTGATAAGGGGAATGTGTGAAGAAATGAGGGAAAGGATTTTGGAGGGCTGCTCTTATTGTGATGTTTTGACTTGTCAGTGATTGTTAATTTTCTTTTTTCAGATGCTGCGCGAAAGGAAGGGGAGTTGGCGCAAGTGTGGATTGTTGGCCATTCAATTGTTAAGTGGGCTGGGCAAGAGGCGGAAAAAAGGGTGTTTGGGAGGCAGCTGGGATGCAGCTATAAGGTGGTGGTGGTGAGATGGCACGGTTTGGGGGGTCTGCGCTGGGATCAGCTGCTTCCTATATTAGCAGGGATGAGGGAACGCTATGGGGTTCCAGAAGTGGTAATTATTCACGCGGGAGAGAATGACCTGGTGAAGGATACAGGGGTCTCTCTGCGAAGGAAAATGAAGAGGGATTTAGTTTGGATGAGGGAAATGTGGCCTCAAGCAAAGGTGGTTTGGACCAAGCTGTTGCCGCAGAGATTTTGGAGGGGGGCGAGAAATGAGGGAGCAATAGAGAGGACTAGGAAAGGGATAAATAGGGAAATGGCTAAGTTTTGTGCCTCGATGTCGGTACAGGTGATGGACCACAAAGAAATAACGTATGAAGGGCTCCTTATTTTTAGAGAGGACGGAGTACACTTGTCCAGGTATGGGAATAGTCATTACCTGGCGGATCTGAGTTCCTGGCTGGGAGACTGGGTAAGAAGTGGGAGATAGGAAGGGAAAAAGGGGGGGGGGAGTGGGGCAGAAAGAACTCCTCAAGGGAGGGTTTTTCTGGTGCCGGGGGCATGGCCCCTTTTGATGTGAGGGGAGGGAAGCACAATGGGGAATGACACGGGAAAGGATGGGGTGGCGCTGTTTGCACAAGCAGGTCACCCCAGGGGAGCAGGTATTGAGCCTGGAGGGGCATGGCCCCTGGGAGAAAGCGGGACGCCTGGGAAAAGGGCAAGGAGACGGTAGGCTCCAAGGGGTAAGTAGGGAGGAGATAGATGAGTTATTTATTTAATTGTTGGGAAGATGAAAATGAAAAAGGAGAATGTTTAATTATTTAATTGTTTGTTGTAATATTTATTTAGTTTGTTAGGCCATGGAGCCAGTTAAGCATTTTGAATTGTAAGCTTTGGCCTGTCACATTAAAGCGACCTTTTCCACTTTTAAATGAGTCTGGGTTTTTGTGCAGTAAGCCAAAAAAGACTGGATCCTGTAAATAGACAAATAATGAAGGTGTCTACTTCTGGCTTTCGCGTTTTTTGAAAGAAAACTAGAAACACTAGTTATCAAGCTTCATAAGAAGGAAGGAAGAAGAAGCCTACCTGCGGGTTAGGGAGCTGCTGGTCTGAAAGTTAAACTGCAGAGAGCTTAGGTTTTCAATGGACTGCAGGACTTAAGATCGAGCATCTGTGCATCAAAATATATGTGCGGGCGTCTTGGCATTTAACTGTGAAAAGAGCACAGTTGGAAAATATATATGAGGAAGAGAATCCTGCTTCGTTTGTGTGTATGTATAACGGGAAGTGCACTGACCGCTTACCTGTATTAACACGACATCTGTGTGTGTCTTCGGTACACAGCAAACAGGCGCAGAGTAGCCTGAAGGTAGGACCGTGAAACAGAGAGCGGGATTGGTTGAGAAATACCCACCCATTCTGACGTGGACGAATCGTCAAAATCATAAGGCGGAAGTGCTGTGCTGATTGCAGGATGCCAGACGAGCCCTCTTTATGAAGGAGGAAGTGAATTGTGTTAATGTTAATTAATGCGCACAAAATACAAATTGACCTATGTGAGCAAATGTGTGGTTTCTGCAATGACGGCTGGACCCAAAACTTTTTTGGCAAGCCGCGGGGCACAGTTGATGTGGTCCGAGATTCGCTGCAACCTCAGATAAGTAGTCCAAAAATAGTCCGTACTCGAAGGACTCTGATAGGATGAAGACGGCCATTCCTTTATGATGTGGGGAAGTGTCATGATCACTGTTTCCAAGGAGCCAGGACCAGCCCAACGTCCTTGGAAGCAGGCCCCTAACCCTAATCCTAGGCACCAGCCGGTCCCTACTGGGACCTTTTGGACCCTGTCCTGGCGCCGGTGGCACCAGACTCATCAAAACCATCGGTCCCGGCACTGGAAGCGCCGGGCTCATAATTGGTGTGAAAGTGCTTGGGTGGACTTACCTGCGGCAGACCATGCTGCTTACTTACCAGCCACTTAGAAGCCCTCTGTGAACAGGAACTACTTTCTTACCTGGGTGGGGCAGCTCCACTCCCTGGATACAGCACTGGAACTCTTCTGGAAACTGGAACTCTTTTCTTACCTAGGCGGGGCCGTGGAAGAAGACGCCTCATCACTCCAAGGCTATTTAAACCACACCCGATAGATGAAACGTGCTTCGCGTTATTCTGCATCTGCAGCAGAACGCTCACCGAGTCTGTTCCAGCCTTTCCTCTTTCGATCCTGAACCTGCAAGAATTATACTTACCATTCCTGTATCCAGTCAACATCAGCACCTGCAAAAGACAAGAAACAACAGGTTAGCAAGACAAACTTTACACACAGTGCTTTCTCACCTGATCCATCAGCAGCGGCCGTGTCTTCACGCTGCACCTTCGCCTGCAAAGACAAAAGCATTGTTATACTTACCGGCACGCCGTGAATTCCGGATTTCTTCATTCTGCATAGCCGCCTGTGAAGACAAAGTTTAGTTAAAACTTACTAGCATTCCGCTGACTCCGGCGCTGCAAACCAACATCTGAAAGACAAAAGAAAAAGACATTAAGCAGGTATTTACTCACGCCCATCGCGCTCGTCGCAATAAAACGCCTGCGAATACTCCGGCGTCTCTTTAACATGAACTAAGCTGCAAGGAAAGAGACAGTTAGAGCGCTTGCCATACTTACGAATTTCCAGGCGCTTCACTCCATCTTCCATCCCAAGAGTCCTGCAATACATAAGGGAAAAGCATTATACAGAGTCTTCAATATTAACGTGCCACGCATTTAAAGACTATAAAGACAAAAGGTGTCCAGAAACCCACCGCTCGTGCAGATAACGACGGTAACCATCCTCTGAATTCAAGAGGCCAATGTTTCACCAGTGAAGGAACTGGCAACGGCACCCTGCACCAGACGCAGATGGAGAGCCCAGCATTCACCTATCTAAGGTGAGCACGTTGACCTGGGGGGGCTCTACAGAAAAGCTGGGAAGAGAGAGAGAGAGAGAGAGGGACATTCAACAACCCAGGCCATTAACCCCCATATTCTTTCACCTGCAGAACCCTCACTCTTCGAGTTCGACACACAGTGCGAAGAGGTTCGACCCCAGAAGCCAATCGAGTCCTGCACATCACTTTTCGAGTCACAGACACCCTCCTGCCAAGACCCGCGCCTCCGTGGGAATCAGGTGAGCGTTACAGAACGCGAAGCCCACCACAAAACTCCTACCCAGGCGCAATGGAAACCTCAGACACTGATCAACTAGCCCAGTTGCTCGGAGAATTAAGAGCAGAAGTACATGCAGCTCGTCAGGAAACAAACTCTCTAAGAAGAGAACTGATAATTTCCAAGGAGCGAACTGAGGACCTCGCTAGGCAGTTGCTACAAACGCAGGCAGGACAGACACCTTTGCCCGCTCCAGGAGGAAGTTATCCTTCTGCATCATCTTTAAATCCTGTGCAAATCAATCTGCCCGGTAATGTGCCCTTGGCTCCGCCCGAACGCTTTTCTGGTGATCCAAAGAAATTCGCGGTGTTCATCAACCAGTGCCGCTTACACTTCTTATGTCGACCAGGTGTTTTCCCAACAGACCAGACCAAGGTGGCTTTCGTGCTTTCTTATCTCAGTGGCAGCGCCGCAGATTGGTCGATCCCTTTAGTCACCCAGGATGATCCGGTTTTACATGATTTCCAGGCCTTCCAGTCCAGCATGGAGAAACTGTTCGCAAGACATGCACAAGGGCAGGCCTTGGACAATGAACTTCTTTCATTACGACAGGGTAATCAAGACCTCTTGACTTATATAGCCTCATTCAACAGACTTATAGTGGAAACTCAATGGCCCGAGGATAAGAGAATAACGCTTTTCTACAGAGGCCTGCGTGGAGAGCTCAAGGATGTGTTAGCTCAAGTTGTGAATCCTCCACAAGAATGCTCAGACTATATTGACTTAGTTGTCCAATTGGACCACAGACTACAGAACAGGAAGGCAGATCGTTCCAAATTTGATACCCGAGTGTTTTCTAAACCACAAACCTCTACTAGGGGAGTTGACACGGTGGAACCCATGCAAATAGGGGGCATGAAAAGACCTTTAACCCAGAAAGAGCGGGAAAGAAGAAGGCAGCTGCAATTATGCCTCTATTGCGGAAACTCAGGACACTTTCTTCGGGACTGTCCAGTGAAACCAGCTAAGAAGGCTGTAGGAGCCGCGGATACCTGTACCACAAATTCTGAGCTAGGAAACGACCTAGCCCGACAAGAGTAGAGGTCCTCTTGCCGAGCGTTAAGATTTGTCCCGTGACCTCGCATTTCGTGGTACCCATGGTCCTCATTAGTCCTGAACGTCCGGATCGTTTGCATGCAATTGAAGCTTACATCGACAGTGGAGCAATCGGTAATTATGTGGACCGTGAAATGGTATCAAGGATGAATCTACCCCTTGTCTCTAAGGCTGTAAAAGACGTCATTACTACTGTGGATGGCACGGAGATAGCCTCCGGACCAGTAACGCATGCCACCCAAGAAGTGACGCTAGTGAGTCAAGATGGACACCGGGAGAGAATCGTGTTTGATGTGATCAAGGCTCCTCAGTTCCAGATCATTCTGGGAATCCCTTGGTTAGAGAAGCACAATCCTCAGATCGATTGGCGAGCAAAGACGGTTCAGTTTCCAGAATGTTTTACCACTTGTTATCCTAGGCCTGATGTTTCACTGGCGGCAATCTCTTCGGAGGAGGTTCCCAAATTACCTCCCGAATACCAGTAATTCCAAGACGTCTTCCGGAAGGATCAAGCTAACACCCTGCCTCCTCATAGGTCTTACAACTGTCAGATAGATTTGATACCCGGAACAACTCCTCCTTGCAGCAGGATTTATGCCCTCACCGAGCCTTAGAATCTTCACCTCAGACAATATTTGGACCAATACCTAGCTAACGGGTTTATCCGTCCTTCAAAATCTCCAGCTTCATCGGCTTTGTTCTTCGTTCCGAAAAAGGAAGGAGACCTTAGGACTTGCATAGATTATCGCACCCTGAATCAAATCACCGTTAAAAACAGATACCCGTTACCTTTGATCCCTGAACTCCTGGACCAAGTCAAAGACGCATGTATATATACAAAATTGGATCTCAGAGGAGCCTACCACTTGGTACGGATAAAAGAGGGCGATGAATGGAAAACGGCCTTCCGCACCAAGTACGGGCTATTCGAATATCAAGTGATGCCCTTTGGACTTTGTAATGCTCCTGCCGCTTTCCAATATTTTATGAACGATGTCCTTAGAGAACTCATAGACGTGTGTGTTGTTGTCTACATTGATGACATCCTTGTCTATTCATCATCCGAAGAGGAACACCAGAGACACGTTAAAAAGGTTCTCGAGAGATTGCGTCAACATAATCTTTTTGCTAAGCTTGAAAAATGCGTTTTCAACGTAACTGAAGTCGAGTTCCTGGGATTCATATTGTCACCTAACGGAGTCCATATGGATTCAAAGAAAGTCGATGCAATCATCAAGTGGCCATCACCAACCTCTGTATAAGGAGTTCAAAGCATGTTAGGCTTCACTAACTTTTACCGCAGATTTATTCCTGAATTTTCTCAGATAGTCCAGCCCATCAACGCTCTGTTAAAAAAGAACAAACGTTTTGAGTGGTCTTCTGAAGCAGAACAAGCTTTTCAGGACTTAAAAGCTAAATTCATTTCTGCACCTGTTCTAAAACATCCTCGCCCAGAACTCCCCTACATCATGGAAACGGATGCTTCTAGTCTTGCTATGGGGGCAGTTTTATCACAAAGAGATCCGGTCACACACCAGTTACACCCTGTAGCCTTTTGATCCCGCAAGTTTTCGGCTCCCGAGATCAACTATTCAATTACAGACAAGGAACTTTTAGCTATCAGATCGGCCTTTAAAGCATGGCGGCATTATCTTTTAGGAGCCAGACACACAGTCACCGTAATGACTGATCACCGCAATTTACAATATCTAAAGACGGCCAAAGCTCAGTCTTCCAGACAGCTTCGCTGGGCTCTGTTTCTGGCTGAATTTGACTTTATAATTACTTATCGACCAGGCAGTAAGAACGGAAAAGCAGATGCCCTCTCCCGGATGGGAGTAGATGAACATTTGACCACTCCAGAACCAATACCCATAATCCCAGAACAAAGGATTTTGGGTTTGGTCAGCACTCAATCTTTTGAAGACATCAAGACCACGGTTAAATCACTCCTAACTCCGGCCGATTTGCAGGACTGGCAATTAAAGGGAAAAGAATTCTCAGTGGATCAAGACCTACCATATTTCCGAGGACGATTGCACTTGCCCTGTGAGAAAATACAAAAACAAGTAATCTCCTGTTATCACGACTCTCTAATGGAGGGTCACCCTGGCATTACCAAAACCATGGAAAAGATTAAAAGACATTTCTGGTGGCCATCATGGAAAAAGGATATTAGAGACTTTGTAATCTCCTGCGGTGTGTGTGCCCAGAATAAAAGTCAGAAGCAGAAACCAGCCAGCCTATTACAGCCACTAGACATCCCTCCCTGTCCATGGCATACCTTGTCCATGGATTTTATCACGGACTTACCTCCATGCTCGGGGTATACTACCATCTTAGTAGTCGTGGATCTATTCTCCAAGTTGGCTCACTTCATTCCCCTGAAGGGTCTACCTTCAGCCTCAGTATTGGCCCGAGAATTCTTGGAAAACATCGTTCGCTTACACGGTTTTCCCTCGGTTTTAGTCTCCGATAGGGGAAGTCAATTCATCTCCCACTTCTGGCGCAGTTGCTGTCGTCTAGCCCAAATTGATGTAAGACTTTCGACCAGTCACCATCCCCAAACTGACGGACAAACCGAAAGGACAAATCAGACACTAGAACAATATCTACGTTGCATGCTCCAACAAACTGAAAACCCCTGGAAGGATATTCTTTGGATCGCTGAATACGCTTACAACAATTCGACTCATTCTGGAACCGGGAAGACTCCTTTTTTCCTATTATACGGACACCATCCTAGAACCTCCAACCTGGATCCTCCCCAAGAATTTGAAGCACCTGCTGTGGATCACTTGCACTCGCAGATCACCCGTGCTTTTAAGGAAGCCACTGCCCATCTGCAAAGAGCTAAAGCTCAATTCAAAAAAGGAGCAGATCGACACCGTAAAGAGGCCCCTCACTACGCTGTAGGAGATCAGGTCTGGTTATCCACTAAGCACCTGCCTCTAAAAGGACCCCGCACCTTCATCCCGAGATACCTTGGACCCTATCTCATATCTGCCATAATTAATCCGGTGGCTGTCAAATTGGAATTACCTACGCATATGAAAATACATCCAGTATTCCATGTCTCCTTATTAAAACCAGTACAACCAGAAACCCGATTAACTGAACTTCCAGAACCGGTTTTAGTAGATGGAGAACTTGAATTCGAAGTGAAGAACATCCTAGACTCCAAAATCTCCAAATCTAAGTTACATTATCTGGTTGATTGGAAAGGATACGGCCCCCAGGAGAGGTCTTGGGAACCCTCAGAATATGTCCACGCACCTCGTCTGATCAAGAAATTCCATCTGAATCACCCCAACAAGCCAAAACCCCCGGAGAAGACACATTTAGGAGGGGCCTTGAGGGGGGGTGCTGTCATGATCACTGTTTCCAAGGAGCCAGGACCAGCCCAACGTCCTTGGAAGCAGGCCCCTAACCCTAATCCTAGGCACCAGCCGGTCCCTACTGGGACCTTTTGGACCCTGTCCTGGCGCGGGTGGCACCAGGCTCATCAAAACCATCGGTCCACGGCTCATAATTGGTGTGAAAGTGCTTGGGTGGACTTACCTGCGGCAGACCATGCTGCTTACTTACCAGCCACTTAGAAGCCCTCTGTGAACAGGAACTACTTTCTTACCTGGGTGGGGCAGCTCCACTCCCTGGATACAGCACTGGAACTCTTCTGGAAACTGGAAC
This sequence comes from Ambystoma mexicanum, assembly GCF_040938575.1. NCBI lineage: Eukaryota > Metazoa > Chordata > Amphibia > Caudata > Ambystomatidae > Ambystoma > Ambystoma mexicanum. The sequence continues at coordinate 584,123,055 of NC_090935.1, forward strand.
TCTTTTCTTACCTAGGCGGGGCCGTGGAAGAAGACGCCTCATCACTCCAAGGCTATTTAAACCACACCCGATAGATGAAACGTGCTTCGCGTTATTCTGCATCTGCAGCAGAACGCTCACCGAGTCTGTTCCAGCCTTTCCTCTTTCGATCCTGAACCTGCAAGAATTATACTTACCATTCCTGTATCCAGTCAACATCAGCACCTGCAAAAGACAAGAAACAACAGGTTAGCAAGACAAACTTTACACACAGTGCTTTCTCACCTGATCCATCAGCAGCGGCCGTGTCTTCACGCTGCACCTTCGCCTGCAAAGACAAAAGCATTGTTATACTTACCGGCACGCCGTGAATTCCGGATTTCTTCATTCTGCATCGCCGCCTGTGAAGACAAAGTTTAGTTAAAACTTACTAGCATTCCGCTGACTCCGGCGCTGCAAACCAACATCTGAAAGACAAAAGAAAAAGACATTAAGCAGGTATTTACTCACGCCCATCGCGCTCGTCGCAATAAAACGCCTGCGAATACTGCGGCGTCTCTTTAACTCGAACTAAGCTGCAAGGAAAGAGACAGTTAGAGCCCTTGCCATACTTACAAATTTCCAGGCGCTTCACTCCATCTTCCATCCCAAGAGTCCTGCAATACATAAGGGAAAAGCATTATACAGAGTCTTCAATATTAACGTGCCACGCATTTAAAGACTATAAAGACAAAAGGTGTCCAGAAACCCACCGCTCGTGCAGATAACGACGGTAACCATCCTCTGAATTCAAGAGGCCAATGTTTCACCAGTGAAGGAACTGGCAACGGCACCCTGCACCAGACGCAGATGGAGAGCCCAGCATTCACCTATCTAAGGTGAGCACGTTGACCTGGGGGGGCTCTACAGAAAAGCTGGGAAGAGAGAGAGAGAGAGAGAGAGAGAGAGGGACATACAACAACCCAGGCCATTAACCCCCATATTCTTTCACCTGCAGAAACCTCACTCTTCGAGTTCGACACACAGTGCGAAGAGGTTCGACCCGAGAAGCCAATCGAGTCCTGCACATCACTTTTCGAGTCACAGACACCCTCCTGCCAAGACCCGCGCCTCCGTGGGAATCAGGTGAGCGTTACAGGAAGCGATCGAATTGGTTGGACAATTCTGGGATTTGTGAGGCTTTGGGATAGTGTTGGAAAGTGTTATGAAAAACATGAATGCCAGATACATCTAGAATCAAAGATGGATTTGTTCAAATGCACTAAAAAAGTGCTTTGTCAGCCTGGAGATACTACCAAACAAGGTATTTATAATTTAAACCATATGTCATGTTCTGACATGATGTGTGAATTGGTAAATAAAAGTGTACACTTAAATTACCATATGGTGATTGGCGGAACACTGGAGACTCAGAGTTGCCTGGGGGAATAAAATGGGGAGAAAAAATATGCAATTCTCAAGACATGGTTTGTATGTTCAGACGGGAGGCAGAAATTCTTCATTCAATCCATTGATATGAGTGGACAATCTATGGATCCATCTAGCCTCCTTTTGAAGTAGACTCCTTAAGACATTAGTTGAGTTCTTTACCACATCTACAATCCACCATTGGATATCGTCAGCGGTATGGTGTGCATCTAAAAAGTGGTTGACTAAAGGTGCAGATAGTGTTTTACACCTGATTCTGGAGCGGTGCTCTGAAATTCTGATATGCACTGGGCGGGCAGTTTGCCCAACATAGCGTAGGCTGCAAGGGCATTCAATACAATAAATGACCTGCTTGCTTTTGCAGTTCATAAGTGTGGAGAAGGTCCACATTTTGGTACCAATTACAAAGTCTTTAATTTTTTTGGTAAAGCAGCAAACCGAACAGGAGCCACATGGGAAGTGGCCAACTGTGGTTCTCAAATCCCAGAGGCCCATTCTGGGTGCTGTTTTTTTTAAATTAGAGTGAACGAATTTATCTTGAATGTTTTTGGCTCTTTTAAAAGCAAACCTTGGCAATTGGGTATCCGGGAGACTGAGTTTTGCGATTGTCCAATACTTAGAAATACGTTTTTTGATTTGAAATGTCTGCGGTCCATGCGTGATAACGCAGGTAATTCTGTCTTTTTCGATGGTTGCTGTGTAGCATTGGAGGATAACAAGATATTTCGGTTTGTGAAGAATGCTCTTTTCTTTGCTTGGTTGATTAGTCTTTTGGGATATCTTCTGTCTACAAGACTGGAACATAATTTTTCAGATTGATCATACAAGTCACATAAGTCAGTGCAATTCCTTCTTATGCGCAGAAATTGACCGTAGGGTAAATTATCCCGAAGGTGGGGCGGATGATTACTGGAATAGTGTAGCAGTGTGTTTCTTGCAGTGGTTTTACGATGAAGGCTACATTGAAGTTTGCCTGCTTTATGTAGTCAGATCCAAGAATGTAATGGCTTTGTCACTGAATTCCATGGTGAACTGGATGTTCCTGTCGATGTTGTTTAGCCAGAGAAGGAACATCTCTAGTTCTGACTCAAGCCCTAGCCATATGAAAATAATATTGTGGATGTACCATTTCCAGCTTGTTATGTGTGTTCTGTAGGGATTTTTTTCAGACAGAATGTTAACTGTTTCAAAATTGGACATAAAGAGAATGGCTAAACTAGGGGCAAATGATGCCCCCGTTGCCGTTCCTTTCGTCTGCAAGTAAAATTGGTGGTTAAACTCAAAGAGTTTTTTCACAAGGCTAAAGTCATGAGTTCCAAGATGAAATTATGTTGAACGCGTTCTTGTGAGTCAAATTGAGTCAGTGTCTCGCGCATGCAGTTAAGTGCCTGATCTTGAGGCATGCTCGTATATAGGGATTTAATATCCATAGTGACTAGTCTTTGAGTAGAGGGATCAAATGTGTAGTTCTCAAAAATTTGGATGCTATGAGTGGTATCTCGTAAGTATGTTTCTGTTTGTGCAGTTAGTGATTTTAAGAAGGTGTCAATGAATTTGCACAAAGGTTCAAGTATAGAACCGCAGCCTGATATTATAGGTTTCTCTGAATTTTTGTGTATTTTGGGTAGGGTGTACATGGTTGGTGTATGTCCTTGACTTGTAGTGAGGTATTTGGATTCATGGTCAGTAATCCAGTTGCTATCATGAGCAAATTGGACCGCACTTTCTATCTCTAGTTTGATTTCGTTGAAAGGGTCTTTTTTGAGCTTCTTATAACTTTCTTGATCTTGAAGTAATTCATTCATCATTGATAGATATTGGGCATTACTCATGATGACAATACCTCCACGTTTGTCGGCTGGTTTGATGACAATGGTGGTGTTTTTAGATAGTTCGGTTAGGGCTTTTTGTTCCTCACGAGATAGATTGTGTTTGAAAGGGCTCGCTTTGGTTTTTAGTATTTCAAGGTCTCTTAAAATACATTTCTCAAGAGTTAAGATTTCTTTAGGGACTTCATTGTCTTGTGGTCTGAAAGTGGACAGTATACGTAGGCCTGTGTCTAAATGAGGTTCCTGATCAGGGAAATCTTGAAAAAACGCTTTGAGGAGTACGGTTCTGAGAAACCTCTGGATCTCCATTTCCGTTTGAAACTAGTCTGTGTTTTGTGTGGGTACAAAAGATAGTCCTTTTGAGAGAACTGAAATTTGTGACAGTGTCATATCAAGATTGGCCAAATTAAAAACGGGCCTTTTATTTTGACAGCTAATTAGAGGGTCCGGCGTCTCCTGCCCCGCGTTTGTTGTCGTGGTGGGCCGTAGGGTGGAAACCATGGTTGCCCCCAATATGGGCCTTCTTGCACTCCTCTGCCTAAAAAAAGGGGTCGAAGGGGGTAGTTTCCAAAGGCTTGTTGCTGGTGATACTTTGATTGATCGTCTAAGCTATTACTGCTAGAGTTAGAAAAAGACACCCAACGGCGTCTCCCTCCGTGTTTTTGTTGTTGTGAGGTGGCCTGTTTTTTAGCAGCTTCTATATAGTCATCTGTGGTGTAAGGGAATATTTTCTCTAATTAGAAATCTTGTATATATTTGTGTCATTTTTTTGTCTTTTTGGTGACTGTTGCCGTTTTGAATTCATTAAATATTTTGTTAATTACTTTAAGATGATCACGAGCGTTGGTGATAGCTGTGTTTTCTAGGAAGTTGTTTTCTTCTAAGTCTAATTCTTTCTGAATATCAATACTTAGTCGTTGAGCAGTTGTAATGGTTAGGACTATAAGGTCCCTGCTGCACTTTATTGCTAGGTGGCTGAATGTTGTCGTGCACTCCTTGTCTGTTAAAAAAAGACAAGGTTCATTGCGCACAATCAAACCAGCCGGAATGGTGTCTGCCTTTAAATACTCGCGTTGAAAATGCCCATGGAGCTCTGTGCGAAAAATGTTCTTTTTTAATTTGAGCAAGTCTTCACAACATGATGTATGGGCTGCACCGAAATTAGATCCAGTAGGATCAAAAATCGATGGGACATGTACTCTTGTTCCGAAGGGAATTGCCATAGCGTTTCGGTGCTGGACTGCCCATGTGGGCGGGACAAAGACTGATATGCAAATGCATATTTCCCATCTGTGAAAGGTACAGTGAGCAAAAAGCGATGGCTGGGAACTCTCAAAGTAGAAAAAAAACACAGAACAGGTTATCATGCCATGTTCTTTCTGGAGAGGGGCAGCCTGCTACTTTTTTAGAAAATCTATTGCTGCATTGCATTTCTTTTGTAAGGATTTTGACATGGTTGTCTCAAAACAACTTAACAAATACGTTTCCGGGAAATACCATTCTGACACAGCGTAGTTCTGGTTTCAGATATGTCTGCGTTGCTGGAATGACTACATTGTATGTCCAGCATCATGCAGTGGCAGAGGCAGCTTGTGCGGGGGCGAGTGACTCATGAGTGTCAGCTAGAGAATTGTTTTGTTGGAGTGGTGCAAGCCTTGCCCACAAATTTGTGGCGGTGATCGAGCGAAGAGAGGAAGTCCATACCAACTTAGGAGGATTTTGGGGGGGAGGGTTTCCTGTCCAACTGATGAACCTTCTAATATTAACTAATTGGTTAAAATGGTGCCTTTTGCTGCACACGTTTTGTGAAAAGTGGGTAAAAAGCAATACAATTTACCATCGTCTTCGAGCGTAAAACTAAAAACAATCCCGTATATGCCAGGTTACCAGCAGCATGTAGGAGCATTTTCCGTCAGACATTCGTGATGCCTTTGCACACAATATATGCTAGTATTTTACTAGTGAAAAACGACATCATGCTGGTCGTGCCATATGTGCCAGTATCCCCATGTGACAACACTCACTTTTGGCTTTGACCATGATGCCAATAATAATAATGACATGCCACTTTAAGAAAATATGGTAATGCTTTCTGTGCCCATGCCAGTTGCCCCATGTTAAGCACTCACTTTAGCTTTGCCCAAAATGCCCTGCCACATCAGGCAAACATGTCCATTCTGTGATGCATATGCCAGTATCGCCACATAAGAACCTTCACTTTGGCTTCGCTCTAAATGCCCACACTCATACACATTCATTCTTACTATCGCTCCTAGACCTCGCCCGCACATGACATACACTTTTTAAAAAATGTACCTCTTCTGACCTGTGGGCATGACAATGAATTTCCTAGTGTCATTTGGGGCCACATAGGCTTCCCTACGTAGACAGCGCTGCCTACATTTTGTTGGGAGGGTAGACGCATACCTGGCTACATTTGAAAATCAAAATTCCTGAGATGTATGCCCCGCCCACCGTCACACAAAACTCTGCCCATTTTCACATGGCTCTGCCCACATGTCAAACAGGTAAACTCTGTTGTAAAGTGATGTGACATCAGAAATTTGCAGTTCAATGTGAAATATGCATATTTCATTAAATTGCCTTTTGACAACCACCCAAATTGCATTGGACAAAAGGCATTAATTCGCCTTCCATAAAATCAACACGTTAAAATGTGCACATGTAAACTCCAAGAACCAACACAAAGGTTTTCCCTGAATTTTACAGTACCGAAATTGGACATTTCACCTTAGTTGTATTTCATCAGGTTATGTAGTGCAGTGGTGAGTTGTCCAGCCTGCAAACCTGATGGCTGTGGTTCAATGGGGCTGAGTCCACCCTCACCTGGGCAAAAAGAGCGAAAGCAAAAGAAACGCGCGTTCGCATTGAAAGTCGGCAAAAAAGAATGAAAGAATAAACCTGCGTTATTTTGCTTCCCCTGCATTCTTTATGCCAATGTGCTGGAAGCGTTACAGTCATTGCTGCAGAGATAAAGCCACACTCGGGCAGGGAGTCCGTGGCGTCCAAGTCTTGCAAGCATTAAAAAAAAAAAACAATCAGTGAAAGCTTTCCCCCATAAAAATTCCTGAGATTCCAGGTTCTTTCCCACCGGAGAAATGGCTAAATTTCCTGAGTCTCCGGGAAAAATCCGGAGGTTAGGCGGGTATGGGTAGACGGGCCTTGCATAGTAACCTCTTTAAAGAGGTTGGCAAACATCACTCTTGGCTCACTCTAGCACACAGCTGGCTCCAGAGTAGTCATCACAATGCAGGCAACACCCATGAGCAGGCAGCAGGGGTGGTGCTCCAGGATGAGGGGCTCAAGGTGGACGACCTGCCCTCTTGACCCCCACAGGTCCAGCACTGCGATGATGTCTACCATATGCTGGATGATGGGAGCACCTGTCTTCTTGTCTTGCTTGATCTCTGTATGACATTTGAGATGATTGACTATGGAGTAGATCTTCAAATCCCGCAACACAGTATCATACTTGCCAACATTATGTGGGCAAAAAGATGTAGGATTGTTCAAGTTTCAAAAATAATAATTCGCATAACAATGACATCACAGGAAAATAAAAAAAACATGCATTGTTGGCGCTATTGAAGCATTCTAAAATACACAGCCCATCAAACAGCACAACATGGAAATATGTTCAAATGTTAAAAATGTATCATTCTGAATGGTAAATTAACACCAGATTCAATTACCTAACTTCACAGAAAGTGATCACACAGAGCTGGTAGGCAACGTTTGCAGCAGCCTAGGCGATACATATGTATTCCTGCAGTGCAAGTTGAACACTGAATGACAGACTGATAGGCAGATGCTTTGTGATGGTGGTGCGCTCTGCCACTTGCCTTCACTGGTGGTACCAGCAAGAGTTCAGGACAGAGTCATGTAGCTGTCAGGTCAGTGGATTGGTCTCAGCCCAATCAAAGTAATCACCTACTAGCTCACTGCATAGACAGACTTATTAATGTGTTGCATGCTTTCTCCTCCAGCCTGCCTTAGAGTCACAAATGACCTGCCACTGTAAAAAGCAGTAGGATCTGTCATCCAAATCAGTAGGCGGTAGGACTGCTTAAAAAGCAGTAGCCCACTGCCTAAATCGGTAGGTTTGGCAAGTATGCAATATGGGACTGAGAAGTCTGGTATCAAAATGGCTTTCCTCTTCTTTATCTGGCCGCTCAAACCGCATATTGGAATCAGTGACTCTGCCCCAGTCACCATAGCTTTTGGTGACTTAACAATCAAATAAATCAGACATGTTGTTCAATCTTTACATTGGGCTGCTGAGAGATTTACTTGTAAAGGTGGGTTTCCCCATGCACCCTTAGGCAAAGGACAACTGGTTGTACCTGTGTCTTTCCTCTCTAAATTTTAACCATTTGCTGAAGTGCTGCCATCAGATTACGTGTTGGATGGCTTTTCATGTTCTTATACGCAAGACTCTTATGTTATGTTACTTCGATTTATACTGTGCACCGTTGCCATTTTCCTGGTCTTCAGGCGCTCTTATTATTTTCTTATCTCCCACCCTCCACACTAGTCCTCGTTAAATAAATTATCATCTCGAGTTACTGCTTTTTCATAAAACTTCTACTGCTAAATCTGTGGGTTTTACTACGCGGTTTACTGCATCCTGTGCTTTCCTTTTTGTATTTGCATTTTATTTATTTGTATAGCGCACCAGGCCCGAGGGCAACCGGGCGCATATCTTATGGCATGTACATACATGAATGGTAAAGTACAGTTACAATCAGACAATCCGTTATTAGGAAACAGCATTCATAACAAAGGGATAGAGTACATGGCTGGACACAGTCAGGTGGTGAAGGACGGCTGTGGGTCGGATGTAGCAGATAGCCAAAGCTTGGCTTTCAGTTTGAATGAGGTGGGGGAAGGTGTGGTTCTCATGGTGAGTGACAGTTGGTTCCAGAGTTTGGCTGCAAGGACTGGGAAGCTGACACCTCTGGCTGTCTGAAGTTTGTATCTGGGGATTGTGAGGCATTGTGCTTGGGCAGATCTGAGAGACCGTGCGGGTATGTGCTGTGTAAAACGAGAGGATAGGTAAATAGGGGCCTGATTGTTTACACATTTGTGCATGAGGGTCAAGGATTTGAGTGATATCCTTTGGGCAACTAAGAGCTAATGAAGACTCGTCCTGGTTTCGGTGGATGTGCAGATCTGGGGATGTTGAGGGCTGCTCTAATAGCGTTATTTTGAGTGATCTGGAGTTTGTTGAGGTTTCATTGGTTGGTGCCTTGATAGAGTGCTTTGCAGTAATCGATTTTGACATGACCAGGGTCCTGGCGAGGGTGATGCAATTCTGAGTGGAGAGGAAGGGGCGGCAAGTGGTGATCAGCTTGCATGTGTAAGCTGAAGCCGCGACAACTGCGTTAGTTTGTCTGTTAAGGGAAGAGGGTGGAATCAAGGTAGATTCCTAAGGTTTTGGTGTCGTTGGCAACTTTGATGGAGTTGCTGTCAATGTTGAAGGTGCTGAATGAGGAATGTAGCTTGTTGAGTCTTTGTTGGGTGCCCAGGATGAGGAGCTCCGTCTTGTCGTCATTGAGACAGAGCTTTTGTTGGGCCATCCAGGCTTGGATAATTTGATAGATGTCATTCAATGTTTTGGAGTCTGCAATGTAGTCACCAGTGATAGGGATGAGTATCTGGGTGTCATCGGCATAGTTGGTATAGGTGAAACCCAGATAGTCAAGCATGTCAAACAGAGGTTTGGTAAATACATTGTAGAGTGTGGGAGATACACATGACCCCTGTGGAACTCCGCAGGGGACCGGGGATGGATCGGCCGAGGAGGTGGGTGAAAATACTCTCATGTGCCTGTTATCCAGGAAGGAGCTAATCCAGTTGGTAGCTTTTTCTGAGAAGTGAGCAGCTGATTTCAAGTGTTGGCAGAGAATTTGGTGATTAACCAAATCGAAAGCTGCAGAGAGGTCCAGGAGTAGTAGGAGGGCTGGTTTGCCCTTGTCTTTTAAATCCTCAATTTGTGTTTTGAGGTCTAAAAGGGCTGTTTCTGTCCTGTGCTTGGGTCTGAAGCCAGATTGTCTTGTGCCGAGAAGGTTGTTATTCTCCAGATACTTCTGTATCTGCAGGTAGGCTGCTCTATCTAAGATCTTTAGAAGGAACAGGACCGTGGTTATGGGTCTGAAATTTGTGGGTATGGATGGGTCCAAGGTGGGTTTTTTCAGTAGCAGTGTGACCCATGCGTCCTTCAGATTGTTAGGGACAATTCCGGATTGAAATGAGGAGTTGATGAAGGCGGTAATGAAGGGAGCAAGGTCGTGAGCCGATTCCTTGATGATGGAAGCAGGGCAGGCATCACCTTGGCAATTGGTGGGTTTAAGGTTACCTATGATTTTTTCAACCTCTGGGATGGTGAGGGGTGTAAAGCAGAAAGGAGGCTGTGTGAAGGTGGTGGTCTTTTTTGGTGCAGTGAATTTAGTAGGGGAGGGGGTGGTGAGGGAGTTTTGTTTGGCATTGATTTTAGCTTGTAGGGTAGTTGTTTTGGAGAAAAGAGCGTTTTGGATATTATTGCACCAAGAGCTGTCTTTGCTGTGGGTGTCTGGGATGGGTGATGGAGATTCTAATTCTTTAAGGATTTTGAATAGCTCCTTGTTAAGACGGATTTCTGAACTCTGTCCTGCAGGGGCAGAGGTTCAGAAGGCCAGCCTAGTTTCTTGGAACAGGGTAACCTCTGGACAAGCCAGACCAATCAGGGTAGCGATCGCAGTGGTCAAGACTAGGTCTCAAGAGGGGTGAGGGTGACTGAAAGCCCGCAATGAGCACACAAAGCAAGGACACTTACAAATTACTCCAAGCAGGTGTTATATTAAAAATATATACACATTTATGACAAGGCCTTTGTAACATTGACCGTAGCGAGAAATCACAATAAAACTCAAGTAAACCAACACATACCAAACCAATACAATATATATACAAATACAAACGAGTCTAACGAGTTAGACGCACAAAATGTGTACACCACCTAGATGGGGAGGAAAACAGGCAGTGCGAATAATAATTAGACCCAGTCCGCCTTCAGAGGCACCTAACTAAAAGGAAGTCCAAGCCCTACGAAGAGTGGAGCCCTTGTGCTCAAAGGTACCTGCACACGCTGGTGCCAACGGGCAAAAAGGGGAGTCTCTTCGAGGAAATCAGGCAGTTTAGTTCGGTGAACAAATGAAGATGAACAGAGCTCCGCGACTCAAGCGCAGCCTCCACTGTGGGCAGAAGCAGAGTGCGAGTACGGAAAGGCGTGCTGTTAGACACAGCGGGGAAAAGCTATGGGCTCCTGCAGGAGGGCGACCAGTTCCTAGCGATGCTACTCACCGGTCCCCGATGCAAGCAGACCCAGGCTTCTCCGCATCAGTTTCAGTGCTGGCAGGTTCAGATAGGAGCAGGGGACGTCTCGTCGTCGTGTAGATTCCGCAGCAGCAGAAGTTGAGTTGAGGACTTCCCAAACGTAGTGAACCCGCACAGTTTGTTACCACAGCAGCGCAACGGAGCGGCCGTGTGTATTTCAGCCAAATGTACACTACTCACTTCAGACCTGGGAATGCCAAGTGTACGAATCGTGTGAGAGTGACAAGGACTCGTAATACAACACAACCTGACGGCGGTTACAGAGCAAGACTCCTGGGTAGGCTGGTCAGTCTGCTGGATGGCCCAGAGACACTTCCGAAGGCTTACGTGCAGGAGATGGTGAAGATGCCGAGAATAGTTGTTCCCACTATTCCAAGGGTTCGAAGTACCAGTACAAGCCTTCTCGTTCGATCAGAGGTAGAAAGGGTTTCACAAAGCGACAGCAGTGCAGAGGTGCAGTCCTTCAGCGGGTCACCAGCGATTCCTCGATTCAGCCTCGTGGTTGCAGGATACTTGGCTCCTGTATTCCTTTGTTTGTGAGAACTCAGGAGATCGAGATGATAGTGGTGTTTCCAGCCCCCTCTTATCCACGGTTCCCTTCGCGCCAAAACGGAGGGGACCCAATGAGAGATCTGCTCACAAAACACTCACACCATACGTGGACCTATCACGGACCACGGAGGTCCCAGGCATTCACACCACCCTAGACTCTCTGGCACCCAGGATGTGTATTGGGACCAGACATCCCAGCCCACATCCTGGAGGCACACACAAGGCCTGTAGAAGCCCGCAAAAGCATCTGTGTTTCGCGGGAAAGTACATGCCCAAATAAGGAAGGCCCCGGGTCGGCTCGACCTGGGGAAGGTGAAGGGGGCAAGACGGTCAGCGGACAGGACAACGAGCCTCATGGTCTGGCCATTTTGGGAGCCAGGCCACCATTTTGGGCTAAGCGCGAGAAACGTGCTTAAACGCCAAAAGGAGGTCAAAAACACAAAGAAACGATCGCTGCTACCAGTCCCGTCCGTGATTCACTTGCACCGTTCGATAACAATCCCAAGAGAGTATCTAGGGCCTGTAGTAGACTAGAGACCCAAAGAGAGCAGTAACTTAGCTTACAGTGCCCTCTTGTGCCATGTTGCGTGAAAACTGCAACATGATAAAAGAACTATGGAAAACAACGTTTCCCGGTACTGACTGTCTTAAGGGCATGTCAGTTTCCCCATAAGAATGGAGCGAAAGCCCAGAGGAGTGCGGCAGAAGGCGGCACTTCTCTGGCAAAGTCTAGATCCTGGTGAAAAAAACAGCAAAAAGTTTAGGCGTTGCCACATGGAAGGAAAATTACCCACAATTAAGAAATCTTTCCTAACACTCCTTTGTATTGGATTTAGCTTGCGAGATGCGCTGGTTATAGGTCTCTTTCTTTGCTTGTATGATCGCTTCCTTGTAGTTAAGGGATGCGATGAAGAGGTTGTCTTTGTTGGATGCACAGGGGAGGCTTTTCCAAAGTGATTCTGCCTTGCGTTTTCCTTTGCGCAGGGCTCTGAGTTGCGGAGTAAACCAGGAGTTCAAATGGGCTTGTTGTTTAGCTTTCCGTAGTTTAAGTGGAGCTATGGTGTCAATAGCTTTGAGCAAAGTTTGGTTGAAGGTGTCCACTAGTTTGGTAGGGTCGTTATGCGATGTGGCACTGGTGTTTAGGATGGGTAGGATGAGTGGGAGTAGCTTGTCCCTAGTGATATCCTTCTTGTTCCTGGTGGGAATAGAGGGTGCTATAGTGGGTATGGAACAGGGATTGGTGGCTGGGAGGTGGAAGATAATGATGTGGTGGTCTGTCCAGGTGCAAGCAGCATTGGAGCTTATTGATGTGTTGCAATTTAGATTGGCGATCCAATCGAGCATTCTTCCTTTATTGTGGGTAGGTTCAAGGATGCGTTGCTGGAAGCCTAGATTGGATATGGTATTGGCAACTTCGGTGGCCATAGTGTCCTGGGGGTCAGAAAGGCCAAAATTGATGTCTCCTAGTAGCAGCACTTGTGAGTTGGGCTTGGTGTTATCGGTTAGGATGGTCGTAATGTCCTCTGAGAAGGAGGTGAGGGGTCCTGGTGGTCTATATATGAGTTGTAATGATGCTGTGTTGGTTGGTGATAAGGTGAGTTTCACTGATAGAGATTCGGCAGAACTGAATTGGGTGTTGGGGATGGGTCTCATGTTGATATTGTCCCTGTATATGAATGCGACGCCACCCCCTTTCGAGAGGTTCTATTGATTCTATTGATTATTGACACATTGATTCTATTGCTGAGTCTTGCAAGTCTAGATTATTTCCTCTAAGATAAATCGTCTTGTTGTATTCCTTTTTCTGCGTATCGACTTCTAGTTCAATCTTCAATTCTTTCTTGTCTTGATTTTGCTAAGAGGGTTGGGCACAGTCATTCTTTCCCCTCTGTCAGATATTTTTAATGATGAAGTCAGAGTGGCTTCACGTGGCAAGACATTTGAATATATTTCTCCTGTTTTTAGACAATCTCTGTGACTATTGTCGTCTCCGAATTATTTTTCAAAATCTCCTGTCCAACCCACTGGGCAAATCTGTTTGATTCTCTGGATTAATTTACATCCAACATATGGATCTTGAGTGGTTCTCCTAGTTGGAGTAGATGAGATCCACTGTTTCGGAGTTCCGAAACTCCACAGATCTTGGCCTTTGAGATTCCCATTTTCTGGGGATGTTGTCTCTCATTGGAACAAGCTCCCTAAACATCTTTCTCAGATTCTTATCCTTTTACAAGTCATGAATTATTTTAAAAAATGTGGCTTCTGGGTCAGATGTATGGTTATCCGTTTCTTTACTGCATACATGAGGGGTCGTAACACATGAGATGAATTTACATTTTTCAAACATTGGGATTTAATCAACTTGATTGATACGCCGGAGGCTCTGGACTGTGCTGCAGACACTTTTATTAAATGACTTATAAACATACTATAAAAATACAAAACACAGGAGATAATTGAACAAAAACAATCCGTTAACAAACACTGACCATAACTATTCTATAATCCATGCGCAGATGTGCTTCCTTGTCTGTGCGCCACACTCGTGGCTGAGCATACCTATAGCACTCGTGCACATTTATAAATTCTCTTAAGGCATATTTTCACATGAAATGAAAACCTATGTGGTTTACACACAAACTGATATATATTGCTATTTGGGAGAGGTGGCACATGGAATGCACACTGCGTTTCTGGAATTGCCAATCCTTGGGGTCACAAAAGCATATGGTGGAAGATGACACATAAAACCCATACTTCATTCATGGAGTGATCAACCTGATCTCTATAACAAATTGTCAATTGTGACACATCAAAAAAAGAGAAAAGTCATTCATGGACTCGCCAACCCAACTAGTATGGTACGTCGCAAGAAGCCTCAGATCTCAACTCTCCAATTCTGTACTAGTTTTGAGGATGTCCAAATGACCCATATTCCACTCTTCGTCAGGGGTAAACAAAACTGGAAAAACACATCCCAAAACAACCAATAATGTAAACCCCACAGCCTTCAGCCTCCTGGTTCACCCCCTGATCATGGTGCAGCCAATTGGTAATTATTTCTTCACACCGGGCGGTGGTTCCATGGCAGCACATGCACCGCAAGTTTCATCTAGGTGTATGTGCACATGTCAACTTCAAAACATCAGCGTGCACCGTTATTCTGTCTCCTGAGCACAGTCGTAGTTGCCCTTGCTATCTTAAAACCAATCACTGCACGTGCCATAGACTTCTGTGTTCAGGGGCGCCGAGTATGGGGGGTCTGCGGGGCCCGGGCAACCCCGGCAGAATGAAGTCGGGCTGAGCCCCCCCCCCGGCCCTCCCCCCCAGGCCGGAGAGAAGAGACGCAGTATGGATGGCCCTTTGTTCCATCCATACTGTGTCTCTCTCTGGCAGCCCGGGTAAAAGCCAGGGAAAAACGATGTTTCGAAATTGTGGGACAGATGCAAAGCACCGGGGTGCACAGATGTAGAGGTACACCCAACCCAAAACGATTTTTAGAAATGGAGGCACAGATGCAAAACAAGTCTGTCCCTCAATTTCTGAAAATCGTTTTGGGTTGGGTGCATTTGTACATCTGTGCACCCCTCTTGGCAAGAGGGGTGAACAGATGTAGAGGTACACCCAACCCAGAATGTGATGGTTTCTAATGTGCATTTCGCCTTCCGACCTATTTCCAACATGGTCGCCACTTCTGCACTAGGAAATCGTCTACTCCACAGTCTAGTTGAGACTGATTCCAAGATGGCCGCCACAGCGGTTACCATCGCTAGCGTACAATGCAGGCTAGTTGTTAATTCCCAGGAAGCCTTGCAACCTTCCACCATCACTTCCTGTTCACTCCCTTATAATCCAGCAACAACAGAAGGAAGATGCGTTGCTACTCTCTCAGGAGATGGCACACGCTTCGTAAATTCGCCTCACTAGGATTACGAAGACCTTTCCTCTCAACCATTTTTTGTCTACTTTACTCACCTTCTTGTTCTCCATTCCTCCCTTTTATTTCAGAAGGCTTTACGGAACCTTTCATTTTCATTTCCGGCATTTCCGGGATCGATTCTACTTCTAAGCACGCTTAGACCCGGAATCTCCTCCATACCTCCCTCCAGGGAGTCTCTAGGTACTAATCTACTTTTCATCTTACTTCTTCAATCACTCCCGGCTATCGGACTTCTGTTTCTAACTCCTCACCCTTCCTTTATAGCAATACCTTGTTGGGAACCTCCAGATTTTCCTCATCCACTCAGGCTGGCTCAAAAGGACTTGGAAGTAAAAGGGTAGGCTTTCTCCTAGTTCATCCTACTCGTATAGAACTAGATACATCCACCCTAAATCTTACGGGTCTTTTCTTTCCCTCATCATAGTGCCCTCTTACTTTTGCAACACGACGGAGATTCCTTATCTCTCTGCTCTCTTCATGTTTAGCACATGGTAAGCTCTCAGAACCCTCTATAGGAACTTCTCCTTTCCTTACTTTCAGGAATAACTGTGTTCATTTTTACCCACTATATTTAGCTCAGTTTCAAAGGCCTCTCGTCTAAAACAGCCAGAAAGAATACCCAGACCAGCTCTCACCGGGTCTCCACAGGAAGACAACGCCCACCAGCAGCTCTTCCAGGGTTTTATCCCCCACGAGGGTTTCCCTCAGAGTTTCACGAAGGACAAGCTTTTGCAGGTCCTTTGAGGAGTTCTCAGGGGGATTTCTCCTATTCTTCGAAGATCCACCAGGGTTTCTTCAGACATCTGTTCACCATATAAATCCCCAGGTAGGTGGTTTTTTGTTTCCTCCCAGTGTATTTCGGAACAATTTTGTTGTCTTTACAAAACAGTTAACAGTTAGCAACACCTGTGTTATCTTTTGTTCCTAGTACTCTGGGTAGAAACATAGGAATCACAAGTCATGGATCAGCAACAGCAGCAACAAATTCAACAGCTGATTGCTGCTGTTCAATCCCTAACTACTGAAGTACAGCAATTAAAGCATGAGAATGCCTCCTTAAAACAGCTCCAACAGCAAACGGCCCAACAGGCTGCAGCCCCTCGTATCCCACACTGCTCAGACGTTCCTCCAGGACCCTTACCAGGAGGACAGTTTGATGGTAACCCGCATAAGGTTAAGGAGTTCTTGGACTCCTGCTCTGTGCAATTTGCCTTTAAAGCAGCTTATTTTCATACTGATAGAGATCGTGTGGGATATATGGTCTCACAAATGACTGGACCAGCATTGGCTTGGGAAACACCTTTAGTCACAAACAATAACCCTATTTTAGACTCTCATACAGCATTTTGCAATAGCTTCCGTACCATGTATGGCCGCCAAGAGATTCGTGTAGCGTCACAAGAACACCTCCTTGACCTAAAACAAGGAAGTTTAGATATTTTGGCTTACATAACCAAATTCAAACAGATGGCAATCGAAACCACTTGGTCAGATGACGCTCAGGTCACACTCTTCTGAAGAGGTTTATCTGAAGACCTCAAAGACGAGGTGTCTCGGGTCCCTCGCCCCTCTACACTAACTGAATTCATCGCATTGGTAATGCAAATAGATTACCGTATGAAGGAAAGAGTAATGGAGAGAAAAAAGGGAAGGAATACACGAACTACGTTCTCTCCTTCTTCTTCTCGTCCTCAGTCCAATGATGAACCGATGCAATTGGGTTCAACAGCTCGAGGCCCCTTGACTCCCGAAGAGAGAAACCGGAGGAGGACCTTGGGTCTTTGTATGTACTGTGGTTCAAATAACCACACGGTACAAGATTGCCCAATTACACCACCTCGGCGTTCGGGAAACGCCAGCTCCCGGCCGTAAGGGGAACCACGGTACGGGAACCAACACCTAAACAGGGTTCCTCACAAACCTCTTACTCCTCCTTCTGTACTAGTCAGACCGATTCTCATATGGTGGTACTCTTGGTCTCTTTCTCCTTCGGTGATGGTCTGCTACAGAAGATACCGGCATTAGTGGACAGTGGAGCGGCCGGAAATTTCATTGATGATCAATGGGCCATCTCACACAGAATTCCCAGGTCCACTAAGGTAGAACCTATTCCAGTGGAAAGTGTGGATGGTAGCCCTTTGGTTTCCGGACCCATCAAGGATCAAACTAATCCAATCTTGATGAACATCTCTGGTCATCAAGAGATTCTCACGTTGGATATCATTCGGGCAGCCCATCATCCAGTAATTCTAGGATTACCGTGGTTAAGGAAACACAACCCGTTCATTAACTGGACAGCTGGATCTTTCTTTCTGGGGTCTGAATACTGCACAACCCATTGTGTCAAAAATCAGCAAAAGGTGATGGTTGACTCTGCTCCAGTTCCCTTGAATCACCAGTGGGTAACCTCCCTTAACCATGTATCTGGGCTTCCAGAACGCTATCATAAATTCCAGGAAGTTTTTTCTGTCTCAGAATACACTCAACTTCCCCCTCACCGTAGGGATGACTGCTCTATAGAGCTGGTTCCTGACCAGCCATTACCATTTGGGCGAATGTATATCTTATCTGAAAACGAAAAGGAGGTCCTACGTGAGTATCTTCGAACCCATCTTAAGAATGGACTGATCACCGAATCCACTTCACCTGCGGCTGCCTCTTTGTTTTTTGTTTCCAAAAGAAACTCTACGGAACTCCGCCCGTGCATAGATTTCCGTGGGCTGAATAAAATCACAGTTCCTGACAAATACCCTATGCCATTAATACCCGACATTCTTGAAGCAGTCAAAGGGGCCAACATTTACACCAAATTGGATCTCAAGGGAGCGTATCATCTTATTCGAATAAAACCGGGTGACGAATGGAAGACAGCATTTAGAACTCCGTTTGGACATTTTCAATACAGAGTGATGCCTTTTGGATTGTCCAACGCCCCGGCTATTTTCCAAAAGTTTATGGATCACATCTTTGCAGATCTGCTACTTCATAATATGGTCGTCTATTTAGATGATATTTTGATATTCTCTTTCAATATCCATGAACATCAGAAACATGTTGAAGAGGTGTTACGGCAGCTCCAACAAAACCATTTGTATTGTAAGATAGAGAAATGCTCCTTCAATCAAACTCAGGTTACCTACCTAGGATATGTTCTTTCGGCCAAGGAATAGCAATGGACCCTGAAAAGGTGTCTGCTGTCCAGAACTGGCCCACTCCCTCTTCCGGCAAGGACATTCAACGCTTTGTTGGATTCGCTAATTTCTATCGAAGGTTTATTCCCGAATTCTCAAGACTTACTCAACCTTTGACGAATCTACTAAAAAAGGGAAAAAAGTTTTTATGGTCTCCGATCACAGACCAAGCATTAAATAAACTTAAGGAATTGTTTACCTCTGCTCCTATCCTGTTAACACCTGATCAATCCCGCAGGTTTATTGTTGAAACCGATGCCTCACAGTACGCTCTAGGAGCAGTTCTACTTCAACTAGACGATTCTAATCAAGAACGCCCTATAGCATATCTATCCAAGACACTTGCTCCTGCCGAACTAAACTATACTGTTCTAGAAAAAGAACTCTTAGCCATCAAGCGAGCCTTTGAGGAGTGGCGTCATTTACTCTTAGGAGCCAGACATCCTGTTGAAGTCAGGACAGATCATCACATCCTCCGGATTCTGCAGTACGCACAAACCTGTAATAGCCGCCAGGCTCGCTGGGCTAATTTCTTCTCTCCATACAGGATCACTTTCTCATTTATTCCCGGAAGGGATAATTCGAAGGCGGATGCTCTTTCACGGAAGGAACACCTTCCCAACGAACCTTTCAAGACAGAACCCATCTTTCCCCTGATGGCTTCAGGTTTACAAACCACATCAGATTTTTTGTCACGACTTAAGGTCCAATCTAGGCACATTACCAAGGACCAACTGTCACTTACCGATAAAACGGCTTTGATCAAGGAAGACAATTGTTATTTTCATGGAAATAAGGCATTCATTCCCACTCAACCACTCCAGAAAGAATCTTGGACATGTGTCACTCTTCACAGATAGCTGGACACCGTGGAGTCCTGTCAACTCTGGAATTGATCTCACGTTTTTTCTGGTGGCTTACGTTCCGGAAGGATGTCAAGGAATACGTTAGGTCCTGCCCCGTCTGTCTACAAACCAATGTTCCTCGAAAAGCACCTCTTGGGGAATTCGTAAAGATGCCATTACCCTCTCGCCCTTGGCAGATAATATCAACGGATTTTATTGTTGATCTTCCACCTTCAGGGGGTTGTTCCACTATAATGGTAACCATCGATACCCTTACCAAAATGGCTCACTTCACCCCTCTGATAGGAGTACCATCGGCAGCACGAATGGCCCGCATCTTTATCAGTAACATCTTCACCTTACATGGTTTACCCGAGACTATCATCTCTGACAGGGGTTCACAGTATACCTCACGATATTGGAAGCTTGTCTGTTCACACCTCGGTATTTCTCGGGCTCTCAGTTCAGGCTATCACCCTCAATCGAATGGCCAGACTGAGAGACTCAATCAAACATTGGAAGGATATCTCCGGAGCTATGTTTCTGCAGCCCAAGATAACTGGAAGGAACTCCTGCCCATGGCCGAATTCACATACAATAACTCATACCATTCTGCCATTAACACAACTCCTTTTCATTGTACATATGGATTCAATCCCACTTCTTTCCCGATAATGAAAAGATCCGAAACCAGATTTCCAGATGTGGACTCTCTAATGCTCCAGATACGTCACGGACATAGCTCCGCCTTGACCGCATTACAAAATTCACAAGTCAAAAGGAAACATTTTGCAGATCGCCACAGAACCCCAGCACCAGTGATCAAGAAAGAGGACTGGGTTTGGCTATCCTCTAGATTTCTCCCTCGCCATTTAGTACCATCTAAGCTTTCTCCTCGATTTTTTGGACCTTTTCAGGTTATTTCAACGATTGGTACCGCAGCTTTTAAACTCCGACTCCCGACTTCCTGGTCCCGGATTCATCCTGTTTTTCACATATCACAATTGAAACCAGACAATCGAAGTATTTTTCACCCTGTGGTCTCGGTTCGTCCTCCCCCAGAGATGTGTGAAACCGGACCAGAATACGAAGTCAAAGAAATTTGCGACTCTCGGTACCATCGGGGTCGGTTACAGTATCTTGTGGACTGGAAGGGGTATTCTCCTGCCGACCGCACATGGGAACCTGAGACTGAGATTCATGCTCCCCGCCTTATTAAGAAATTTCACCTCAAACACCCGTCTAAACCGGGAGGAAGCAGGTCTAAAAAGGGGCATAATATGATGGTTTCTAATGTGCATTTCGCCTTCCGACCTATTTCCAACATGGCCGCCACTTCTGCACTGGGAAATCGTCTACTCCACACTCTAGTTGAGACTGATTCCAAGATGGCCGCCACAGCGGTTACCATCGCTAGCGTACAATGCAGGCTAGTTGTTAATTCCCAGGAAGCCTTGCAACCTTCCACCATCACTTCCTGTTCACTCCCTTATAATCCAGCAACAACAGAAGGAAGATGCGTTGCTACTCTCTCAGGAGCCGGCACACGCTTCGTAAGTTCGCCTCACTAGGATTACGAAGACCTTTCCTCTCAACCATTTTTTGTCTACTTTACTCACCTTCTTGTTCTCCATTCCTCCCTTTTATTTCAGAAGGCTTTACGGAACCTTTCATTTTCATTTCCGGCATTTCCGGGATCGATTCTACTTCTAAGCACGCTTAGACCCGGAATCTCCTCCATACCTCCCTCCAGGGAGTCTCTAGGTACTAATCTACTTTTCATCTTACTTCTTCAATCACTCCCGGCTATCGGATTTCTGTTTCTAACTCCTCACCCTTCCTTTATAGCAATACCTTGTTGGGAACCTCCAGATTTTCCTCATCCACTCAGGCTGGCTCAAAAGGACTTGGAAGTAAAAGGGTAGGCTTTCTCCTAGTTCATCCTACTCTTATAGAACTAGATACATCCACCCTAAATCTTACGGGTCTTTTCTTTCCCTCATCATAGTGCCCTCTTACTTTTGCAACACGACGGAGATTCCTTATCTCTCCGCTCTCTTCATGTTTAGCACATGGTAAGCTCTCAGAACCCTCTATAGGAACTTCTCCTTTCCTTACTTTCAGGAATAACTGTGTTCATTTTTACCCACTATATTTAGCTCAGTTTCAAAGGCCTCTCGTCTAAAACAGCCAGAAAGAATACCCAGACCAGCTCTCACCGGGTCTCCACAGGAAGACAATGCCCACCAGCAGCTCTTCCAGGGTTTTATCCCCCACGAGGGTTTCCCTCAGAGTTTCACGAAGGACAAGCTTTTGCAGGTCCTTTGAGGAGTTCTCAGGGGGATTTCTCCTATTCTTCGAAGATCCACCAGGGTTTCTTCAGACATCTGTTCACCATATAAATCCCCAGGTAGGTGGTTTTTTGTTTCTTCCCAGTGTATTTCGGAACAATTTTGTTGTCTTTACAAAACAGTTAACACAGAAGGATTTTTAGAAATGGAGGAACAGATGCAAAACAAGTCTGTCCCTCAATTTCTAAAAATCGTTTTGGGTTTGGTGTATTTGTACATCTGTGCACCCCTCTTGGCAAGATGGGTGAACAGATGTAGAGGTACACCCAACCCAGAAGGATTTTTAGAAATGGAGGTACAGATGCAAAGCGAGGGAGGGGGCAGGGAGCAGGGGCAGGGAGAGGGCAAATGAGACTGTTTGCATGTCTCTGAGTGTGTACGTGGTGAGTGTGAATGCTATGGGTGGGGAGAGGAGGCATATGAGCCAGCACTTTCTAGTAGAGCTGCCATATTTGAAATGGGGCAATGCTGGTACTCCACAGTTAGCTGGCTATACTATTGATGGGATAGTACTGCTGTGACAAGGCTTCTATAATTGTTGAATCTTCTCAGCGGTAATACTATGCTTTTGTTGAGGCAATGCTAGTTCATCTTAGTGGGGCTGCTATACTTTTTATGGGACAACATCAGCACCTCTCAGTTGAGCTGCTACACTCTTATTGACAAGGCCCCAGCACTTCTCAACAGATGTATTTCTTTTTATTTTAATTGGTTATTTATAATGCGTGTACTACCCAGAGGTTTCTAAGCGCGGACTGAGGAAGCAAACCTGTGTTGCGCGGACCGAGGGTGCGAATCTGTGTTGTGCGGACCGAGGGAGTGAACCTGTGTTGCGCGGACCGAGGGATCGTACCTGTGTTGCTCTGGGTCGTCTTGCTTCCAAGGCGCGCACGTAGCCCCTGAGCTATCCTTCCGATACTCTAAAGATCTGAAGTACATTTAATGATACAGAACCAGAACTATTGAACAAGTCTGTCATCATCAGAATAACTCATCACTGTCGTGGTTATACAAGAGCTCATATATTTAAAGGGATGGAATTACTCAGAATGTAGCAGCACTATTCAATAACCCAAAGTTCTTAAGCATAGTTAATGTGAAAATACTACACTTCTCACCGTTGGGTCAGTACTGCCACTTCTCACAGAGGCTTCTACAGCTTTTATGGAGCAGCACTGATCCAGCCTACTGCTCACATGCTCAGAATTGTCATTTCACAGCAGGACTTCAACACTATACCATTGTGTTCTATATGTTGAGTGCTTCTTCACCACCAATGTAGATTCATGGCTCTCTCCCAGTGTCTAAATAGTAGATCTGTCTACATTCAATTGGCAACAGGCATGTCCGGAGCTGCCTGCTGTCCATAAGCTGCCGCTCAGGATTTTGGGAGCCGTGATGGGGCAAGGGATAGAAGGCTCGAGCCTGTCGGATAGCAGAATCATCAGGGTCTTAAAACCTGCTCACTCCTTCTGGAGGGGCCATGGGGCAAAATGAGCCTGATCCCACATACAGGGGGTTGTTACCCCTTTATCTCTCCTGAATGAAAGAATGAGCTCTCTCAGACACAAGTTATCACTCCTGCACACACATTGAATGAATATGGTATGGATCTATAGATCGAGAAAACTGGAGTGACAATTCAGAGTGTTTTAACAGAAATATAATTGTCTTCCCAGATGGGAGACTGACTCCATTAATATACATGGGGTCACTGAGATGACCAAGAGTGAAACTGTACATTTAGTTGTGAGATTACCAGCAACGGTTGATACTATGCTCCAAGGAGTGATGTGCCCACTCAATATATCACACTGTTTATAGGTGTGAGACCCATCCTGAATGCTTGCCCAAAGAGCCTTGGCCAGAGTTTCACAATGAAGAAGTGAACATGTGATCCGGAGTCTGCAGCCCACACACACATAGGGGATTCCCATGCTCCCACTTGCGAGATTTGTACCAAATTAGTGAGATTGTGCTCCAAGGTAGGAGGCACCCGCACAGTCTTTGCTCTGACGTTTGACACACTCACAGAATGGGACTGCATTTCGTTCTCCCATCATAGTTGTGTTGCTCTGCCTTTTGAGGGCTACTACAACCTGGATGATTATAGAGGGGTGGAGTAGGGGCAATGATGGCCTACTGGAATGCAACTCGAAGGCTTAAATCTCCTTTTTACTTGACTTTAGTATATGCAGTACATGCTAGCCAATGTTTCCACTGTTTTGCGCTGCGCGCGCCTCCACCCCCCGCGCCGTTGCACCAATTTGGCGACTACATGCAAATTTGTAGTCCGATAACTGCCAGTGATGTCACTACCTGTATTTGGGCCCCACCCCCGGGAAATTCATAAGTCGGCTACCCTGTCCATGTGCATTACAGTTACATTGCTTTTGTGCACCATGGTCCGTCCAAAACTATGACCTCACAACAAGCAACAGCAGAAGCCGGACGTTAATTCATACACCAGTGTCTTTGCACCATGGTTATCATTTTGCATTTGCAATTAAACACTGTAGTGTGTTTAGGTTTAGTAGACAGGGTTATGACAGTATACCCACGCACAGTGCCCTGGTGCATTAAAACGCATTGCTTGTGCTCAAGAAAATCTAAACTAAATACATCCAATAAAGTAGCTTAAAAACGACCTGCCTAGTTCTTAATGCGGCTCCTCACTTGGCTTTGAATGCTCTTCCCCTGGCTTCTGATGGCTCGCAGTACTTCTCACTCCACCTCTCATGCCCAACCCTAATTCCCTAGCAGTGTTTTCACCAGAATCAGTGCAGGGTTCTTTGGAAGGGATCAGCACCCTTCCAGTAAAGCTCATGGGATCGATGCAAGACATCGATCCCAAACTCAATTACCTTCTGCGGCTCGCCCGGCACATTTCCCTATGTGTTGATTGGCATGAAGAAGGTCTCCATGTTGGGAAGAAAGGTGTTCGCCTTCCATAATGCATCGTTTGAAGAATGTTCATTGTTGCATGATTCATATTGCACATGTTCATTACAATCTGTAACATGCTGAGCATTAATGCTGCAGTCCAAGTTCTGTGTTACTTGGTCAACAATACAGGGGATGAAACAGGGGAAAAGTGCAGAAAACATGGACGTTGCTAGTGTTTCAAGGCTTCCATGCCCAGCAGGAAATGAGTTTAGAGTTTATATCATCCAGGAACTCCTCTATCCAGGACGAGGAGATATTGGTAACCCTCTCCTGACGTCACTGCTTCACCTTTGAAATAAACTCAGAGACATGAGAAGTGGCCAAACAGCGAGATCTCAGCTGAAATACTTCAGTGGGATCAGACTTCTGAGGCCACACTAGGAAGGATCAAGTGACCAACAGCACACATGGAATGGAGAGAGAGAAGAGGTGCGACTCAGCTTCGTCCCAAACCAAAGTCCTCTATAGTTCTGGAGCACTGCATCACAGAAAGGCGTGCTCTCTACTAAATCCTCAAAAACACGTTTTGATGTTTTGCAGCTGAAAAATGTATCCAGTAGAAACCGTTTGTAATTGGCCAAATGAAATTTGCACTGGAGTGATCAAGAATTTAGCTTGGTGCAAGGTTACTACCTATTTAAAACACATAGTGCACAAATCACCTTCAGGTTTTGTTGCATCATCTATAAGGCAGTCACCCTCAAGTAACCCAGCTACCTCACGGAGGAACTCAGCATCCCTGGTGGACAGCGCAGAACCTCCTCCCCATCAGCATCAGACTCACCTCCACGCTCCTACAATTCAGAAAAGAACTCAAGACCTACATCTTCAAGCAGTCTCTTCTGCTCAACACCTAGGCCATTACCTCGCCCCCCCCGCGCCATCTGACTTGCTAGACGCTGTCCGCCCTGTGGTGTCGTCACCAGTATATCGAAGAGAGGAACAGTCCTCTCTCTTTGTTTCGTTAATGAGTGGGCTGCGCCCCACGTGACAGGAAGAGGAGGGGGTTACCGCGCAGAGCGGCAGTTAGGATTGCGGTACAATAAAGATAAGACGTGTTGCACCCCAGCTCTCGTGTCCGCCTCATTTGTAAATGAAGGAACGCGTGTGAGTGTGAGGAGGTCCACATACAGGATATTACATCTGGCGACGAGGCGGACACGCGCCCCGCCGTGCCCGCCGCCTCAGGTCATAGCGCTCGGACGCCCGTGAGTCTTTGCCCTCTGATGCCCAGAGGATTGGGGGTCGGAGCGTGAGAGCTCCGCAGAAAGAGGCCCCGAAGCGCTCACTCCACGGGTGGAGCAGGAGCCGCAGCTCCCCGTGTTGAAGATATGCGCCGAAGCGCTCACCCCACGGGTGGAGCAGGAGCTGCAGCTCCCCGTGAAACATCCTTCCGAGCGGGAGAAAGGGAAGACCTCTCTCCCGCCAACGGCATCAACGCCGCGGGTGGAGCAGTGACTCCCCGCATCGCACCACCGGGCGGTCGAGGAGCGCTAGCCTCCCGCCGACGGCAACGGACACAGTGCGCCCACTTCTAACGCCTGCGCAAAAGGGTAAGCAAGAACCCCGACGCAAACCGCGAGTCAAGAGGCACATCTACAAGGCCTCATAGAGCCCCACCCGATTTTGGCACAAGGAGAGCAATTCCCCCAACGCAGTGCCCCCTAGTGGCGGTCAGACGCCATCGCACTCGCGAACGACAGACAAGCCCAGGTCAAGCTCATGAGTGACTCAGGAGAGGAGTCACCCACCGCCACAGCGACTCCAGCCCGTAGGGTGTCACTCACAGTCCCTGTGACACCAGCACAAGAGGAGGGATCCTCTGCCCCAGCGTCCCAGCACATAAAAATGACGGACAGCCTGCTGGCCCAATTACCAGCAAATTTTGACCTCACAGAGACAAGCACCTTAGGGTCAAGGTGGAGAAGATGGTTGAGAGACTTTGAAGTATGCATGAAGGCAGCTGGACCACTGGAGGACGAACAAAAACTAAACCTTCTAAATCATGCAGTTGGTTCCAATGTACGATATATCCTTGAGGAAATGCCGGAAGACACCATAGACACATACGTCAAGCTAAAGACATCGCTCACAGAATATTTCACGCCTCACACAAACGTAGACTACGAACGGCATGTGTTCCACACTACCAAACAAAACAAAGGAGAATCCATAGACGCGTTCGTCATGAGGCTGAGATCGAAAATGAAGCACTGTGACTTCAACAACTACTCGAACGAGGAGGCCCTCAGGTCGCAAATCATAGTGGGGTGCGAAAGCGCGGACTTTCGGAAGCGACTACTACAACAGCCAAGAAGTCTAGAAGAAATCCTGCGCCTAGCGAGATCCGACGCCGCCCTAGCAGCGCAGGTGGAAGGCCTGGACGACATAAAGATCACACACGGCAAACAAGAAAGCATCAACAAGCTGGAGAGCACGACAAGAACCGCCCAAGATCCGTTTTGTTACAGGTGCGGCCATGAATACCCACACGAAGGGACGTGTCCAGCCATGGGACAGACATGCTCCGCATGTGGTGGCGACAACCACTACAAGTCTGTATGCCTGATATTTCGCAGCAAAATAAAAGGGGCCGGCAGAAATGGAAAGCCCTCGATGGAACCAGAACAGTACCAACCCTCTCACCACAACAGGGCAGCACACCACTTCCAGGAACAAGGACGGCGCCGTCTTCACGACGACCAACCGGAAAGAAGACAAGAGAGGAGAGAATGGAGGGAGAGCAAAACCACCCAGCCAAAAGCAAGGAGGCGACCCAGAAGATATGTGAGATGCCTCATAGAACAATCACAGTCAGAGAGTGTGTCAAGCGCATCCTCAGAAGAAAGATCCCGCAGACCGGAAATACAACAAGAAGCACCGCGGAAAAAGGGATATCTATACGCCCTTGGGAACGACATGGCCAAAGAACACAGCCCGATACTAAGAATACGAATAAACCAAACAGCTGCAGAATTCCTGATAGATACGGGAGCAACTGTGAATGTAATAAGCGAAGAAGTATACCGAAGCATACCGAACGCTCCTCGCCTACAGCCAGCACGAGCCCTCATCTATCCCTACGGCTCAAAAACACCCCTAGCCTGCAAAGGGTTTTTCATGGCATCATGCCAATACAAGGAACATAAGAAAAGCATCCCCATGCACGTGCTAGAAGCCGCCACCGAGAGCGGATGCATCTTGAGCTATCGGTCAGCCATAGAGATGGGACTCATTCACATATTATACCGCCTCATGGTGCACAAGTACCTAGATCCAACGGCAAGTATAGATCAAATATTCCCGGCACTGTTCAAAGGCTTAGGAAAACTAAAAGGAAAACAGATTGAACTTCACATCGACCCCGACATCACTCCAGTAGCCCAGCATTACAGGGGCATCCCCATCAACATTCAACAACAAGTTGAAAATGAACTAACCAAGCCACTAGAAGCTGACATCATTGAGCCCGCGGAAGGCCCCACACCATGGGTCTCTCCTATAGTACCAGTACCCAAAAGAGATTCTCAGGACATTAGGATTTGCGTGGACATGAGAAGGCCAAACGAGGCCATCCTAAGAGAACGACATCAAGCCCCCCGGATAATGGACATGGTGCATCTCTTGAATGGGGCGACAATATTCTCAAAGTTAGACTTAAACAAAGGCTATCATCAGCTGGAGCTCAGCAAGAACTCGCGATACATAACCACTTTTGCCACCCATCTAGGTTTGTTCCGCTACAAGCGACTCAGTTTTGGAGTGTCCTCAGCGGCCGAAATTTTTCAAGCAGAAATCCACAATGTCATCAAGCATGTGCCCAACTGCTTGAACTACAGCGATCACATTCTAGTGTTCGGCCAAACTCAAGAACAACACGACGACACCCTGATGAGAGTCTGCATGGCTCTAGAGGAAGCCCAGCTAACACTCAACAAAGAAAAATGCGAATTCCGTAAGAAAACACTCAGATTCTTCGGACACATATTCTCAGAGAAGGGCATGACACCAGACCCTGAGAAAGTTAGTGCGCTCCGTGAAGCTGAACCACCAACAACAACATCGGACCTCAGATCATTCTTGGGGCTCGCAAGCTACTGCACGAGGTACATATGTGATTTTGCGTCCATCAGTGAACCCCTGAGAGCCCTAACCAAACTGAACACCGAGTTTGCGTGGTCAACCAAATGCCAAGAAGCTTTCCAGATCATCAAGGACCGCATCTCGGATGCCCGATACCTGGCGTACTTTGATCCCAAGAAGTCAACAGAACTCGTTGTGGACGCCAGTCCCGTTGGGTTAGGCGCTATTCTCACACAACTAGATGACAGAGATGGAGGCGCGAAGCACATAGTGTCGTACGCTAGTAGAAGCCTATCAAAAACCGAACAAGCCTATTCTCAAGCAGAAAAGGAAGGACTGGCGGTCGTCTGGGCTTGCAAGCACTTTCACCTCTTCCTATATGGGAAGCCTTTCACGGTTGTGACAGACCACCAAGCACTCACTTTCATCTACGGCAACCCACAAGCAAAAATGCCACCGAGGATAGCCAGATGGGCACTCAGGTTACAGGATTATCGATTCACCATCATACACCGCCCAGGGAAAGATCAAAATCCTGCAGACTACCTCTCCCGGCACCCCAAGGATAAGAGCGGACCCGAACAATCCATTGCTGATCAATACATCAGATATGTTATTCACAGCAGCACACCACAAGGACTTGACATGGAACAGATAACGAGAGAGTCCAACGCGGATCAGGGAATACAAACCATTTTGAGGTGCCTAGAAACAGGACGATGGAAACATGCAAAACAGATTTGAGAAACAATGAGTGAGGATATCAAACTAGACATCACGTGCCTCTTGGCCGTAAAGGAGGAACTTGCGAAATCAGAGGAAGGACTACTTCTAAAGGGGACAAAATTAGTAATACCACGAAACCTACGCCAGAAGGTGCTAGAGCTAGCTCATGAAGGACACAGGGGAATTGTATCCACCAAAAGGATGCTGAGGCAAAAGCTATGGTTTCCCCAACTTGACACCTCTGTGGAAGAATTGTTACAAAACTGTCCCACCTGTGCCATTGTAAAGCCACACACAGTCCCGGAACCCCTAAGAATGACCGAACTACCAGAAGGAACATGGGAAGAGATAGCCATCGACCACTTTGGGCCCATGGAAGGGGGTGAGTACATCCTGGTAGCCGTAGACGAGTACTCGAGATATCCAGACCTACAGATCATCCCATCCACCGCTGCACATCACACCATCCCGGCACTGGATCGGATGTTTCGCAATCTATGGCGTACCGAAGGTTGTAAAGTCCGACAACGGACCACCCTTCACGGGACAAGACTTCCGAAGATTCGCAGAATACATGGGATTCCGTCATCGCAAAGTAACGCCTTTGTGGCCTCAAGCAAATGGCACCGTGGAAAGATTCATGAGCAACATCAAGCGCACAACTCAGATCGCACGCCTTACAGGTGAACCTGTTGAAAAAATGCTGTACCAACTTATGCGTGACTACAGGAACACCCCACACAGCACCACAGGGAAGTCACCTTCGGAGGTGATGTTCGGACGAATGATCAGAACACGACTACCGCACGCACCCGACCATGAAGGACAGTACGAAGGGGACGCGGAGATGAGAACAAGAGACTCCCTCATGAAAGAACACATGAAGGAAGCAGCTGACCGCAAGAGCAGAGCCAGAGAGAGCGACCTGGCGCCAGGGGACATGGTCGTGGTCCGACAGCAGCAACAGCGCAAGAATGCAACTCCATTCAATGAGGAACCCCTCATCATCACCAGAAAAAAAGGATCGCTCATCACGGCCGAAGGGGACCACCGGTCCATAACGCGAAACTCTTCGCACTTCCGAAGGATGCCTGGTTTTCATCAATCAAGAAGGTCAAGTATGTGTGATACTTTCTCCCACTGGGACGCCCCTTATGAGGGAGACAGAGAAGACTCTGGAGATGACGTGACACCAGAAGAACCGATGGCACTCTCTACAAGCGCGGATCACCGTCCACAGAGAGCCAGGAGAAAGCCCACTCGCCTCATCGAAGAAATGGGTTGAGAACGCAACTGACTGTTTAGTGACGGGAGGGTGTGGTGTCGTCACCAGTATATCGAAGAGAGGAACAGTCCTCTCTCTTTGTTTCGTTATTGAGTGGGCTGCGCCCCACGTGACAGGAAGAGGAGGGGGTTACCGCGCAGAGCGGCAGTTAGGATTGCGGTACAATAAAGATAAGACGTGTTGCACCCCAGCTCTCGTGTCCGCCTCATTTGTAAATGAAGGAACGCGTGTGAGTGTGAGGAGGTCCACATACAGGATATTACACGCCCCTCTGCTCCCCACCGCCCTGTATAGCTGTAACCCTCCTCTGTGGCCCTCTGTAGCCTACCCTCGCTGTATATCTGTTCTGTTACCTCTGAAAAGCGCTCTGTTATGTATCTGTACTGTGGTATACCTCTGCAAAGCGCTCCGTTGCTTCTTGAAGCTAGGTCTGTGCTCACCAAATACCATAATAATAATAATAGGACCTCATTACAAGTGCGGCGGTGTGGTGAAAAACGGTGGCAACATTGTGGTAATTCTGTTACCACCACATTACCACAAAGCTGTACCAAAGTTTTGCCGGAGAGGCAGAGGATTTTCCTCCAGCAATAAAATGAAAGAAAATCTGCCTCCTTACCAACAAACAAATTGACGGAATTACAGCTTGTGGCAATTGTGCCAAAATCCCCATTGCGTCCTATGGACTCCAAAGAATGGGGACTTACACCACCTACCACCACCTATAATTCAGCAATAAATCTGCTGGACCAAGTGGCTGTTAAGGTCTGTTTGGCGGAATTTCGACGGATTTCCCATTGGAATACTGCCAACCTTGTAATGAGGCCCATGCTTTTTTGAAGCACAGAACGATACCACTCAAAGAAGCAATCCATGTATTTTATCTCATTTATTTGGTATTTATAAAGCGCCTATACAGCAACATGGTTTTCAAAAGGCGCATCCAGACAAGGGAGGGGGAGGTACATGGAAGAACAAAACAAAGGTTGGGGATGAGCAGGAAAGAAAGACAAACAATAACGTTCCTACAAGGTCTTGCGACAATTCGGATTGTGCAAGTGCAATAACAGAAAGAGGGGAGAGGGTGAGGAGGGAAAAGTGCAGGATGGGGAGGAAGGAGTAATGTCCAGGCGGGAAGGAAGAGAAGGGTACATTAAGTGCAAGTGAACAGGTTCAAACAGAGCACACGGCTGTAAATGAAGAACAACATAGGAATGTGGCACAATTTGGGAAAGCTTCACCCTGTGGTGTAGGGGACAACATCAGGTGTGCAGGTACAAGTAAGTAAGGTGCAACATTGGACTGCCTCACCTCATGGTGAGGGGGGTTACATCAACAATGCAGAAATAAATAGGTTAAAGGTAACATTGGACTGCTTCACCTCCTAGTGAGGGGGGCTACATCAATATGCAGGTACAAATGGGTAACAGGTAGGTTGAGTACAAAGTACAGCACAGGGCAGATACAAGGGTGACACAAATTGGTAAATGCAAAGTCTGGCAATGCCCCATGGTGCCAGGGCTACCTCAGTTATTCAGGTAAGTAGGAGTGGTGGCGCAAGGAGTAGAGGTAAGATTAAGACACGTAAAGTTGCAGGTAAAGCATAGTACTAGGATGCGGCTGAGAGCGGTACGAGTTGAGTTGTATGCAGGTTATGCCAATCAGCAGCAGAATGCTTCATAAATGTCAGGTTAGTAACAAATTCAAGTTGTGAGAAGTGCAGCAATTTCTGGAGGAACTGCACCCATGGGATGGGGACCAGGACGAAGGAGGTGGTCACCGGAGGTAATGTCCAAGGTAAATAGAAAGGAGGCGGTTAGGTGGAGTATGGAAGAGGCAGTGCTAGGCAGAATCAAGGCGGAGGAATGACTTCTGGGGAAATGTAGGAGCAAGGGAGAAATGTTGTTTGGTTGATACATGATCATATGGGCCACGGGTAGCGACAAAGCTTACCTAATAGTGCACTGCTGGGCATATCGGCATTGTAGGCCAGCAAGGGCAGGACAGACTGATCCACAGTGGTAAGAATGGCTTCCGTGAGGAGGATAGTGAAGACAGGAAGCAAAGGGCCATACCAAGGAAAGAGTCCGGTCAGTATCAGGCAGCATGCCCAGCACACACAGGCACAGACAGGCAGCTCAACAGTGCCTTTGTCTGTACCTTTGCCGCGGGCCGGCCCCTGTGGGGGCAGGAAAAAAACATGGAGATGGACAATCAGGTTGCGTGGTGAGCAGCACATCCAGCCAATGAAGCTGGGTGCATGCAATGTTACAGGACACAGTGGTGTGGTCCGCCATCTTGGAGGGCAGCTGTGCTCCTGCTTCTGTAAATGCTGCAAGGGTCTGCCGGCTCCTGAGGGCATCTTCCAGGCCAGGTGGAGCAGGGCCTGAAACCTCACCTCACCAGCATCATCAGGCGGAGACAGGCAGATTAAGAGAGCCTTTACCGCCTCGCAAATAGGCAAAACTACTGCCAGCCTGTTGTGGTAAATAAAGAGGGAAACAGACTGGCTGAATACAGAGGCTCAGGAGCATTCTTAGAACTCCAGAGAGCATGTATGGGGATGCAAGAGCAGACACTGAAAAACAAATGCAGTCCACTAGCCTTCCAAGATTTCGCATGAGAAACAGTTAAGCCACTGGGGATTAAGCAATACACACAGCCTGTACACAACCAAGTCTTTGATGAAGAGACATGGTTAAAAAAGAGGTGCCCCCATAAAGTCGTAAGAGATTTAGAAACCAGAAGCTGGGCGTGAAAAGACGGCAAAATAAGAGCAAATTGCCTTAAAAAAGCTTTTAGAAACTGGTCTCGAGGGCGACGAGCCCTTCGCTATCAAAAAGACAGTGAATCAATGTAACGTTTGGGCACTGTTCAACCACCTAGAAGCCCCCAGATGAACCACTTCTCGCTCCTCTATAAAAAGACACACACAAGATCCCTCTTTGAGGTCCCAAGGGTTGATTGGGCACAAGACCACTAGACCACTGGGAATGCCTTATCGCCAACCTGATCAGTAAATCTTCCTCTTCAGGGGCGGCTGGGCCAAATGGGTTGACCTATCTGGTCCTTATGGGCAATGTAGGGTTATGGTCAAAGTTACTGTCCTTGCTCTTCTGAGAAATTCTTGAAAGGGAATGTTCCCTCTATCTTGGAAAACCTCAGTAGATGCCCCCATTTTTAAGGGAGGTGATCGGACCGAACCGGGAAACTATCGTCCGATAGCCCTCCTTGATGTGGACAGACAAATCTTTTTGGGTCTAGTGCTGAGAGACCTGGAACAGTGGGAGAGAGATAGTAACATCTTATCAAGGTACCAGAAAGTCTTTCGAAGGGGGCTATCCACCACGTTGAATGGGATAGCACTGGAGATTCTAAGCAAACTATCACAGAGAAGGGGGAAGTACAGTGCTCTATGAAGCCTGGATTGACCTCTCCAGAGCGTTCGACATGGTTAACAGAGACCGGTTATGGGGGCGCTGAAACCACTGGTGGCCATATTAGTCCGTCTTCATGAAAGAAATGTGATAAGGGTTAGGCTAGAAGCTATGGGCCCGCTCTCATTCCCAGTGCGCGGTTGAAAGAGGAGCGAGGCAGGGTTGTCTGGTGGCACCCCTCGTGTTCAAATTATATCTGGCAGACTTATGGGGAGGCCTTGACAACTGCACTGGCCAGCCCTAGGATTGTCACTCGATCAGTCAGGCGGCTGGTTTACGCTGATAATATGGTCCTTTTGGATAATACAGCAATGGGCTTGCAACGACTCCTGAATGCATTGGGGCAGTATGCACGGATGAATGAGCTTTTGATAAACCCTGAGAAATCTTAGATTCTAGTCTTTAAAAGACTTGGTCAGCGACCGGTAAACCATAAATGGACTATGGGAAATCAGTTAATTCCAGTGTTAAAAGAGGTGGTCTATATGGGATTCTCAGTATACACCTATCCGAGGGTGGGACAAACTAAGCTTGACTTCAATGCAAAGGCCTCTCAATTAATTCCTCAGATGAAAAAGCTTTTGAAGAAAATTAGCAAATTCTACTTGTTACCTCTGATTAAATTTTACATCGCCAAGGTAATCATGGTCATATTATATGGCCTAGAAGCGAAAGCACAGGCTTGGGAAATGCACTGGCCAAGGTTAGAGGGACGAAAATGGAAACAGCTTCTGGGATTTCTGAAGAGCTTGCCTATGGCACCCTAAAATATGAGCTGGGCCTAAGATCTCTCAGATCCTTTGTGGAGTGGAAGTTGGTCTCTTTGTTTCGATTGATAGTCACCCTGCAGGCCAACTCACATTATGAGGATATTAAGGTGAATCTTAACCAGAATACGTCAATGTTGCTATCTAAATTGGAGCAGTTGGCCATGGATATCCTTACAGAGTGTGATAGTGATCTAGACACCTTAATTTCTAACCCAATGAAGGTAAAGGAAGCTGTGATCCGCTATGATTGGATTCGAACAATAGCAGAAATTATCCTTAGCAAAATCGTTGTACCCTTTTGACAAAAAAAGAGGTTTTCTACCTAGTTACTTGAGGTACTCACCCAGTTGGAGAATGAGGGAGTCTTTTCTGTGGTTTCGAATGAATTTAATTCATACAGGTGAAATTCTATCCAGTTGGGGTCGAAGCAACAAAGCTAAGACATGTTTCACAGACTGTGAGGATCCTAGCCTTCAGACAATAAGGCACATCCTCATGGAGTGTAGGAGTCCATGAGAGGTGAGGGTAAGGAACCTCGCGCAATTCATGGACAAGGTAGGAGATTTAGTTTCCAATATGTTCTGGGAAAGGAAAATAGCGGGGCATGAGAGCCTGCTAATCATAAAGGTAGTCAAAGTTTTGGAGGTATGTTGTTTTATACAAAAGAAATACCACATGGTGTGAATATTAGCTTACTCTTTGCCGTAAAGGGGTTGGAAGTTTCGAAGTTGGCTAAGTGAAAACCTAATGCAATGTGTCTTCCCCAATGGGGACGATGTAATGGATTTCTCTATTTCTTTTCATTCTTTTTTTCTCTTTTCTTCTTTTACTCTTTTCTTATTTTTTCTTTCCCCTTTTGTTAGTATCCTTTTAATCAATTTTAAAAGTTTTTAAATTAATTTGTAACTAATATTGATGATGATATATTTTGTAGAAGCTGTGTTTCGGCTATATACAAATGAAACATTTTTTTTAAAAGAGAGCCGGTGCCTGTTATGGAGAATTCTCATTTCATGGCTAAATTTCCCTTACCCATAGAGTCCCCCAGCAGCTTTGCTGGATTTGAAGGGTTTATTTCTTTTTACTTGCTAAGAGTGAGACTCTTTTTCCCACTCTTAGGCATTTTTGCTATGTGTGTTCTAGGCTATTTTTGTGTTCAATGCCTATGGGATCTTTTCTCTCACCCATAGGAACCATCTTTATGCACATGTGTCACACAGCACCCTCTGTGCCGTGACACAGGGGTGTCGTAGCCACCCCCAAACATAGACTCCATACCCTGGGACTGACTACTGTCTCTGAGGGCATGTAAAGTCCTCATTGACTTTACTAGTCAATTTTTATGAACTTAACCAGTGCACCCCATCTTAACATGGAAGTACTGGAAGGGGTTCATAGTTTTTCCCCTATGTTCATTTTCGAGAGGGTACCTTAAAGTCCCCCTCTACAAAGTTTCTGGCTGGTGGCAGTGGTTACTACCTTTTATATTCGACCGCGAATATTTCTCTATGGGATTTTCCCATTGTTCGAGGCTACCACTTTTACTGACAGCCTCTAACATAGCGCCGGTCTATTTTATTATTAACTTTACTCCGGTAGGTTTTATTTGCCAGAACTTTGATAAAACTTCTTTGTCAAGTCTTACTCCATTTTCCTAACCCAGCTCGGGGATCCTTTGTTCGTCCTTTTGGCGGGCTTCTGCCAAGAAGCCCTCCTTTCGGCGCCACTGAGTATGGGGTGGGTCTGTTGTTTGGGAGGGGGAGTAGAACCCCTGGACAGAGTTACCACAGCAACTCAGGTCGCACTCTAACCTGATAGGCTGGAGGGTCTCCCGCCAAGATGACCACTCCACTGTGTGAGTGACAGCTAGGCTGTATGAATGGGTCTCTTTCTGCATAAAAGCAGGGTCCTGAGGACTGGAAGGGCAAGACGTTGCCACTGGAACTACGGAACCGAAGGGGAGAGAAGCCAGAGACATCTTCGGCATCTACACCACCAGTGAAGCCCTGCCAGCTCGTCTCACCACTTTTCTTCCACACGACGAGAGGAGATCTTCAGCGAAGTGCCGCCTTCCATTCAGCTGGTGGGGTCAACCAGTTTGCCCATCGCATCCTGGGACCTGCCTTGGTCGAATCGACAGTGCCCTGCACTTGAAGACCGGATAGCCAGGCAGCTATCGACCCGGACCGCGATTAAAAGGAGCGTACCTTTTAAACTTCATTTGGCAGCACCGCGACTAGTTTCATCCCTGGGTAGTGCAGCGACTCGAACCTTCCTCCACGACGAGAGCCTCTCTTCCTTTGTTGGATCCCTCGACCTTCAGGAACTACCAGGAACAACGGCCACCACAGGAGCCACTTCTCCGCGTGTAAGTCACATTGTTCCGCCAGGCCGCCCTTTCTCCGTGGTAGCCCTAAAGGTGTTTGAAATCCTTTAACTACTTGTGGGGTCGGCCACCCTCTCTTTAACATTGTCTTTCGCCTTGCATCTACCTCTTCAAAGGTTTTCTACTAAAGACTTGACTGCAGCTACAAGAACATTTTTGCTCCTAAGCTCTTGTTCCTGTACCACGGACTCTGGCTCAGGCCTATTGACTTTGGCTGATTTGTTAGATCTGCTCTCACTAGATTAGTTTTCAATGAGAAATGTGTAGATGCGCTGAAATCTTCTAAACCCCTCTTCCTTCCTACTGTTGTAACCTGTGGACTGCCATTTTGCTCAGTTTTCATTCACTTATCTTTTGGTTAAAGTGTTACTGTGCATTGCTTGTTCACAAAACTTCAAGGAAGTGATGCTAAGGGGTGTCTGAAGATATTTCGACTTAACTTGTACTTTCCCTCCCTTTCGTTGAATTGCTAGAGTGCCATTTGTAGTAGGTTTTCACTGTGCCGTTTTGTTCAGTTTTCACTATACCGCAAACTTGTCTACAATTGAATAGGGAGTTGTATATGCTTTTCTTTTGACTAAACTTAACTTACTTTATTAACTGTGATCTATGTGTTGACTTAGAAGTGTATAAAATAAATATATATTCTCTTTTTAATACAAAACTTTGGTCAGTGTTTCCTTGCTCCATAGTACTGTAATACCTATTGTGTCAACCCTGAATACTGCTCATCTCCCTCTTGAGATAAGTCTGACTGCTCAGCCACAGCTGCCAACTAAATCTTTGTGGTACAGACTGATACCAAAGGGGATTTATTGCTTTCACCTGTAGTCCCAATCTGGAGTAGTGCTCCCTAAAGGAACTGCCCTGCATTCTGCCTAAAACTGGTGTACAGCGGTGAGGATAAAAGTATTGGATTGACATTTTAGTGTGTTACTAGTGCCTTGGTGCAACTTACCACAAGGTTAACAATCACAAAAAGTTATTTTAACAAAAGTCAAAATTATGGAAAGTTATAGCCAGGAGACCCTCCTTACTAATACTGCTGATTATTTAAGGGATCTGTGTAGACAGAAAGGTCTTCCTGTCAAAGGCAAGAAACAAGAAATGATTCATCGACTGTTAGAGAAACAAAGTCTGGATAGTGGTGCTGTAGTGCCCACCACTCCAGCAAATGTAGCAAACAGTATTGAGGATAATGTTGAAGATGTTATTGTTGAGACAGATGAGGAAGAGGAGGATAACTATGTCACCCCCTCTGGTCCTCTGCCTGCTCAAAGGCCTCAGCCTGTAGCTACTGGACCTTCAACTGGTCCCACATTAAGTCCTGAATTTATCTCCCTAGCAAAAATTAGACTTGAACTTGAATTCAAAGGAATTAGTGCCCAAGCTAAACAGAGACACCAAGAACTAAGGTTCAAAGAAATGGAGATCAACCATGAGCTTGAGATGAAGAAATTGTCTTTGGAAAATGCTTCTCTCCCCGAATCCTCTAGATCTTCCAGTCCAAAAAGACCCCGGATGCCTAAAGAGATTGTGGGTATGTATGAACCTAAATTGGATGTATTAGATTGGCTTGCTATGTTTGAATATAATCATGGGCTCCAGGAGATCACAGGTGATCAGTTGATCCCCTGGTTATTCTCTAGGCTCCCCCTGTTGCATCTAATGTGGTAATGGCGTTGGGGGAGGAGGATAGAAAGGATCATGAATGTGTAAAACTAGCTTTAATAGCTAGATTTGGGAAGACTCCTTCCCAGTACCTTAAGAGGTTTAGGACCCTCAAAAAGCATGATAGTACCCCTTGGGCTACTTGGGTGAATGATTGTTTGAAGAACTTAGAGGGATGGATTAAGGGTTATAGAGTTAACACTTATGAAGGAATGAGAAATCTTGTTATGATGGATCTATGATGCCTGCTCTCCTGAGCTCAGACAGCACTTGGCTGATTCTAAAGAGTTAGATCCCAAGAAACTGGCTAAGGCTGTTGACTTGTGGGTTGCCAACAGGGCCACTCACAAGGATTCAGGGGTAACTCAGAAAAAGGATGAGGGAAAGCAGCCAAAGAAAGACAACAAAGAGCATTCAAATAATTCCAATTCCAAAGAGGGCCACAAACAAAATCCTAAGGGTAAGCCATCAGGGAAACCTAATCAGGCTAGTGTACCTACTGGTCCCAGAACAGAAGGAGGTCAGAACAAGCCATCATTCATAAAGACATTTGGAAAATGTTATGTTTGTGGCTCAACAGACCATGTGAAAGGGGATCCCAGATGTAAGGGTAAACCTTCAGGGATCCATACTGTCTCCTTAGCCTTCGCTCCAGGGGAGGAAATCCAGATGGCCAGTGGAAACTTTCAACTCCTAGCTGATGATCCCATTGGAGTCTCAGCTAGTGTATCTTTAGTATCTCTTGGGTTGTGGGAACAACAGAATTTAGATGTGTATAATTCTATGCCTCCTAATACTAAAGAGTATTATAAAGACAGTGTCCTAGTCAATGGTCAGGAGACTCCTGCCATTAGAGACACTGGAGCCAGCATAACTGTGGCAGACAAATCTTTTTTCAAGGTGGAGGATGTTGCTAAGGCACCCAAACGCCTCACCAAGTTCGCTGGAGGGCCTGTGCAGATGCTTCCCCAATTACCAGCTCACATCCAGTGCAATGAAATGACTGTCAGGATACCTGTGAGTGTACAATCTGAAGTACCAGGAAGGGTGCTGTTGGGCAATGATCTGAAAGACCTGGGAGTAGTGTCAAGTACCCCCAGACCTCCTAGTAAGAGATTACAGGAGCTTACCAGACCTGCAAGGGAGAGGACCTTGAGATGCTCTCCTGAGGAGATGATGGAAATCACTCCTACTCCACTGGAGCTACTTACTGCTATCTCTAAGCAACCAGAAGCAAAGGGGAAACCCAAGACTTCCAAAAAGAAACCAGCAGAAAGCACTCCAGTGCTGCCAACCAGGAGATCTCCTAGGTTAGCAAAAATCACACCTGCGATTCCTCCTCCAGCTGAGGCTGACAGTGAGGTAAAACCCTGTGTGGTTGAACTAGAGCCTGAGGACTCAGATCTAGTGGGAGGCCAGGAACTTATTGGAGATCTTGACCCTGTGGACCATCCTGAGCTGCAGTCATTACTGGCAGAAGGTGGACCCCAAAGGGCAGACTTCAGTAAGGGACAAAGTGAATGTCCAACTCTGGAAGGTCTTTACCACCAGGCAGCTTCTCAGCTTGAAGGGCAAGAGCCTGGGAAGTATAGGTTACACTGGGAGGATGGCCTCTTCTATAGTGAACCAACAGAGTCAACTCCTGGGGACTACAAAAGACTTGTAGTACCCCAAGCAAACAGGCTCCAATCCTTGCAACTAGCCCATGAGATACATTTGGCTGGTCACTTGAGCTTCAAGAAGACCAAGGAAAGGCTCTCTCTCTACTTTCATTGGCCTGAAATGGGGGCTGAGGTAGGTAAGTATTGCAAGAGTTGCCACACTTGCCAAACCTTTGGTAAAAGTGGCTCCTAGAACCTGGCACCTCTAGTGCCTCTCCCTGTGGTGGGTGTACCATTTGCGAGGGTAGGAATCGACATTGTTGGTCCCCTTGAACCTCCAACTTCTTCAGGCAACAGGTTTACACTTGTTGTAGTAGACCATGCTACTAGATTTCCTGAAGCAATTCCTATAAGGACTGTTACAGCCCCAGCTGTAGATAAGGCCCTCCTTGGTATTTTTACCATGGCTGGGTTTCCTAAGGAGGTAATATCCGACAGGGGGTCAAATTTTATGTCCCACTACATGAAGGCCATTTGGAAAACCTGTGGAGTTACCTACAAGTTCTCAACAGCATACCACCCTCAGACAAATGGATTGGTAGAAAGATTTAATAAAACCATGAAGAGCATGATAGGAGCTTTAGAAGACCCCCTTAAGAAAAAGTGGGATCTTCTACTACCATGCCTTCTCTTTGCATATAGAGAAGTCCCTCAGGAGGGAGTGGGTTACAGTCCCTTTGAACTTCTCTATGGCCATCTGGTTAGAGGTCCATTGGCCCTGATCAAGGAGGGGTTGGAGAGTGCTCTTTCCCCCACACCAGTCAGAGTCACTGACTATGTGATAGGACTCCGGAGGAGAATGTCACACATGATGGCTGAGGCAAGTGATAACTTGAAAGCAGGTCAGGCTCTGGTCAAGCATTGGCATGACCAGAAGGCCAACATGGTTGAGTTCGCTCAAGACCAGCTAGTTCTTGTTATGGTACCAACAAGGCAGAGGGCCTTGCAGGAGAAATGGATGGGACCCTTTAAGGTTGTGTGAAAACCTGAAGAGGTAAACTATCTGGTGGATTTAGGCAATCCTAAGGGGGCTCCTAGAGTCTTTCACATCAACCGACTAAAAGCTTATGTCTCGAGACCAGAACTGGAAGCTTTGCTTCTAGCTTCAGCTCAAGAGAAGGAGGAGAGTGAACCTCTGCCTGACCTCCTCAAAGGCAAACCTTTAGATGAGAAAATATAAGGAGTCAATCTCTCTTCTAATCTGACACCTGAGCAACAGGAGGAGTGCAAACTTTTGTTAAATCAATTTGCCCCCCTGTTCTCACTGACACCAGGTTTGACCCCCTGGGGCCAACATGATATCCAAACTGGTGACTGTCTACCTGTCAAAAGCAGGGGTTACAGGATGTCAAAAAATGTAAGACCCCACATCAAAGGAGAAGTCAACAAGATTCTTGATCTTGGGGTAATAGAGCCCTCTATTAGTCCATAGTCTAGCCCAGTTGTGTTAGTACCAAAGGCAGGGTTTAAAGACAGGCCCATCTCACCATAAAGGCAGGCAAATGTCAAATTGGTCAGAGTAAAGTGGTCTACCTTGGGCATGAATAGGAGTTGGTGAAATAAGGCCTTTGCTCAGCAAGATTGAAGCTGTGCAAAATTGGACATCTCCTTCTACTCAAACTCAGGTGAGAGCCTTCCTAGGCCTCACTGGGTATTATAGGAATTTCATTGAGAACTATGGAACCATAGCTTCTCCACTGAATGCAATCTCTTCTGCTAAGTTTCCTAAAAAGGTCAAATGGAATGAGGAGTGCAATCAGGCCTTTGAAAGCCTAAAGAAAGCCCTTTGTCAAGCTCCAGTTCTCAGAGCTCCTGACTCCCACCAACCCTTCATTGTACAGACAGATGCTTCCAATATAGGTATAGCTGCAGTACTCAGTGAACTGGATGAGAAAGGTAGGGAACACCCCATTTGCTTCATCAGTAGGAAACTGAAGGAACCTGAAACAAGGTGGACAACTATTGAGAGAGAATGTTTTGCCATTGTGTGGGCTTTGAAGACGTTTAGACCATACTTATATGGATCTACTTTCACCATTCAAACAGACCACCAACCCTTGAGATGGTGGATGCAAATGAAAGGGGAAACCCCACAACTGCTAAGATGGTCAATCTGCCTCCAAGGGTTTGATTTTACCATTGAGCACAGGTCAGGATGTCACCCCCAAAATGCTGATGGTCTCTCTAGGATGTTTTTAACCGACTAGAGGTATGACATTCATCCAGGAGTGGATTATATCCTCCTGTCCCTTAGTCTGGGAGGGGGGAGCGAGTGTTAGGGAGAATTCTTATTTCATGGCTACGTTTCCCTTACCTATAGAGTCCCCCAGCAGCTTTGCTGGATTTGAAGGGTTTATTTCTTTTTACCTGCTAAGAGTGAGACTCTTTTTCCCACTCTTAGGTATTTTTGCTATGTGTGTTCTAGGCTATTTTTGTGTTTAATGCCTATGGGATCTTTCCTCTCACCCATAGGAACCATCTTTATGCACATGTGTCACACAGCACCCTCCGTGCCGTGACACAGGGGTGTCGTAGCGACCCCCAAACATAGACTCCATACCCTGGGACTGACTACTGTCTCCCAGGGCATGTAAAGTCCCCATTGACTTTACTAGTCAATTTTTATGAACTTAACAAGTACACCCCATCTTAATATGGAAGTACTGGAAGGGGTTAATAGTTTTTCCCCTATGTTCATTTTCGAGAGGGTACCTTAAAGTCCCCCTCTACAAAGTTTCTGGCTGGTGGCAGTGGTTACTACTTTTTATATTCGACCGCAAATATTTCTCTATGGGATTTTCCCAATGTTCGAGGCTACCACTTTTACTGACAGCCTCTAACATACTGCCT
Source organism: Ambystoma mexicanum (assembly GCF_040938575.1). Taxonomy (NCBI): domain Eukaryota; kingdom Metazoa; phylum Chordata; class Amphibia; order Caudata; family Ambystomatidae; genus Ambystoma; species Ambystoma mexicanum. The sequence goes on from NC_090935.1 coordinate 584,166,380, forward strand.
GTCTATTTTATTATTAACTTTACTCTGCTAGGTTTTATTTGCCAGAACTTTGATAAAACTTCTTTCTCGAGTCTTACTCCATTTTCGTAACCCAGGTCGGGGATCCTTTTTCGTCCTTTTGGCGGGCTTCTGCGCCACTGAGTCTGGGGTGGGTCTGTTGCTTGGGAGGGGGAGTAGAACCCCTGGACAGAGTTGTCACAGCAACTCAGGTCCCACTCTAACCTGATAGGCTGGAAGGTGTCCCGCCAAGATGACCATTCCGCTGTGTGAGTGACAGCTAGGCTGTATGAATGGGTCTCTTTCTGCATAAAAGCAGGGTCCTGAGGACTGGAAGAGCAAGACGTCGCCACTGGAACTACAGAACGAAGGGGAGAGAAGCCAGAGACATCTTCAGCATCTACACCACCGGTGAAGCCCTGCCGTATCGTCTCACCACTTTTCTTCCACATGACGAGAGGAGATCTTCAGCGAAGTGCCACCTTCCCTTGAGCTGGTGGGGTCAACCAGTTCGCCCATTGCATCATCGGACCTGCCTTGGTCGAATCGACAGTACCCCGCACTTGAAGACCGGATAGCCAGGCAGCTATCAACCCGGACCACGAATAAAAAGGAGCGTACCTTTTAAACTTTGTTTAGCAGCACCGCGGCTGGTTTCATCCCTGGGTAGTGCAGCGACTCGAACCTTCCTCCACAATGAGAGCCTCTCTTCCTTTGTTGGATCCCTCGACCTGCAGGAACTACCAGGAACAACTGCCACTGCGGGAGCCACTTCTCCACGTGTAAGGTACATTGTTCCACCAGGCCGCCCTTTCTCCGTGGTAGCCCTAAAGGTGTTTGAAATTCTTTAACTACTTGTGGGGTCGGCCGTCCTCTCTTTTAACATTGTCTTTCGCCTTGCATCTACCTCTTCAAAAGTTTTCTACTAAAGACTTGACTGCAGCTACAAGAACATTTTTGCTCCTAAGCTCTTGGTCCTGTACCACTGACTCTGGCTCAGGCCTATTGACTTTTGCTGATTTGTTAGATCTGCTCTCACTAGATTAGTTTTCAATGAGAAATGTGTTGATGCACTGAAATCTTCTAAACCCCTCTTCCTTCCTACTGTTTTAACCTGTGGAGTGCCATTGTGCTCAGTTTTCAGTCACTTATCGTTTGGTTAAAGTGTTACTGTGCATTACTTGTTCACAAAACTTCAGGGAAGTGTTGCTAGGGGGTGTCTGAATATATTTCGACTTAACTTGTACTTTCCCTCCCTTTCGTTGAATTGCTAGAGTGCCATTTGTAGTAGGTTTTCACTGTGCCGTTTTGCTCAGTTTTCACTATACGGCAAACCTGTCTACAATTGAATAGGGAGTTGTATATGCTTTTCTTTTGACTAAACTTAACTTACTTTATTAACTTTGATCTATGTGTTGACTTAGAAGTGTATAAAATAAATATATATTATCTTTTTAATACAAAACTTTGGTCAGTGTTTCCTTGCTCCATAGTACTGTATTACCTATTGTGTCAACCGTGAATACTGCTCATCTCCCTCTTGAGATAAGTCTGACTGCTCAGCCACAGCTACCAACTAAATCTTTGTGGTACAGACTGATACCAAAGGGGATTTATAGCTCTCACCTGTAGTCCTAATCTGGGGTAGTGCTCCCTAAGGGAACTGCCCTGGATTCTGCCTAACAGTCCCGTGTCTTCGTAGCGGGCCAGCTTTGCCTACCGGCTTGTGGGGGTGGGACAAAAACATGGAGGCGGCCAAACAGGTTGCATGGTGGACAACACATCTAGCCAAAACAGCTGATCCTTCTTGTCCAGCTAACTATCGCCCATTTTCCATTACTCCCTTTCTTGGCAAACTCCTGGAAAAGTTGGCCATCTCTCAGCTTAACCTTCATTCCAATTCTGTTGGCTGTCTCCATGACCACCAGTCTGGCTTCAGAGCTGCCAGAAGCATGGAAACTGCTCTCCTAAACATCCGTGAAGATCTGCTCACCAACCCTGACTCTTACATTCCCTCTGTCCCCATCCTCCTCGATCTCTCTTCTGCCTTCGACACGGTCAACCATACCATCCTGCTCAACCGTCTCCGTGAAAACTTGGATATCACTGATCAGGCTCTGGTCTGGCTGACCTCTTTCCTCTCAGATCGACCCTCCCAGGTCCAACTTGGGTCCTTCCTTTCATCTATCTTCCTCTCTACCTATGGTGCTGCCCAAGGGTCTAACCTCTCGCCCTGGCTTTTCAACCAATACCTGGCAACTCTCGCCCACTGCATTGCCATTTTCTGCTCAAATTTCCAGTGCTACGCTGATGACACTCAACTCATTTTCAGGCTGCCCTCTGCCACCTCCTCTCCCTCTCTCATCTCTGATTGCCTAACTGCCATTCAAGATTGGTGTGCCGCCAATGATCTTTGTCTGAATGCCAGCAAGACGGAGATCCTCCTCATCGGCACACCTTCACCATCCTTTCCCCTCATTCTCTTGCCGGCCTCCCTTGGCCCTCCTCCTACCCCCACCTGGGAGGCTAAGAACCTCGGGGTCATCTTTGACTCCACCCTTTCCTTCTCCGCCCACATCTCTGAGGTCTCTAAAAAGTCAAATTTCTGACTGCACCTCCTCAGAGGTACTCTGCCTTTCCTCTCCTTCTCCCAGAAGCTCATGGTATCTTAAGCTCTGGTTCTCTCTAGCTTGGACTATTGTAACAGCCTCTTTCTAAATCTACCTGCCTCTACTCTCCGCCCTCTGCAACTAATCCAGAACAGGACTGCGAGACCTGTCCTTGGCCTCAAGCCCTGGGATCGTATCTCTCCAGCTCTGAAATCTCTTCACTGGCTCCCAGTGGATGCAAGGATTACATTCAAAACCCTCTGCATTGTCCACAAGGCTTTCTGGGTCCTGGGTCCAAAATACCTTCAGCTATCCCTCCACAAATACCTCCCCTCTCGAGCTCTTCGCTCCTCTACCTCCAACTCACTCAGGGTCAGTCGTTTTTCTAAGAAACGAGCTGGGGGTACATCTCTGTCTTCGGCTGGGGCCACCCTCTGGAACAGCCTCCCTGCCACTCTAAAACTTGAGGAGAACCATCTCCGGTTCCGGAAGCACCTCAAGACCTTCCACTTTTCTTCTGCCTTCGCTCCCCCTCTTCCCTTCTGATCTGTTCTCTCTTGGCACCGTGCACCTGGCAACCCTCTGTCTTTGGGGCCCAGGTACCTGCTCATCCTGTCACCCTCCCGCAATGCCTCCGGGCCACCCCTTGCACTGTGGTCTGTATCTGTACCCATACAGCCCCCCTTTTTCTTCCTGCACTTATCGGACCTACCCTGTCTGCTGCCTTCAACCTAGCACTTGCAAATTGCTGGCTGCATTACCACTGTTTGTTGCCTTTATTATTTATTTATTGTTATTTATCTGTTTCTCCTCTGCTTCATACTTTCCACCTCTCCCACCCTTCCATGCACTTTTCCCCTCCCCCCTCTCCCATGCACTTGCGCGTTCTCAATGTCACTGGGCCTAGTAAGATTGCTGTTTTGTTCTCCTCTGTTCCCCTCCCTTGTCGCGCTCTGAAACACTGTGTACGAGCGCGATAGAAATAAAATATCAATCAATCAATGAAGCTGGGTGCCAGCAATGTTCAGAGGTGGGGTCCACCATCTTGGAGTGTAGCTGTGCTCCTGCTTCGGTAAATGCTGCAAGGGTCTGCCGGCTGCTGAGGGCGTCTCCCAGGCCAGGTGGAGCAAGGCCTGGGACCTCACCTCACCAGCATCATCAGGCGTAGACAGGCAGGCTTTGGGAGTTCATGCTTTCCAAAGAGAGCAACGTCTTTGGGCAAGAGACAGATGCAGAGTTAGAGAATCACACAGCTATGCAAGTGAGGTAAGGTGGGCTACTAGGGAAGCAAGGGATGTAAACGAATGGGAGAAACTTCACCAGTGGAACTTTTTCAAGACATTCATGCTTAACCAGGCTCATACTGACCTATAAGGCAATATTGAAATATCCAAAGTATGGGCCAGTATTTTGCTTATTGGTAATTCAGCCAATTTTATCATCCAGGGTTGCTTAGTCACTGCACCGCTCTTATCTTCTTATCATGTTGTTTTGTCATCCTTCTTATTGGTTTCGGAACCGGATGGATGTCTTTTGGAAACGGTAATTTATTATCCAATTTTTATTTTCTCTTTATCATTTATGGTTATCCAATCATACTGATTATGTAACACTGTAATGATTTAAACAATGCTGTTATGTATCACACATTTATGATTTTGTCCAATTCCCCCTTTTCAACCCCTATGTGTTTGGCCAATTGGTATGATGCGTATATAATGGTCAACATGCTAATGGTTTTAAATTGTAATTTGATGCACAGCCTTTGAAGAAGAGCTCTGCTCGAAACACGTGTCAGGCTGTGGAATGGAATTAAAAATATAACTCAACTGGTTGATGTATTATTGTAAATTGGCGCAGTTCACCGATTATATTCACCTTGTTTCTTACTGAGGGCACTTGGTCTAGGTACCCTCATAAATTCATGTTGAACGCTGCCTTTTATATTCATAAATATTGGCATTAGCGCTGGTCGTTCTTAGTGGCCTTCTGAACCACCTTGTTCTACTGTTTTGCCCAAAGTAGGTCCGTTTTTTGGCCAAAGTGTACTAATTTTTCAATTTCCTGATTTTTTCTTCACTATGTTGCTCACATTTTTGACCAGTGTTTCTGAGCAAATGTTCTTTAAAATGCATATTCCTCAAATAGTCTGTCACAAAAGGAACACATTGCCATTTGCGACTGATTGACAATTTCTCATTGGTGCCTGATTCCATTTTTGGTTCCAGTCTCATCCTGTTCTTAACTTTTTTCTTTTGCACCACTGTCATTTAAACTTGTAATAGCATGAGGATTGATGCCATGTTCCCATTGAGACATTCTTCAGAGTTTGCGGAGAGTAAAACTGCGTATTGCCGGACCAAAAGCAGACAGATAGCCCAAGCCTTTCCTGCCTCAGATCCCACCCTCTTGGGAATTAAGCACACTAGACGTTTATTTAGAATTTCAATATCAACTAATGAAAATCTCTGAAAAACGGGGGCTAACTTTTTTGTCGGAAGGGTTTAGACTTATTTCAATGCTCACGGGGATACAGAAAGCTCCACTGTTGGAGTCCAGCTGTGTCAGTTCTTGCCAGAAGTGATCAGGGGCTGAACAGTAGCCCTTTCTGCTTCACAGAAGGGCACGCACATTCAAAAGAAGCACACAGTGGCTTGGTTTTCCACAAGAAATAAGGTTGAAAAAAATGTATCTTTTGACACGGGAAGTTACCACATCACGAAGGAATGTATGCTCCTTTCAGCCGGAATTCAAACCGTCTTAAGATGTTATATCATCATTCAGGGGCTTACCTTCAGCAGTCGACTTTCTGTAAGAAATTGCCAAGTGTCATTGTTTAGGCGCACTGCCAGGATGCTGTAAATACTCTCGTCGGCCGTTCCCGTGGTACATACCAAGCTTTCGATTAATTATTTCGACCATTATCAAGAGATGTATGCAACGGGGAAGCACCGTTTCCGGTTCACGGACCCTGAGGTAGAGTAGGTTAGCGGAAACCCGGTGTGTACGACACACATAGGACGCTTTCACTAACTTTCACTGAGTAAATAGACTATAAAATTAGAGAAAAGGAGAAATATAGGCTGTTTGCTATTGCCATTTTCTTGCTCCAAAGAAAGCAGCAGCATTTGCCAAGGGCATGAATTGGAGTTGTGTCTCAACAGTGCAGGATCTGTTCTCTCCACATTTTTACTGGGTACAGTAAAGCCCCTGGGGTGAAGGTATGTATTTTAATGTATTTATATTTAATCACTGAGCACTTTTATCCAATGCACAGTACATTCCATTATCATAAATACCAAAGAGCAATAACCTTAACGTAATTTATATGAGCAAACTGATCCAAAGATCGCGTGTTAAAAGCTAGAAAAGAGATACTGAACAAACGTTAACGTAAAAGCGTTTTGAACAGTATTAACGTCGTAGACAAATGTATTAAGAGCCAAAGGCTGAAATGAACGAAAAAAGGGAGCTGTGCCAAGAGGCCGTTTACAAATGAGTAGAGTGGGAGAAGAGGAGCGTAAAGAGTTGAGCAGCAAGCGCATGAAAAACACATATGGAAATAATACACAACACATGAAACCTAAGGCTAGGAATAATAGAAAGCCATCAAAAACTAGCGAGATATGATGAAACGTGAGATGAACAGCCTAGCATACTGTAATCGATCTTAAAATACTTTCCTATGCATCTTAACTTAGTTTTCCTCACTTTTACACATGCGAAAACAACAGGTTGGGCGCATCCATCTAGTACTAATCTTCCATTGAGGCATTGCATTAAGTTCAAGGACACTCGCATCAAGAATACAAATCGCCCACTCCCGGAAGCAGACATCACTATTCCAAACGATATGCACCACCTATTTTCATGACGTTAGTGGCCACCGTAGCCAAACGTGCCAAGTCATCACCCACGCCATAACGTCAGTTAACATAGAATCAGGAAGATAAACACACACATCCTCTCACAGCGTGTAAAAAATCAGATAGGAAAACAAAATTTTTAAAGAAAACATCTTTAGTCTGCTCCGAACATTAGATTGTAGAAATTGAAACTAAATGTTCCAATGTCCACTTTCAATATAATAAATGTTATAATTTTTGCGGGTATTCGACAACTTGTGTCCTTCTAGCCTAGCGGTTCTGACCTTTGCTCAAGGTCAAATAACAATAGAAGATTGTTTTCAGTGATTGAAGCCAGAGACGGGTAGGTTTCAATTTTGTATAAGAATGCCACAATTATGAAACAGACCGGACAAGACACGTCAATGTGACTTGATTAATTTCTTCCATTCACACATGCATCAGCCCACAACCTGACCTTCACTCGATGGAGAGATGAGCCAAGCTGACCCACGTGGAATTTGAACTACCCCTGAAAAATAAACAAATTGTAGACTGGCATCCACCAATAGAGCAGGATCATGAATACTGTTTTACCGATCATTAGTGCGGGTTATGACCCTATATGTGATGTAATTACTGACGCTGTGGCCTCTCAAAAGGCAAAAACATTCATTCTGGAGTCTCAACGTTCTCGAACAGCAGATGACTTTGCTGATATTTTTTGAATTTGGTACAATTAAACATTGTTAAACCCTGCAAGCTATCTCTTGTCTTCTTTCCCAAGAGGGTTGTATTCATTCTGTTGTGAGCGTAATAGGGGAAAGCCTTCAATTGCATGCCGCCTACTATAATTCATGCATGTCCGTTCAGACTATCTATCGCATCTGAGGCAGCCATGTCTACGTTCATGCGAGACGGGTGACATTGCGTGCCCATACCAAGTAAGCTGCTCCGACTAGGCCATGTGCCAATCAGCCGTGCAAGTGCATAGTGTAAGCAAAGATGAGCATTAGACAATTTTTCAGAGTCATTCCCTAACTTTCGTGTGCGGCCTTGAGAAGTGGGTAGCTTTGTGCTAAACATTGCAGTAGAGCGTGAAAGCGCACAAACCCGCCGGTGAAGCAAAAAGCGGTTCTTCTTGGGAAGGCCATAGCAAGTCAGGAAGGGGCCTGAGACGATGAAGAATTGGTTCCCACTACTCGAGTAGGATGTGCCCTTGGCGGCAGATCAGTTTTCAAAAGGTGAGAATAGCTGGGGAAAGCAAGCTAACCCAGCCTACATCGAATTCCTTTATGGGATATCCGTGCATCAAAGGTATTGGTTGTGCCGGTCCAAAACCGTTGGGTGATGCAAGGTCTTGATCCATGTAGCCAAATGGAGCCATAGGATAGATTTTGTGTCTGCAATGACATGCTTTTTACCCCTTTAAATTAACCTTTCATCACACTTATTGTTGACGGGATGCACCGTCACCTTGTACATATATGAAACAGATACCTTATTGCAACAACTTATCGCGTCTGCTACTGGGAGGCTGTTAGGACAGTTTTCTTATCTTCTTACTCGAGCTCTTCGCTCCTCCACCCACAACTCCCTCAGGGTCAGTCGCCTCTCCAAGCAACAAGTTGGTGGTTGATCTTTCTTCGGCTGCGGCCTCCCTCTGGAACAGCCTCCCTGCCTCTATCATATCATTTCAGTAATACCATGGATAGTAGAGCCTACTCGTTGTACCGTGACGCTCAGCAAGAAATCACATTGTGTAATGAATTGGACAATACATTTTTCTGATCTAGTGATACTCATATAATAGGCACGGTATAAACCTATAACTTTTAATCTGGATAACAGTCATTCTAGGGGAGTTGGGCCATGGGGTGTAATATTCAATTACAGTTGCTTTTCAGTTCACAAGCTAGGGCAATCATATACCTCAACTTAGTTTTGGATTACACAGTTACACTGAAGGTAAGTAAAATCTATACTACAAGCTACTGAAAGGCAGGTGTAACCTAAGACTCTTTTTGTGTCTGTCTAAAACAGACCATGCAAAGCAAAACCCAGTGTAACACTGTATGAATGACCCAAAGTTATGTCGGTTAAACCTAAGGCAGGCTTTATCTGCACAGGCTAACAGCCTGTCAGTGGAAGCAAAACCAAGTTATACAATTATTCTTACAGGAATGATAAACTCAAACCAGCAATATTACTTTCGTGGAAGAGGTACAACCAATTCACAGGCGAGCAAAATAACCTTATATATACTTTCGAGAATAGCATAACATTTCAAAGGTAATTAAACTAAACTTGTATATACTTAGCAGAAAGGTGGGAGCATGATTTCATGTGATGTGAGGAGAGTTTGAATCCTCTAGTGAAGTCTTGGTGGGCCTTTCACATCATTTGAATTGTTCAACCAATTACTACCACCTGCCACTAATGGTGAGTTTGTCTGTGTAACTTAAATGTTATGTTTATTTAAAATGAGAAAGGGGATACTAACTATCACCAAAAGGGATCAAACGATACTTTCTACCGTTCGCGAACTGTAGTTCTGTCAGGTTTAGCCATTGAAAGTTAAAAGTGTTGCACCTAGGGCAACCTATCAACAACAGACACTTATTGACAAAAAGTTGCCAAAGAGGATACATTTGAAAAGACAATATGAACGTTATGGAGAGCTATGTAGAGCTATGAAGAGTCCAACAAATCACAGCCATCAAAAGACTAAAATACTCTGAGTGTGTAAAAAGGTGTCCCCTCTCCTAGGTGTAAGAAAAAATAATACACCAGTAAAGCAAAACGTTCTGGAATTTATGGGGTTGACACAGGTCAGGATTTTTATCATTACTATGAAAATCTTACCCACCATAGGCCATCAACGTCAGCGCCATGCACTGCATGTGTGCATGTGGTTTGGGTCTAGCAAAGGGTTTGACAGACACCAAGCCTCAGTGTACATTTGACTGATGGATAATAGCCATTTGCATATCAGTATTTCTGCCACCCAAATGGGCAGTGGAGCACTAATGTGCTAGGGCAATTCTCTTCTGAAATATAGTACCAATAGCAACCACAGACATGTGTCTTATCGATCGAGGACTAGTAATATAAATGAATGGAAGGTAAAAGATATACATTAATGAATCATATACCCAATTAAATCTTCATAATTAAATACTTTTTAATACTTTCTATAGCATTTAAATTGCGAGTGTAGTAGCATTCAATTGTTTATGTACAATGTCCAAACATTGGGCAACATATCGAAAATGTTATTCTGAGCAGATTATGAAGACAGCTACAAATCATTTAAATCTGGAAGTCAACCTTTAAACAAGTTCCGCTTTAGGTGGGCAGAGCTCGTTTGCAATGTTTTGTGGCATTGTATGTGTCCTAGGAACAAAATCAGGATCGATTCCATGAGTATGCATGGCCAATACATTCAATGTCCAATCTTTCACAAATTCGAATTCCATTTCCTGGTATATTGGCTTGGCCACCACTTGTTTGCCTCATTTTGTAAAGGCCATGAGGAAACGAAGCATCCCGAAGGTTCCTGCAGTTTTTGCTTGTTCCCTCTCAATGTTCTCGTTGTGCGCAAGTACAGCTACTCTTGTTCTGGCCTCCATACCGTCTATACCGAAATGCAACCTTTTGGGCCTGTTCTTTAGGCACATATTATGGAACACCTCCAAATCTCTGGTATGACAGAATTCTGTGAGTCCCTTCAGGTCTCTTGAAAGCGTTTGATCGTATACGATCTTCTAAAGTGCTTTGTGTGGAGGGGAACATGGCACCAACCACTTCCTCTTGCGTTCCTGCTCCTTCGATAAAGGTCCATGTGCACATTCGTGGAAATACTGTTTTCTGTCCATGAGTGTACGTTGGAGCAATGGTGCCTCAGCGAACGCCATTTTTCAAGTAGAATTTCTCCAGATCCATCACAAGTTTTGGAGCTTGACCAAAGATGGTTGCTGATAGAATGACACCACTTTAAACTAGTTTCCGAACCGTTTTTTTTACCAGCAGCTGTCATTTCTTTATTGACTGATTTGGCAACGTGCCATACATCAAATTGATGCCGAATGTGTGGAAACTGCTCTCGCATGGCTTTGGCTATTGAAACGTGCCTGTCAGTGGCTATCAGGTCTATTTGCACTCCCCTGGATTCAAGATTTCGACTGATTTGATGAAACCATGTTTCACCATGGCCACAGAAGATGTACATTCAGACACCTGCACAATCACCAAACTCACAATTATTTTACTTACCATGTCTTGAAAGTGGTATGAGCAGTACTTTGCAGAAAATCTGGGACTGTCATAATGTCCTTCGCCCGCTAGCCTGAAACATTTGCCAGAGAATGCACTTTACATTGACATCTGTTCAATTTTCCAGGCTTGCCTAATAGCGGGGAATAAGAATTCCCTTTGAAATTTGTAGTGCTGGGTTTTCGCAAGGAACTCAACTCCCACAAATTGACAGAAACTGCAAACCTTACCGAAAGTCGACACGCTGAAAAGTAAAGCTGTTGAACATAGTAGATTTCCGTCAGGCACTTTGCCCAGCATCGGTTGAGCGGACCATGAAAATGTATTATGGAGGTGTACACAGCTGGCATGGATTTTCAGGTTAGTGCCTTGTAATACACGAGACGCATTCACCAATGGCTTCCCGCATATGTTCCCACCTCAATGTATGCACACATCTCAGCATCTCTACAATCTGTAGCAGGCAGCTGTTGCATACAATGTATTTTTGCTCCTTTAACAGCCAATCGTCTGGCATGAGTGTGTTTTGTGACTCAACTGTGGTGGACAAATCCCGCAAACTAGGCAAACTGAAGTCGAGATCTTTAGCAAATTCATCGGTCAATTGCGTTGAAGCTTCATTCTCTGTTAGTTCAGGTTGTGATATTTGCACATGAATTGGAGAAACAGGTAACATTGAGTGTTTCTTGGGTGGAACATCTTTAGAGGGTTAGATTGTGTCAGGGGGTCTGCGAGGAATTGCAATGCATCTTCATTTTATTCAGTTTCATCTTGTCGAGTTGGCACATGGTAGCAATGGTCCATGGACACTTCGTACGATTTGCTGGTGAGATGCCATTCAGTTTCCGGCCACTGGACATAAGCATCACAAGTCGGCTTATTGACTGGACCACGCTGCGCCTCAAATAGTAGTTGCTCCATTATGAAATCTGTTTGGCAAGCAACATCTTTGGTTTCATTTGTTGTCTGAGTCTTTATAGTTCTCTTCCTCCTGTGCCTCTAAGAGATGTGTAGAAAACCATGCTCATTGTATAGCACACATACAGCAGATACCATTTTAAAACTAAAAACATAATATGAATAAAACATATACCTAAAATCTTCTCCAAAACAAACTTGTTCATTCTTTACTCTTGTTTTCTTAATTCATTTCTCTTTGCCCACCACACCTCAAGGTGAAAGAAACAGCGTTTTTATATGGTTTAAATCGAGCACATTTAATTTCCACGCAAACAAACATATGTACATATTTACAAACAGAACCAACTTGAGTGACTTGAAAACATTACAACATAAAAATGTATTCCAAATGCAATGTGATGTCCAATTGCATTCAATATTAGGTTATGTTCACCTCTGGTTCATGTGCCTTCTCTTCTAATTCCATACCTTGGGTACATTCCTTGAATAGAATATTCATTAAAAAAACAAAATGTCAATCTTACTGGAAATTAAAATCTTTCATCGTACAGAGCATTTACACACAAAGTAGCATGAAATTATTAAGAACCGTATACTATAAGGTTTGTTGTCGCAACACTAATAGAACATTTGTATGAACATACCCTCGAAAACAGTGTACGTGATTTAGTCACAATATACATTTCATATTTCACCTGCTAACCTTCCAAGATGACACATGTACTTGATCTGAGATCACTGTGCAAAACATTCTGATTGTAATGTTGCCCTCGAAAGATTTTTTATCTATTCTGCATTAGGGAGGAAGTGTAACGTTAGAACCGAAATCAGAAAAGTTTGAAACAGTGCAAGGGTACATGCATTTTAGTCTCAAATAATATCCTTTGTATGATTTACTTTCATTCTTGCAAGGAAACTGTAAGTACGCATACCTCATACTCTGGACCTGTTGCAAAGGAGGAAGTAATTGTAGTCGAAGTTCCAGCATCCCCCTATAACACAGTACTTGTTTTAGTACGGATAAAAACAGCAAAATGGAACTTAGAAAATGAGATGCAGACGATGATACATATAGAGAGACACCCATGCATGCCACTTAGTGTAAATAACCGATAATATGCATACAAAATTTCATTTTTTTTTTAAATTTCAAGCATAACACATTCTTGTAAAGGACAAGTACAATACAATACAATTACTTGATAGGCGAGTGAGCTTGATGTTGACTCCGGAAAAGTAATTGATGCAGAATCTTGCTCCTTCTTTTTCAGTACATTGTCATAAAGTAGTACAAGGGACAAGTTAAAGTAGTATTAGATATGTGGGCAGATCCAACGCTTGAAAATATCACTTTGTGCATGTCGGTAGGGCTCACCAATGGGATACTGGACATGTCGGTGGTTTTCGTCACTTGTGAGGGTCTGTGCTTCCATTAGTGTGCTCTACGAAAAAAAGGGATATGTCAAGCAACAGATTACGAAAACAGTATGCAACTTTTAAAGGGCACTATGGCATTGTTTACTAATGGTCACAATTCACTGATTTATTAGAGGCTCCAGAAAGCGGGGACAGTTGTAGTATAGTAAAGTAAAACATTTTAAAATTCAATAGAATCTGGTAACTATGGAAACTTTAGTAAGACAAATGTAACGTAAATATACACCAAAAGCTCTAATCTGTTCATGAGGTCACCCTTTCAATACACTACCTTAAATAAATCGAGAGATCATAGAGAATACTTATTTATGCAGACCATCGCCCTACATACCAACAAACATAACTAATTCATCGTCCAGGACTCACCTGAACCAGCGTGTGCCGAAATCGAGTTGGAATTGCATTTGGATGCAATTTACTAGGAATTCTGGGTTGATGCTTTTTTGTGTACTTCGATTGTTCGTACATATCGTCGTTAAAGTGCAGGCTGCAGAGGCGGAATTGATTGGCCCTCACGTCGTCCAAGACATCCTGTGCTCTCCTTTCAATCTCGTCCACTGGAAAACCACAATTTATAATCCATCTTCTTATTAAATCAATATCCTTCAGGAATGTATGTAACACTGTGCCTGGACTTTTGGCATGGCTCACAGAAGGGCAACCGTATATGATACCTGAAGGCATTCTTGAAAAGTCTGAAAGATCTGTATAATCATTTTTTTAAAAAACAATAATACTGTATGCATGTGATTGAAGGAATTATAACACAGCTTTGTCTTCAGTATTTGTTTTACTCAAAGAAAGAAAACCTGTGTAACCTAGTCGAATGACCAGAGCGATAACATTCTTACCGAATTTATTGATATACCGCAAATCATAACGTGTTACTCGTTCATTGAATGAACTTCCTAGCATCAAAAGAAAACATGCTTGCAAACACGGACCACGAAATATTCCATTCTATTACAATGCACAGTGATGCAATGTGCTATTTACTGAGATCAAAATACTTGAAACATTAGACTTTGAGATAAATGAACATTACAATACTGGGTACATTAGGTGGAAATAGATAGAAACTTTGAGATCAGCGATCGATGAATATAGAGTAGTAAATAGGTGACCTACCCATACCTGGACGAACAAATGAGCCGATTCAGCAAGCAGGGGAGCAAGTAGCCGTGGAACAGGTATCCGGGGAACAGGTAGCACAATGACGGGATTAGAAAGGTGGTTGTGTATGAGAATGTGTGACATGTTTGTTGACATCCACTTTGCCTCAATGGCAACGTTTCACTTATGCCATACCCACCCTTCCTGCCCCCTTGCAAGTGCAAGGCCACATGTGCAAACTGCCGTTAATAATGGAGGGATGGATGGGCATGAGATGAGCACAAAAAGGCAAAGAACACTGATGAAGGGAGACAATCCTATGTGGATTGCAGGGCTGGGGTCTTGAAGAGCAGAGTTTGGAGACACTGGGTATGGGGAAGCCATGAGAAAAATGGTCACCGTGCAGAGGATCCCCTTTGAAGTGTACCTGATGTTTGGCACCTTGAGCGTTCCCACCCTCCCTGCCCCCTTGTGAGCGCATGGCCACAGGTGCGAACTGCCATTGATACTGGAGGGGGGGATGGATGGGCATGAGGCGACCGCAAAAGGCCCGAAACACTACAGGAGACAAACTTATGTGGATTGCAGGGGTGGGGTCTTGAAGAGGGGAGTCTGGAGACACTGGCTCTGGGGAGGCCATGAGAGCAATGGTCACTGTGCAGAAGATCCCTTTTGAAGTGTACATGGTGTTTGGCGCCTTGTTCGTTCCCACCCACCCAGTACTGGAGTGGGGTATTATGGAGGGGGGATGGATTGTTGCGGACGAGGTGAGCGCAAAAGGGCATCAACCATTCTTTCATGTCCCTCATAAACACATGTTTACAATAAGGTCCAAACTGCTAGAGATTTGATTACAAATTGTTTTTAAACAGTAACTTCGATATTGAGTGTATCTTTTGCGATATCACTTCAGAAACACATTTGTGGCTGTATCAGATTCTGAAAGATGATAAAAAGTCAAAATATATTTCCATGAGTGTTGTGTTTCAAAGTGCAATGTTTTAAACAAGAAACATAATAATAAATCAATGAAAAAGAAACAAGAGGGAAATATTGTGAACATAAATCACGGTACTCAGGCAATCTTAATGTTCAGGCAATCTTGCAATTGTTGATCAGGTTTAGAATTGGACAGTAGAACAATAAAACATCAGGACAATAAGCCAAACACAATCATTTGCAAGTGAAAACAAGGTATAAAAACAGTGTATGCACCTAGCCAAGGTGCAATAAAGGAACAACATAAATTGCTGAGGCACCTACTCAAGGTGCTAACTTGTACTCAGCCAATACTCTGATTTTTGAATTTTGAAAAAAGGAAAAAAGGCTGATGAATTTTAAACAGGTCTGCCTACGTGTGAGTGTCACTTGTGAAATTGTTTTCAAAGAGTAATAAACAAATTTAGATGGACATCTGGGACACGTTTCGGCAATTGAGCCACCTGCCAGGCAAATAAATTCCAAAATTGCTTTCCTCAGGGCGAAAAACAACTGGACCCTGTGGGGAAGCAGACATAAAAAAATAAAATTTAATTTGAGAAGAGAAAAAAATTGAGTTTCTATGTTTAGTTCTGTCAAGATTGCTTCCAGAGCAAGTTAGGCCATGTAGCAACTGCCAAATAATTTAGACTGTAACATAATTCGAGCTCCCAAATTAGGTGCTTACCGAGATAACCGGGGCAGAACATCTGGGAAAATAGGCTGAGTTTAACCTCAATGGCGCGGCACCGGCATGGAGCGGTGGGGCAGGAAAACAACCTCTGTAGACAGAAGGTAATTAAATTCTGTGTCATAGTGCAGTTGAAAAACGGAGTCAGAGAAACAAGCTTTAGAAAAAACATATAAAGTTCTAGGTGCTGCATGTTAAGATTAGTGTCTGGCCGGAAAGTAGAAATAAAGAAATACAAACGTTTTATGAATAAATAGTGAGTCATAGCCAAAATACTGGTTGCGGTTTTCCAGAAAAACACAGTCCGTAAAGGCGATATTGATGGAGAGTGATGGATCAGTCACAGGTAAGTGGAGGCTATGCCGGATTGCATGGAAATGTTTTCACAGGTAGCAGTGCCCTGTGGTGAGTTATGAAGCAGTTGAGTTCCTATTCTGAGTCAGCGTTCCCAAACCTTAAATAAATTAATGTCATACATGTGTCAGTGGCAAATAGCGAGTCATAGTTTGTGGTGCGACTAGACAATGTTTTCTGATGTTGACAAAATAGATGATTTGTTGTTTTGTGTGCTGTCTGCCTACCTGGGTTCGTGTTGAAAGATCCAAGTAGTTATGGCGTTATGCTTTCTGATAAGTAAAAAGCCTTCCACTTTCCCCTGAATTCAGGTGCAGGAAATGGTAAGAGATGGCAGGCAGATGGCCTCATGTCTCTGAAATTTCTTTCATGGAGCCGTCTGTCAAAGACAACAAAACACGGGCAAAGTACACCTCGAGTTAAGAATTGTGAATTTTTGAAAAATTATGTGAATAATGTGCCTCAAAATTGCCATCTTACCGCGGTTTGGAAAAAGCACTTCATAGGTTGTCAATGTAACCGGAATCAGTGCGGGAACTTGGAGAGAAGGCTGCGGCGGGTTGCCTGCACACCGAAAGAAAGAAAGGGCGTGGCTCTGGGACATCCGCATTAGGACTAGATGCTATTCGCACACTGGTTGGGTTAGAAAAGACGTGCCTCTGGACGTCCTCATCCCGATTGGGTAAGGGCAGCCAGACCCCTCTGTGCATACGTGCCGCTTCCCTGCAGCAGTGATTGTTACGTAGCAATCATGTAATGAAGGAGAGAAGTCCTCCGTGAGTGCAGAATCTGTTACGAGGCAGCTGCGTAATCGCGCTTGCTTAATCACCTGTTTCATTTCCATATCACATAATCGGGAGCTATGCCATGGTGGAATGTTGCAGGGGCAGAGCGAATTTCAAAGTGGCAAATTGTCACGGAGGTGACGTGGATGATTGCTCGAATAGTGCAGCAAGGTGTTGCGTGCACTGGTCTTACGGTACAGAGAACGTTTGAGTTTGCCTGATTCATCTTTGATTACAAGGTCTAACAGGCAATCTCTTTCATACTGAATTCCATTGTAAACTGGATATTCGTGTCAATGTTGTTTAGCCAAATTAAGAATAGTTCCAGGTCTGAATCTGATCCCTCCCAAATAAAAATTATATTGTCTGTATAACGCTTCCAATTTGTTATACAGTTTCGATAGGGATTAGTGATGGATAAGATATTCTGTGATTCAAAGTTAGAGATAAAAAGGATTGCTAGGCTCGGGGTGAATGCTGCCCCCATCACAGTTCCTTTGGGCTGGAGATATAATTGACCATTAAATTCAAAGTAATTTTTCTTCAATGCCAGAGTCATAAGTTCTAAAATAAAGTTGTGTGGAACTTGTTCCTTTGTGTCAAATTCCGTAAGTAGATCTCGCATGCAATTGATCGCCTGGTCCTGGGTTATACTAGTATATAAGGACTGAATGTCCATTGTTACTAGTCTTTGGGTGGTTTTGTCAAATGTATGATTCTCGAAGATCTTAATCGTGTGGGTTGTATCCCTAAGATATGTTTCTGTGCGGGTGCTTAAGGGTTTCAAAATGATGTTGATACATTTGCACAGGGGCTTGAGTATGAACCCGCAACCCGAAACTATGGGTCTGCCGGGCGCATTTTTATGTATCTTGGGGAGAGCATACATTGTCGGTATGCGTCCTTGTCTTGTGGTGAGGAACTTGGATTCTTTGTCCGTAATCCATTCATGGTCATGGGCATACTGTACTGCGCTTTCTATTTCAAGTCTGGTGTCGCTTGTTGGGACTTTCCGCAGTTTTTTATAACTTTCTTGGTCTTGTAATAGTTCATTCATCATGTCCTCATAAACAAGTGTGCGTGTTCTTGATTCACTGAAAAATTGAAACAACTATTCGTATATTCTCATTTGTATTTTATTTAGTTTGGTGATGTGGATGGCACAAACAAACTACAAATTGTATACTTGGGGTTGCAGCACAGTGTGTGAAAATGCCCTCTACTGTGCGCTGTCACTGGAGAATTTGGCGTGAAAGGCTCCAACGACACAGGCAGCTATTACTTATCGAACGCAGAATCCAAGCCTCTCATAAATCCACCATGTAAATGAACGGCAGGCCACCAACCTGTACCACCTGTGGAAGAGAAACATACATACTGTAATTGAATGAACCTGATAAGTGTACCACCCTTACTTGAAAATGCATTCTAAATTCTATGACATAGTTGCCCTTACAAAAGTTACTTCATGGATGAATGAACTTGGGCTTTGAACAATCGACACATTACAAAAATGAACACCCATTCAATCCATAATGGTTTGAGCGCAGACAAATATTGTGTCTTAGTTGAAAGTGAAAGACACGTAAGCGATGAACACTCTGATTTCCCAAAAGCGAGAGAAATAAATTCAATTTGCAGACTACATTCATCTGTCAGTGATCGATCAAAGTTACGACAATGTAGGAGCCAAACATTAAATGTTAGTCGTCTCAGTGGTCAAAATGACGACATCACATCTAGAGTACACTTACTCGTTACTTGGATTGCGAGGTGCGAACTGTTGCGCGAGGTTTGTGCATAAGCACCATCATAATCCTCAACACGGACCTTGTGAGGCAGGCAGTCTTGAAGTCATGCAGCTTGGTAACGCATAGCGGTGGTGTGCCTTCTTCTGATATGTAGGCCAAGCATCCAGAGTTTTCTTGGCAGCAGCAGTTCTCCACCTGGGTTGGCATGACCTTGCAACAATTGCAGGTACACCACGTTGAAACGTCTTCCATGCGACTAGGCTCAGGCTCATGATCCAGTGATTCATTTTCCCAACTATCGTTCTGATTCCCCATCGTTTTCGCATCTTTCTCTTTCAATTACTTCCTCCTCGGAATACTCAGGCTCGTACTGGTAGGGCTGTATTGTTATTATATGAAAAATGTTTAAATAAAATGCAAGTAATGATTGAAATCAATACTTATGCTAGTTTAAGTATCTGTTCACAGGGGCTTCGTACTACAAAGATAGCTGAACAGAGCAGAAATGAGTCACTAGTGATGCAAACAAAAACTGTGAAATGATTGAAAAAGCAACTCCTATGTTGTCTGATGAGAAGGGGTCTGTTTATACTTGTTGAGGAAAGAGGTGTCCGCCATTTCCATGGAGACACGTCAATAACTTGTGCACAGAGAACTTCGACACGAGACGTGCATTGGCGTTGTGAAAAGGGCTGTACGCGTCTAGTGATGTCAGATTCAGGGACGGGCGATCAGTTTTCTTGCCGTGAGTGCCACTGAAGTTAATGCAATGCCTCAACGGATAAGATTAGCGCAAGATGGCTGCGGCCAACCCGTTATTTTCGCATGTGTAAAAGTGAGGAAAACTAAGGTAAAATGCATAGGAAACATTTTTTAAAATCTATTACAGTATGCTTAAAAATACATGCCCGAATGATAGGGACAATATACAGTTATTGAGCGCTCTTCCCCTTTAATAATTTAGTCGGGAAAAAGTGGGTAGATGATGAATGTTATCATATCATAGAGACTTACTGTGATGCTGCAAATGCCTTATGGAGGAATAGGCCCTCCTAGTCCTTGTACTGCCACTTCTCTATGTGTGTTTTCTCTGTGTTTTCTGCCACTGAGGTCCAGCTTGGACCTCTGGCAGTGCAGCTCTTGATTTTATTTTATGGTGAAAAACACCCATGGGATACCCTTATGGCACCCATGGAAGGGGGGGTACACCCTTGTACCCCTTATATCTATTTTTGGGCACTTGTGTGTTTCAGAGTATGGGCTTGTCACAGCTACATGCTGACTTGGCAGTGGCTCTAAGTATCCTCCATTTTGGGATACCCAGGGCCTGCCCTACACAAAGGCAAGATGGCCACAGTGGCCTTTTGGTTTCTTACATATGAGGACAGATATTGAAGGGTTGGCAGAATGGAGGATTGGTACAGAGAGAGAGATAATTGCAGATCACAGTCAATACAAGTTGGTGCACACAGTTGCTTATGTCTTACCATTGCCTCTAGTGGCAATGAGTGTATTAGTGCAATATCCCTTATTATCCTATGGCATGCTTTTCAGTGCTTGAGTGATCAAATCACAGCCATTTCGTTTTATAGTTTATGCATTGTTTTACCTTCCATGGTTATCCATTAGTGCTCCTTCATGCCTATTAAGAGTGCTCGAGTGTCCCAAAAGCCCCCATCCGGGGTAGTTTGGTCATGCATTAGCTATTAGTATGAGTAATTGCTATGGATGCAATGTAATGCCCCATGTGTACTCACCTTTCTCTTCTAATAGTTAAATAAAAATGCCTATCGGAATCTTGAGTCTCATCGACTACTGCATTTATTGGAGTGCCTGCCGCACCATTGGAGTACACCCACCATTTTTTGATCTTATCTAAGGATTGGACATACCTTAGGGTATTCAGAAGCAGTGACTGTCAATTTGAGACAATTTGAATTGGAATTTTAAATAATAACCTTTTTGTTTTGTGGCGCAGAGAGACAGGTTATACACAGGTTTTTTAAGAACTTCATCAGAAGTACCCTGGAAGCCAGTCCTGTGTGTCTGCCATCCGGAGAAGGGGTCTTCATGAGTCCCGAAGCACTGGCGTAACAGGGGCCCCCACAACCCCTGCTGTGCAGGGGGCCCCACCAGCACATGTCCTGGGAGGGGGCCCCACTTGGAGAAAAATAAAATGAAAAATATTTCTTTTTCTTTTTGATTTCACTTTGAATTCATAAAGAAATAATTTCTGTAACAGAAATAATTTCTTTATGAAGACAGAGTGACTATAAAAAGAAACTTTCTTTTTGAAGTAAGAGAGAAACCCCATCCCATGCAATGGAAGACCCTACAGTGAAGGCGTCTATGTCATGGGGTGGGGAAGCACCATGACTTCAAAAACAAACAGTGGGCCTCATTATAAGTTTGCCGGTCTGGGACGTATGGTACCGGTAAGCTTGCCAGTACCGTAGTTCCCAGACTGGCAAACCACGAGTTGTGCTTGCGGGTGCCTTTCTGCCCACCAGGTCTGACCTGTCTGGCAGAGTGGCACCCGCGAGCACAGCGTGTCGGATGCGCTGGCACTGTTTATAATGATGCCTAGTGCATCCGACCTTCCCATTCCCATTGAGTTCCAGTGCCCGCGAATGGGCAATTACCGGGTCGGGCAGGGCCGTAATGCGCCGGTAATTGCCCATTCGCGGGCGCCAGAGATTTTCAGAAGTTTGGCGGCAGCCTGCCGGTTGTACCGGCAAGACTACCGCCAAACTTCTAATGAGGCCCAGTATCTTTTTGAAGTCACTCTGCATTCATAAAGAAATTATTTCCGTTATGGTTCGGTCCTTAACGGAAATAATTTCTTTATGAAATCAAAGTGACTTCAAAAAGAAACAATTTCTTTTTGAAGTAATAGTGCTCCCCTCAGCCCCATGACAGGTGTGTGTGAGTATATACTGAAAGGGTGCACACTTAAATGTACGGGTGGCTGCATTAGTGTGCCTGTATGGTATAAGACTGCACACTTAAATGTATGGATGGCTTGAAAGGGGCACCTAGGGGTCCCTCACGATATGGAAACAAGGCAATAACCATACACGAAAAGATGCGCCAGGCACGAGGTTCAAATTCCCAATGCTAGGGTTTATTGCAAGCAAAATAGTCCCAATTGGCCAACTGTGGTCTCACGCCCCGCGACGTGAGTTTTCTAGACCTCGAGGGACGCAAGAGAGCGAATTAGGTACATCAGTTACATATATACAAAATGCATATCATACAATCAGCAATGTCATGTTTAACACCCCCCTTTTATTGAGTTTCTTTGAACTTGGGATGATGATGGACATTTCCGACGAGCATGACAATTATGACACTTTCGATGTCTATTCTAGTAACAATATGCAATTTAGAAAGTGCGGAGGCATCTTCTAGTTGTTGATCAGAACACGGTGCTTCTGTTCTTGGAAGCAAGCTGCACACGGGGGAAGAGCCACATTCCAAGCTTTGCTATCTATGAGGTGCTATTCGTGTCCTGGGAGCCGACACGCTCTAAAGGGTTTTGCGAAGGGGGGCCATAAGAAGAGCATAATTCAAGCCTTTAGCTGCTTTATTCTAACATATTCTACCACAGTACGAGAATGGCTGGCAGCTGTGAAATGATTAAATGCCCTGCAGCTCTCCCTCAAGGCTACAGAGAGGGAGCGTGGGCATCCCTTTCTGGGCTACTCATGAGGAGTTTCAACAAACTCCTCAGTCCCGCGACCTTGCCCTTTCATATTCAGACAACCATGTTAACAAATTGAGCAGAGTAAGCAGAATTCGCAAGAATTGCAAGCTGCAAAGCAGTTTAGACAGAAAGCAATGAGCAATGGTTAACAAGCAAAATGGCAATTCTTGCTACGTTTAAAATGGCCGCTTGTTGGTCAAGCATAGCAGTCTGTATTTCTATACTTCTGTGCATAAGACGGTTGGCCTTCGGCCATCAAGATACGTTCATCATTCAAATGAAGGGTATTCACTTTTCCAGATTGACAAACCCTCCTTTTGGCCGATGAGGATAAGTCTGGGGTATCTATGTCTGAACCTTTCATGCTATCAGCTTATATTATAGGAATTTTCTATTTGGGCCAAGAATGGTATAAACGATTTGGCTACATCCATTGCTATCATTCCATCCTCACTTCTCCTTTGAGTTCTACCTTTTGTTCGTCTGGCTACTTCTGCTGTTTCCAAGAGGAACACTCCTGGAAACAGTAGACCTAGCTAGCATGTACCTCCCCAGTTCCTAGGTAACCATGGATATGCTTTTTCCCCACATATAAAGTAAACAGGGTCCCCTACGTACACGGGTTCTATTTCATGCTTTAAAACCACTGTGTTCAGGCAGCTGCTAAATGTTCCTACTTCATAGGAACCTTTTTTCTTTAAACATAGGGGAGCAGTTTTGGGGCTGTGATCCACTGTATAGGCAGGGGGCACAGCATCTTTATTCCATTCATCCCTCATTCGAAATGTCATTACTGATGTTTCTTCTGCTGGCGGGGTCGGTCTATTCTGCCTATGTAATCTATCTAGTCTTGTTGTCTTTCGTGTATTCTTCCTCATGGGATCTGGTGAAAACACACGAGCTTTGTGGAATATGGAACAACCCACAGGTCTCATGATCACTTCCTCAAATTCATTCATGTTGGTCTCATCTAGCTGACCCGTATTACTCTTGTTCCATTTCCCAAAGAACATTGCACTCAACGATACTTCACATGAATAAACCAATGGTAACGGTTGTACATACCAGCCTATCCCTTTCCCACCGTGCTGTGGTAAATGGGCACAAACCCAGCAATCATTTTCTTTAAAACCGCATGGGTCATGTTCATGATAAGCAACAATGTATTGTTGCCATATCCTTCTCTATGTCTTTCTTCCATTGGGGACAAAGTACCAGTGATTACATGAACCGGGATTTCAGTAGCTGCTCTTGGCAAAAGTGTTTCTAATGGGTGCGCGGACTCCAGGAACCATAGTGTAATAGCTATTATTGTTGGTACTACCATACTTAGAGAACACAAGACCAATGTCCAAATCAGTACCTTATTCCTTTTACCATGCTTTTTCCCTAAACTTACAGTCTCTAAAACTATCATCTTTTCAGCAGGGGTGCAGGAGGAGGCTGAAACTGGTCTTGATTTGTTCTTCATCGTCCTTCTTCTTGCTGGCAAAGTTCGTCGCAAATGTCTCTCGTTCTTGATGCCAGAAAAGTTAAACGAAAATGTCACAGTTCAATTCTGCCAGCCCTTTCACAGCCTAGATCACTTATCCCCTCCAAGCATCCAAGCAAGATTAGTTGTTCTTTCTCCCACTGCTCAGACGATTTCTGAACAGTTCTTTATTGATAGAGTACTATGTGCATCCAGCTTGTCCTGCTCTGGCTTAGGACACATGCACTCTATCAGCCTTAGTACTTATGTGCGTCCAGCTTGTCCTGCTCTGGCTCCTGACACATGTACTTTATTATAAGCGCACCAAGGAGCCGTGAGTCTTCAATTGTCCAACTTGCACAACTCTCACACTTCTCTCCTCTACGCCCCTGGCTCCTACTCCGTCCGTGAGTGGAACCAAAGGCAAAAGAAAAGCACCAAAGATCTGTGGATCACTTTGCCTGTCGAGGCCGCAAATTATACCGTTTCACTCCTGGTATTGAATGATCCGTGAATAGTGCCGTTGCACTTCCAGTATCAGGCTCAGTGTCAGCCTGCGGCACAATGATGGGTAGCGATGAGCGCCGTGGCAATGATGTAGTTTCTTTCTTTGGCTTTGGTGCGTTTGCAGAAACTGGTGGGCGCCAAAGGGGTACACGCGTTGTTTCTGCTTGTGTTTGCAATGCAGAGTTTGTGTCGCTCGGCAGTGATGTTGTTTCTGCTGCGCAACGTTTGGGCACTTTTCGCCCTTTCCCCTTCCTGGCAGCCACCTCAGGCTCTGTTTCGAGTTTCACTTCTCGTTCAGGCTTTGTTTCCTGTTTCACTTCTCGCTCAGGCTGATGCTGTGGCAGTGGACTGGCAACAGTTTCTTTCGTTTCCGAGACCGTTGTCTCTTTCTGGTCGTCTGGATTAGGCAAAGTTTTCAGTGAAGCTGGGAACCTTTTGGCATGGGTAGCATGAATCCAGGCCTTGCGGCCGTCCACCCGAATGGCCGTCTGCGTCGCCAAAAGAACTTGGTAGGGGCCGCGCCACCTGGTTGCTAATGCTGTCTTCCACTCAAAGTTCTTAATCAGGACCCAGCTTCCAGGCTCCAGCGAGTGCCCCGGTCCGTTGTATCGCACTGGTAACGCCTCCTGCACCTGCTGATGAATCAAACGCAACTTCTGCATTAAAAGGCCACAGTACGTGCTTAACACAGGATGCTCGACCTCACATAATCTTTTGGGCTGCAGTGCGCACCATACATTTGCCGGTCTCCCCATTATAATTTCATAGGGGGAGAGCCCAGTTTTAGCCTGCACAGACGTGCGCATGCACAATAGTGCTAGGGGTAATGCATCCACCCAACTCAACTTGCTCCCAGCACAGATTTTAGCTATCTTTGACTTTAAGATACCGTTATGTCTCTCAACAAGCCCAGCAGAACTGGGATGACTGGAACTGTGGAATCGTTTCTCTATCTGTAGACCTGCACAGATCTGTAGTACTACTGCACCCACAAAGTGTGGGCCGTTGTCTGACCACAGGACACGGGGCAACCCGAACCGGGAGAAATATTCTTTCAACATTACTTTTGCCGTTGACATGGCAGTACAGTCTTTTAAAGGATATGCCTCCACCCACTTGCTAAATGCACAAATCACCACTAACACATATTTGTAGTTCTGGCACCTTTCCATTTCTATGAAATCAAAATTGACCACCTCGAATGGCATGGAGGGTGGGCCAAAACTACCTACTAGAGTCAAGGTTCCCTTCCCTACATTGTGTTGCAGGCACGTAATACAATTCTGCACTAGCCTTTCTGCATTCTTTTTTATGTGCTCATTTTTCCATACTGTGGTTAAATGCTGTACCATCTTCTTCGCGCAAATGTGGGTAGGGCTATGCGCCATTGTAACCATTGCGGTTATGTAACAATTTGGCAACATCCAGTTCTTGGTCACTTTGTCCACACAACATCCTTCCAAATCTAACTCAGCAGAGCCCTCAGCCCACTCCTGAATCTCTTCGGTCGTGGCCTCAGCCTGCATTTCTTTGACTGTGGAAACTCCATTCTCTATCATACAAGGTACTTCCTCAGTCTGTACTGTCATCATTTTATTTCCCAAATTAGTGGCTGTCTGTTTCGCAATCCTGTCTGCAAATGCGTTTCCCTCTCCCATTTTGCATGTTACTTTTTTATGTGCCTCGCATTTTACTATAGCTAAGCGCTTTGGAAACGTGAGTGCAGACAACAATCGTACAATCAAAAGGCCATGCTGAATCCTGGCCCCATGTGATGTCAAGAAGCCCCTCTCAGCCCAGAGTCGGCCAAAGTTATGAACCACGCCAAAGGCGTACTGGCTGTCAGTATAAATATTCACGTTCAAATTCTCAGAGAGTTCACAGGCCCGGGTTAGTGCTATTATTTCTGCGGCTTGTGCTGAATTGTAGGGTTTCTTCTGCTTTCTACAACACTTTCTAGGGTAGTAATTGCATATGCGGCCGTTGATGTGCCATCAGGTAATTTAAAACAAGAGCCGTCACAAAACAACTCCCCATCTGGCTCTTTCTGTGGGATGTCGCTCAAGTCAACTCTTCCCTTTGTTTCTTCTTCAGTGACCATTAAACAATCATGGGGTGGTGATTCGTTGTCACCAATTTCTGCTATGGGCAATGGCATTAATTCTGCAGGATTCAATGCGCTACACCTCATAATTTGGATGTGGGGTGCAAACAAGATGAGCTCATATCTTGTTAGTCTGGCAGAAGTGAGGTGTTGCGTCTTTGTTCTATTTAATAGAACGTCTATAGCATGTGGCACCATCAGAATTAAAGTGTGCCCCAATACCATTCCTTCCGTTTGTTTCACTGACGCAGCAGCCGCTGCGACGGATCGCAAACATCGTGGTAGTGCGCGCACTACAGGGTCCAGCGCGGAAGAATAATAGCCGCACAGCCTATTTCTTCCAACTTGTTCCTGTGTCAAAACCGCCAATGCACACCCTTCACTCTCGCTCACAAATAGTCTAAAGATCTTTTTATAGTTAGGAGTGCCTAAAACTGGCGCAGCACACAATGCAGCTTTCAGTTGCTCAAACGCTTTGTGACATTCCTCATCCCACTGTAAAGGCATCACTGCATCCTTTTTAGTTAATTTTATCATCGGCTTCACAATCAACGCAAAATTACTGATCCACTGCCGACAATAAGAGGCCATGCCTATTACAGCTCTCACTCCTTTTTGAGTTTTTGGAATAGGCATACTAGAAACACTTTCTATGCGTTCTGGTGTTAATCTTCTCCCTTCTTTCGAAAGTAGGTAACCCAAATAAGACACCTCCTTTTGATTATACTGGAATTTCTTCAAACTTGCCTTGTGACCATGGGTCGCTAGGTGTGTCAATAGTAATATAGTACTTTCTTTGCAGATCTCTTTTGTGTCCGCAGCTAGTAACAAGTCATCTATGTACTGCAAGAGTACGCAACCTTCGGGTAATTCTAGCTGCTCTTTTAGCGCTCTGCTGTAAATACTCAGGCTTTCTGCGTATCCTTGTGGAATGCGTGTGAATGTGAATGATCGACCTCCTAGAGTGAAGGCGAACAGGTATCTACTGCTTTTATCCACTGGAATGCTAAAGAACGCGTTCTTCAAATCAACTACACTAAAGTATTCTGCAGTGGCCGGTATCATTGTCAGTATTGTTGTGACATCTGGGACCAAAGGGAATTGTGGGTCTACCACTTTGTTCAATGCGCGCAGATCAATTATGAAACGATATGGTACTTCATTGCCCCCTTTCTTGTAAACTGGAAGAATCGGGCTGTTGCACGTGCTACCTGCAATTTCTTCAACCACCCCCAATCTCACCAGGTCAGTAATAAAACTCTTTAATCCCTTCTCACCTTATACAGAAATTTTATACTGGGGAATTCGTGGTAATGTAACACCTTCTTTAAGTTCAAGTTATTTTTGCTGGCTCTATTTTCAAGCATCCTACATCGTTATCATGCATTGCCCACAGACAGGTTGGTACTCTACTTAGATCTTCTGGTAATGCTTTTGACATAAATTCCGTCACCGGTGCATCGTGAGGCCAAATCGTGAGGAACACCCCATCTGCCGTACAATGTATAACTGCCCCCAATTTTCTCAACAAATTTAATCCTAGCAAGTTCTCCCCTCAATTATCTGTCAAAAGAAATGGACACTGTTCCGTAAATGGTCCTATTGTAATTGGGACAGCTTCGGACATGGGGTTAATTACTGGTGTACCTGCGAACCCTACAGAAACATTCTTTTTTCCCGACAGTGGGATCTCCGGAACCAAGTGGTGGTCTATCGAACACTTCTGTGCCCCTGTATCTACAAGGAAACGGTGCTCCTTATTCACGACTCTCATTTCTATATAGGGTCCTCTCTGATTCACGGAAATAGACACTGGTTCCGACCCCTGCCGTGGGCTGTCCTATTGTGAAAATAACACATCGTCCGACGTGTAGTCACCGCTGCTGCTATAATACGTGTTTGGCTGTGTATCAAAAATATTCCCATTTCCCCCTCGGTGTCCTCCACTCTGATAATTTCTCTGTTGGCCCTGCCCGCCCTGATGTTGGTTCACAACACTTTGGTTCAATCCCTGGTTCTATTGAGCTTGGTTTTGACCATAGGATTGGTTTTGAGTACCTCCATTGGTATATCCCTGCTGCTGCTGCATGCTATTTCTGCTTGGGCCATTTGACCCCTGATGTCCTCTATGAGGCCTTCTCTGGCCAAACCCACCTCTATTCTGTAGGTGCGGGCATTGCGCTCGCCAATGTCCTTCCTCTTTACAGTATGCACATTGATTTAATCCCAATGACACCCCGTGCATATTATTCAAATTTCCTCTGCCTTGCGCGTTCCCTCTACCTCTATTGTATCCAATTACCTGCTGCAGTAACACCCTTGTTTTTAAATTTACTCTATCCTTCATCTCTCTTTCTTTCACCACATTTACCCTGTTCTCGTAATATTGGGCTATGTGTAATATCTCACTCACCGGTTTTGCTGCCCAGGCACTTTCCGACGCCATTAACATATCTTGAATTGGTAATATTAGTCCCCTCACATATTTATCAACAAATAGCCTTTTTCCCGACTCTGTGCTCACATCCTGCCCACTGAAGTTTGTGAATACTCCTTCAAATCTATTGAATTAATCCGTTACTGGCTCATCCTTGCCTTGTACACATGTAGTTAATTTGTCCCACTGAATCCTTTTTTCTGGAATTATTTCTCTCAATCTCCGCATTATCCGTTCTGGTAGATCTGCCATGCGGGTTCCCGGATTTTCCCCTACTTTTTTATTCTTGTCCTCCAATAGTATCTCCGCCCATGTGGCGCCAAAAGCCCCCACGTCATCTACCGTCCTTATCTGTTTCCATATATCTGCTGGCAAAATGACTGGGAAAATAAAATCTATATCACTCATAGTAAGCACTGCTAATCTCAGGGTTGACTCTACTTCCTTGTAGAAACCTGCTGGATTCTTTCTTATATCGGGAATCGTCTGTTTTATAGTATTCACCTCTTGCCTGGAAAAGGGGACATGCACATACTGGGCGGTGAAATGGGCTGGTGTTACCTGTGCTCCTACTGTTCCCGTCGCAGGGACCTCTACTTTTTGTACAAACGTGGGCGGAACCTCTCTCATTGGAAATGCCCCACTCACGATCCATCCCCCTTCTCTTAGGTTCAATAGTATTCCTAAGTCCAGTGATAGGCCCGTTTCT
This sequence comes from Ambystoma mexicanum, assembly GCF_040938575.1. Lineage (NCBI taxonomy): Eukaryota > Metazoa > Chordata > Amphibia > Caudata > Ambystomatidae > Ambystoma > Ambystoma mexicanum. The sequence goes on from NC_090935.1 coordinate 584,196,070, forward strand.
CCTGTACTTCGCTCGAATGCTCTCTTGTATACCGCTAGTATCTCAGGTGGGCTAGCCTTATTGTTTTTTATATCCTTGTCTATTAAATGTTCAGCCATCGATTGCAGTGCCTTTCTTTTCATTGGCATGGAATATTCATCAAATATGTCATGTATGACCATTGTTGGGATACTAGGATTCAACATCCACTTTATCGCTTCCCGTATACATACTTTCAGCTTGTCGCCCCTCTGTGCAGATGACATTGAATGTCTCCGCTGTATGTATGGTTCTACCGTCCCTCTCCCATCTCTTCTAATATCCCAACCCCTGTATCCAGGTGCAGCAAACATTTCAGCATAATCATTATCCAACTCATTTTTAAGATCAAAAGGTCCATTCACATGTTCCTTTACTTCTTCATCTTTTATTCTACAGCATGCTAATTGGTTCAAATCTAACAATCGTTGTGGCGGTAATTTCTCAAGTAACTTTTTCCATTCTCCCACCAAAAATGTTCCCATGTATTCCAACACTACCTGTCTCTCGTTGCTTCTTCGGTACCCATACAATGAGGCCAATGCTGCCGTCCTATCATTTCCTTCTATGTACATTTCTGCCTCTTGCTGTAATTCAATCTTTCTTTCTTTGCTGATCGCGCTTCGAGTTACCCGTACGAATTCTGTTCCTTCAGCCCCGCCTCTCACCTCCCCGTTCTCAATTTCGACTTCGGGAGGGGCGGATGGTGCTGAATCTGTCTCTGGAGCGGGAGGTGCGGATGGGACAAGTGACACAGGTGGTATCTGTGAAGGGCCTTCCTTGGTGCTGGGAAATTGCGCATCTGCGGTCTGCGCTTGTGGGAGGGCTCGAGCTGTGGGTGGGGCGTAGATTAATGCTTGCGTGAGGGGAAGTGCTTGGGCTACGGGAGGGGGTATGAGAGCTACTGATTGGGCCTGCGCAGTCACTACTGGCGTGTTTGGTTTTGATCCTGGTTTTGGGCCTCGACCCGTATTAGTTAACAAATGTTCCATTAATTAGTCTGCTATGTGTAGTTCCCGCTGCAGGTATATTCCTTCTATGTTCATTTGCTCACGTCTCCCTTCCCATCTTAGACTTGCCGTCCACTCCTCCTCCTCCTTTTCTTCTGCTGTCTCAAGCTTCGATTTGTGCCTACGCGCATGCTTCTCTCTACTCCTCAATCGGAGCATTGCTTCCTTCCTCCAATCTTTGACAGTCTCAAAAGCTGCGGGTCGCGCTTTTTTCCTAATCAGCACCCTTTCTAGGTTATCTATCTTCGCAATCTCAAAGCTACCATTAATTGGCCACTGATGGTCCTGTTGCTTTCTAGTTGGCCTATGCCAAATTTCACAAAATATTATCGCACCCACACCATATTTTGCATACATGTTATAAGCCGGCGTTCCCCCAGGCGGTGCACTTTGGCCATTTTCCAAGGACTGTCTACCGCAGCGGAAAAGCCCCGCTAAAGTGGACAGTACTCCAGGCATGTTTTTAACCTTCCCCTTGGTTACTATCCTTAACCTGGATGTTTGAATTTGCAAAATCAACACTCTACCAAAAATCAGGGTTTTGTTTGAATCGGGGAATGACTCACCTGATAAAACAAGTTGCCTGTCCTGACGCAACCTCTCCCAACGTCGTGTCTGCGCTTCTCTGGCTTCTGCCTCGTTTCGGGACCCTCGCCTCCTTTGCCCTCTGGCCCGGTACGTCGATCAGGGATCAGATGTGTGCAGATCTGCGGAAGGAATCTCTCCTCACTTCTACAGAGCGCCCCGTACACCTCTTGATCCCGGCTCGATCGTCCCGTCCTCGCTGTTCTTCCGCCTTTACTCCGTTACAACGTATACGATGGGGCAAGTGGGGGAGGGTCCCTATTCGGGTGCCATCTTGATAGGGGCCCTTAGGGGTCCCTCGCGATATGGAAACAAGGCAATAACCATACACGAAAAGATGTGCCAGACACGAGGTTCAAATTCCCAATGCTAGGGTTTATTGAAAGCAAAATAGTCCCAATTGGCCAACTGTGGTCTCACGCCCCGTGACGTGAGTTTTCTAGACCAGGAGGGACGCAAGAGAGTGAATTACGTACATCAGTTACATATATACAAAATGCATATCATACAATCAGCAATGTCATGTTTAACACCCCCCTTTTATTGAGTTTCTTTGAACTCGGGATGATGATGGACATTTCCGACGAGCATGACAATTATGACACTTTCGATGTCTATTCTAGTAACAATATGCAATTTAGAAAGTGCGGAGGCATCTTCTAGTTGTTGATCAGAACACGGTGCTTCTGTTCTTGGAAGCAAGCTGCACACGGGGGAAGAGCCACATTCCAAGCTTTGCTATCTATGAGGTGCTATTCCTATCCTGGGAGCCGACACGCTCTAGAGGGTTTTGCGAAGGGGGCCGTAAGAAGAGCATAATTCAAGCCTTTAAACTGCTTTATTCTAACATATTCTACCACAGTACGAGACTGGCTGGCAGCTGTGAAATGATTAAATGCCCTGCAGCTCTCCCTCAAGGCTACAGAGAGGGAGCGTGGGCATTTCTTTCTGGGCTACTCATGAGGAGTTTCAACGAACTCCTCAGTCCCGCGACCTTGCCCTTTCATATTCAGACAACAATGTTAACAGTTGAGCAGAGCAAGCAGAATTCGCAAGAATTGCAAGCTGCAAAGCAGTTTAGACAGAAAGCAATGAGCAATGGTTAACAAGCAAAATGGTGATTCTTGCTACGTTTAAAATGGCCGCTTGTTGGTCAAGCATAGCAGTCTGTATTTCTATAATTCTGTGCATAAGACGGTTGGCCTTCGGCCATCAAAATATGTTCATCATTCAAATGAAGGGTATTCACTTTTCCAGATTGACAGGCTGGGTGTGCATGTGTTTTTATGGTGAATGTTGTGTGTGCTTGCGTTCATGGGTGCAACAAAACCTACATTTCGGGGGGCTAACCCTTCAAATGTTGGGAGAGGCGCTAACTTCACGGGCAGTGGGGGAGAGGCAAACTTATTTGTGTGGGGGCATCTAATTTCTTTACGCATTTTAATGAGACTATTCTAGTGCAGCTTCAATGTTACAAGCAGTTAACTCTCTCCTATAAGGTTGTAAGATCCCACTTATGGACTGCTGCGAGAATTGAGTGGTCTCCTGTTCCCGCTCTACACTTCCAATCACTTCCCTGGCATGCAAGTACTAAATCCACATCACAATTTCAATTGCCTAAAAAATGTTGATTTGAATGCAGGTACTAACAGTGAAATGCTTTATGTTAGTAATTGATGGGCTCTTGTTAACAGCGAAACCCAGAACCCAGGTGCTGTTTAACATTTTTGTCCTGTTCTGTCCGGCAACTGTTCTGAAGGTCAGCCAGGTCGAGTTAACATAGCCCAACATTTCCTGGGGGTAGAGGGGAGTGCTGAATCCCAGTAAACTCAATGGTGTTGCACCACTACTAAGCCCTAAGCCCTATTGTTCCTCATCCCAGTACTTTTGTATGAGGCAGTACTGGGTTGAGGTAGAGGTACATGGAGGTAATGCCTGACTTAGCTACCTGTATTCTTCATTAGTCCTAGTCCCACTGTTCCTTGTCCCGGTACTTACCTATGAGTCAAGCAGCCTCATACGTAAACTCTGGGACAAAGAAGAGGGATGTGGAGGTAATTCTGGGCCAAGGTGCTGATTTTGGAGGTTTGGGTAGGGGTGGGAGGGTGAGGGGACGTTTGTGGGGGGCTGGTTTGTGCGACAAATCATAATGGTTGTCCATGTCCAGGCTAAGCAGGTATAAAATGTGGTATTAGTGGCTAGAGAGGCATTTTGGTGCAGCCAGTCTAGTCATTCCTCAGTTTGGTATTTTTTTTTTTATAACTGGACATTTCTGATAAAGCAGTCCTGCTAAGTGTAATTACTTGGCTAGACTGGCATTTTGGTGCTGCCAGATTAGTCGCTTCTTACTGGGGCATTGTATATTTTTTCTGGGCATCTGTGATAAAATTATATGATATAAGTCATTTATAACGCACCTGTATACAAGTGTTTCTAGGCGAGACAAGACACGGGAGGGAAGATAGAGGGAGGACAAGACCAAACGATCTTACTAGGCCTTGTGTCATTCAGATCGTACAGGTGCGAGAATGAGAAGTGCACGGGGAAAGGGAGGGGGGAAGTGCAAGGGAGAGGGGAGGGAAAAACAGGGCAGCAATGGTAGCCCAGCTACCAGTTGGTACAGCAGACAGGTAGGTCAGGTAGGCCAGCAGGGGAGGGAGAGAGAGAAAGCAGAGGAGAAGAGAAAGGTGTTTAGCTGCTTCTGGATCTTCAGGTGGTCCGGCTCAAGTTTGAGAGGGCAGGGAGGCCTTTCCAGAGGGAGGCACCTGTATACGAGAGATATCTACCCCCCAACCACCACTCTCTACCTGGGGAAGCGTCTAACCCTTAGAGAGTTGGAGGTAGCTGATCGAAGGGCTTGATAAGGAAGGTATTTTGGAAGGGAGCGTTGGATGTAGTGTGGACCCGGGCCCAGAAAGCTTTGTGGACAATGCAAAGGGTCTCGAACTTGATCCTTGCAGCAACCGGGAGCCAGTAGAGAGATTTCAGGGCTGGAGAGATATGATCCCTGGGCTTGAGGCCAAGGATAAGTCTCACAGTCCTTTTCTGGATTAGTTGCAGAGGGCAGATAGTAGAGGAAGACTCGTTGAGAACGAGTCTGTTGCAGTAGTCCAGCCTAGAGAGAACCAGGACAGGGCTCTGAAGACAGTGAGCTTCTGTGGGAAAGTGAGAAAGGGAAGATTCCCTTTGCGGGGGAGCAGCTGGTAGTTGGACTTCTTGGCAATGTCCTAGATGTGAGGAGAGAAAGAGAGAGTGGAGTCAAAGATGACAACAAAGTGTTTTGCCTCGCAGGAAGGCAAAGGAAGAGGGCCCAAGGTGGGCGGCCAGAGTGCGAGAGGGAAAGCAAGGGCAGGGGTCCTAATGAGAAGTATCTATATCTTACTTGCATTAAGGGAGAGATCTGTGGATTCGCACCAATCCTGAATCACGGATAGACGGTAGGGAATGAGAGAGAGAGGAGGAGAGCCTGAGGGGAGCCTGAAGGAAAGCTGAGTGTCATCTGCATAAGAGGACAATGGAGAGATCAGGCGGGCCAAAGGGGCCAAGAAGAAGTTGAAAAACTGGGGTAAGTGGATGGTTCCCTGGGGAATGCCACAGGTATAGAGAGATGTGGCAGAGAGAAAGGGACCAAGTTGCACCTGGGAAGGGCAGTCCAAGAGGAAGGAGGTCAGCCACTCAAGGCCTGATCCGTAATGCACAGGTTCTCATGGCGTCGATTGATCAGGATGGCGTAGTTGACTGTGTCGAAAGCAGAGGAAATATTAAGGAGGATGAGGACAGAAGAAATGCTGTAATCAAGGTTAGAGAGCAGATCTTCACGGGTGTTCAGGAGAACAGTTCATGAGAACAGTTTCTGTGCCTCTGGCAGCTCTGAAGCCAGACTAACGGTCATGGAGACAACCAACAGATTCAGTGTGGAGAGTAAGCTGGAAGATGGCCAGTTTTTTCTTACAGTTTGCCCAGGAAAGGTGTGATGGAGATAGTTTGCGAGGCAGGCAGGAAAGGCAGACGGCTTCTTGAGGAGTGGGTGCACAAGGGAGCGCTTAAAGTGAAAGGGCAACATTCCAGTGGTGAAAGAGTGATTACAGAAATCGGCCAAGCGTGGAGCAAGGGTGTCAATATGGTCCTTGATGGTTCTAGAGGAGCAGGGGAGCACCTGTTTGGACAACACTTTCATAGATCAGACTTGTCTAGAAACCATCAGGTATTGTCAGAGAGAAAGAGGAGAAAGGAGGAAGAGAAGTAGAGCTGGCCAAAGAGGGGCCAAGCGAGGAAGAGGGAGAGGAAGAGGAGATGGGGGACAGGATGTCCTGAGTTTCAGGGGAGAAGTGAGAGAACAAAGCCATACAGAGGGCATGGGAGGGAACAGGAGAGGTAAAGACTGTGACAGGATTGACCAGTTACTTGCAGATTTTTGATAGTTTGACCGTATTGTTAGAGGCCACAGAGACGCGGGCTTGAATGTGTGTTCTCTTCTTTTTTTTTTGATAAAATATTTTATTTTCATTTAATCATAACATAGACATGGTAAACCATAACCGAAAGAGAGGCACAAGAAAGAAAGGAGAAAAGAAATAAAAAAAAAAAAAAAAAAAAAAAAAAAAAGGGGAGAAAGGAGAAAAGAGGCAGCTACATCAGGTGGGGCCAGCATGTCCCATACAACAGTAGTGTTATATCATCCCCGTTCACATAGAGCACATCTGCAATTCACAATTCACAACATAATGAACAAAAGGACGTTTCTCAGGATCACGTGTCTCAAGGCCCTCTCTCCTCCCATGCCTCCCATATTTTAGAGGCTTTGTTGGGACAGCCTCTTGCCCTATAGACTCGTCTCTCAAACATAGCGCACGTGTCCATGTCTAGTGCCCACTGCTCCATCGTTGGGGGTTCGGGGACCCCCCATTTTTGTGCAATGTTCCGCTTCATCAGGGCTGCAGCTGTGTGCAATAAGAGTTCTCCCCATTTATTCAGTTCATTCTCCCCCGGTGCTCCCAGGATTAGGACTTTCGGGTCAAGCTCTACTGAGGTGGACAGTGTCCGGGACAGTTCACTACAACAGGCCCCCCAGAAAGATCGGATGCGAGGACAGGACCACAGAATGTGGAAAAAGGTCCCCTCCTCGCTCCCACATCTAAGACAATTTGGATTCGTTGCCCGTCTCCACCCAAACAGTGCAGTTCTGGGATAATACACTCTATGTAATATTTTAAGTTGCACTAGCCTGAGTCTCGTGGAGATAGCAATTTCCCTGGGGTGCATCAGTACCCGTATCCAGTCCTCCGGGTCAATGTCCCCTACATCCGCCTCCCACTTGGTCTTTAAGCCAATCAATTCAGGGGTCGCAAAGGATGTGATGGCGTTATAAAGAATGGATGTGCATTTGGAGGGAATATATTCAGGTAAAATGTTACGTTCTACAGGTGAATACTCCGGTATGCTGACGTCTGACGCTATGTGGACTCTTAGGGCATGGGACATTTGCATATGGTGGTATCTTTCAGTGTCGGGGAGTCGAAACCGGTGTTGCAGGTCGGCAAACGGGGCAAGGTTGTCACCACTAAGAACATCTCCCACCTTTTGTATCCCTGCGCTCTCCCAGCACGGCCAAGGTCCGAGCCTCGCCATTTCTTTCAGGTTGGTATTCCTCCATAGGGGTTGCGCCGCTGATATCTTTGTCCCCCATCCCACAAAGTTATGCACTTGCCTCCAAATAGTAGTGATCTGCGCCCTCATCGTTAGTGGGGAGGGTCTAGGGGGGGTGTCATACAATAGCTGTAGTGGATCGGTGTCGTGCATGGTTGCCACCTCGGCCTTAATGTGGGGTAGTTCCCGATCCCCGTGCAGTAGGTCGTTGACCACCACCAATTGTGAGGCCCAATAGTAGGTCTGAAGGCGGGGCACTCCAATCCCACCCTCCCAGACCGACCTCTGAAGTGTGGCCAGAGCTATGCGCGCTTGACCACCACCCCACAGGAGCTCCCTGAGGAGAGTATCCACCCGGTCAAATTCAGCCCTCGAGATCTGCAGAGGGGCGTTCTGAAGGACGTAGAGAAATCGCGGAAGAGCCAGCATTTTGAAGAGCGCAGCTCTACCCATGAGGGTCAGGGGGAGAAGCTTCCAATGCTGTACATCGGCAGAGAAGCGATCTAGGATTGGCTTGAGGTTATGTCTGCAGTAGTCAGTTAGGTCCGATGTGATCCAGATCCCAAGGTATCGGAAACCAAGGTGTTCTATTTGATAAGGGCATTCCTGTGGGTCGGGCTGTCCCCCACCTTTCACTGGGAAGAAAACAGATTTCTTCCAGTTGATCCTTAAACCGCTAAATCTCCCATATTGGACAAGAATCTGGGTTACTATAGGGCAAGCTCGGGCGGGGTCTCCCAGGTATAGCAGGAGGTCGTCCGCATATAAGGAAATCCGGTCCTCATGTCCCTCCGGCCATCCGAATCCCATCCAGGATGTACTCTGGCGAAGCCATATGGCTAATGGTTCTATCGCCAGGGCGAAGAGAAGGGGAGAGAGGGGACACCCCTGCCGTGTGCCCCGCCCCAGCCGAAAGGAGCGAGAGGTCCACCCGTTTACCTTGACTTCCGCCAATATATTTGTATACAGTAATTTCACCCATCTCATGAACTCCACCCCAAAGCCCATACGTGTCATGATCTCCCAGAGGCCATCCCATCGGACCGAATCGAAAGCTTTCTCAAAGTCGATTGCCAAAAGGGCAAGCGAAGTGTCAATGGCGGGAGCTCTCTCTAGTGCTAAATGGAGTCGGTGCAGGTTCATTCGGGTCGATTTGTGTGGCATAAAGCCACATTGGTCCGGATGTATCAGGGTATCGGTCACAGATTGTAGCCTATTGGCCAGGATCTTGGCAAGGATCTTAGCCTCACCATTAATTAACGAGATCGGCCTATAAGAGGCACAGTGCTCCTGGGGCTTGTTCGGTTTGGGTATGACCACGATGGTGGCCTTACGTAGGTCCTGCGGGAGAGCACCTTGCTCCCGGGCTGACAATAACATTTTATGGAGAGATGACGTTATGTCGACCCTTCCCAGTTTCTGCCATGTCTCCACCGGGAACCCGTTCGGGCCCGGCGTTTTCCCGGTCTGCAGCTGAGCCAGTGCATCTGCCACCTCGGTCTCCGAGAGATCGGAGTCTAGTCTCGCCCTTTGTTGAACTGAGAGGACCGGGAGTGGTATTTCGTTTAGGAGGGATGGGTCCAGCCGCGAGGTTGGAGCCCGATAGAGTGTTTCATAAAATTGGGCGAAAGCCTCGGCTATCTCTGCGTCCGACTGAAACCTTTCACCCCGAGAATTGGCAATCTCTCGCACACATCGTTGTCCCTCATCTCTCCTTTCCAACCAGGCTAGCATTCGGCCAGCCCTATCTCCTTGCTCATAGATTCTGGCTCTGGAGTCCCAATGGGCGTGTTTAGCATTATCTAGTAGGAGGTTTCGGAGCCGTTCGGTGGCTCGTTTAAGGGAGAGCTGGGTCTGCGGGGATGGGTCCAGAGTGTGTTTATTCTCACACCGAGCCAGGTCACCCTCTGCCTCTGTCACCTCCCGGAGTCTCTCACGTCTTTTATTTGCCACCCAAGAGATCAAGGCACCTCGCAGAACGGTCTTATAGGCCTCCCAGATCACCACCGGGTCCTGTTCACCGTTGTCGTTAATTTCGAAGTACTCAGTGGAGACTTCAGTAAGGTGATCAACAAGTTCGGGGGAGCCCAAATAGTAAGTATTCAATCTCCACGTCCTAGGGGGGAAAACACCCCTCGTACGGATCTCCACCAGCAGAGGCGAGTGATCTGAGATGCCCCGGGGGAGGAACTCCGCCGCCACTACCTTATAGAGATCCGCATTCGGGATAAAGAGATAATCAATTCTGGAGAGTGAGCCATGGGCACCAGAATGGAAGGAGTACCCCCTGGTATCCGGATGCAACTCCCGCCACACATCACCCAGGCCCAAGGCAGAGGCAAAATTGAAGAGTCTTGTGGGGGCGTCCGGGTTACGATGTCTGAGGTGTGTGCGATCAGCGGAGTTGTACATGACATCATTAAAGTCCCCACCCAGAAATAGCTCATCAGGCTGGTGTTTGCCTAAGAGGGCAGTCAATTCGTCCATTAGCTCCCGTCCTAGACCGGGCGGGGAGTACACCGAGACGAAGGCAACCCTTATGTTCAAAAGCGTACCTAGGATCATCACATAGCGGCCCCGCGGGTCTTGTTCTAGGTTTTGGATGGTGAAAGGGACACGTTTATGTATGAGGATGAGGGTGCCCCTGGATCCCATTGTATATCCCGCATGGAAGGCCGTTCTATAGTTTGTACGTTGGAAATATAGGCAATTTGAACCCGCCAAGTGGGTTTCGGATAGCAGAGCCACGTCGGGGGAGTGCCTACTGAGAAGTTGTTTGATCAGGCGCCTCTTGATCGCCGAACCCATCCCATTTACATTCCAGGTGAGCACCTTGAAGGACTTGGGACGTTCAGTCGGGGTCAACCGGGGTTGCAAGGTTGCCATTCAAGGACCCACACATGAGGTTTATCAGGTGTATTCCGAGGAGGGCGTCCTCGACTACAGTGGTGTGTTGCAATATGTACCGTGAATATTGAGTGATGTGCTGCCTGAGTTATTCGTAGCCTCTCATTACCATGATCTTCAACTTCAACAAAACTCCGGAGCTGGCAGTGACGCGTTGCTCCCGGGATAACAATAAACCCAATGAAACTTTCCTTTCCCACCCCCACCCCATACTCCACCCCAACACGAAGTACCTGTCGCCTCAACATTGCTGATCCTTACCCACTGTAAGGTGACAGCCTTACAAACCCTTATACAATTAACATTTGAACAAATTAACAGATAGAGGGGGGGAAGAGATGCCCCCGCGGGCCGCATTATTGATAACATAGACAACTTATAGCAGTGCTGTGGTACTTCCCACATCTTCTCCTACACCAATTCGGGCGGGCTCCCACTTGTGGGGGGGGGGGAAGTCCTGCTGTGACAGCAATCTTGTTCAGTCTCCGGCCATCGCCGGTTGGTTTGGTGAGGGTGGCTGGCCCGGGTCCGGAGGGTGTGCTGGTGGTGGTCTAGGATTTCTGTCCCTGTTAGGCCGGGGCGTCGACCAGTTCCCTTCTATATGCTGTTCTGCCCAGCGCCATGCCTCCCTTGGGTCGTTAAAGTGAACTGTTGTGCCCTTGTGATATATTTTCAGCTGGGCCGGGAAGAGCAGGCCGTATTTGACTCCCATCGCTTGCAGCTGTCGTTTCAGCTTCTCAAAGGACTGCCTCGCTTTCTGGACCTCTCGAGTATAGTCCGGGAAGAAGGCGATCTTGGACCCATTGAATGTGGTCGTGCCCTTGGTCCGTGCGAGGTGTAGCAGCGCGTCTCGGTCCCGGTAGTTCAGTAGTTTTGCTATCACCGTTCGCGGTGGAGCACCAGGCACCGGTCTGCCCGTGGGTATCCGATGTGCCCTCTCCACGGAGAAGAATTTAGAGAAGGATCGTTGATCAAACAGGTCTGTCAGCCATTGCTCCAAGAAAAGCTCCATACAGGGGCCCTCTGCTTTCTCGGGGATGCCGAGAATGCGGATATTGTTACGCCTGGATCTGCCCTCTCCCTCCTCGACTTTGGCTTCCAGAGTCTTGAGTTTGGCAGTGATCCCTTGGAGCTGTTGTTGTACTGCTTGCAGCCCGTCCTCCGTGTTGGAGATGCGCTGCTCCGCCTCCCCAGTGCGTGCCGATAATTTCTGCAGGTCATGCCGGAGGAGGGACACATCGAGACTAATTCCGTCCATCTTCTGCTCCATCGATGAACGGGAGTCCGCTATGGCTGCCATAACATCCCTTAGGGAAAGCCCCGATGTAGAGTCCCCTTCGACCGACGGCAGCAGTGGAGTGTCAGAAGATTGCGATGGGGGAACCGTATATTGGTCGATTCTGTTTTGCGTGGCTGGCCTTCTAATTTTGTCTTTTCCCATGGTTCCTGCTTTTCGGGGCGCCTTCTCTCACACTGGTTCAGGCCAACCCCGACGGTTGCACTGGTTTATGCACGTTGCCCACACCTGGGGGCGCAGGCCGGTCGGAGGGGGGGGGAGGGGAAGGGCGTAGAGAGTCGGGTGTCGGCCCTCGGTCTATCCTTCCCTCCAGTGCTAAATCTTTAATACTTGTAGTTCCAGGGGGGGGGGGGCCAGGAGAGATCCAAGTGGCCCCTTCGCTTGCAGCCGAAACCCCCAACCGTCACTGAAGCGTCGCCTGGCCGCGCACCCCACTGCGATGTCAGCCAGTATCTCTCGGGGGAGGGGAGGCCAGCAGACCCTCCCGGAGGCGCGGGACTCACCGGGTAGTTCCGCCCGCGCGGCGGACCAGCAGGTTCCAAGATGTCTGCTCGGGGAGGAGTTGTGGCCGAAGGCCGTATTGGCTTCACAGGATGAGATCGGGTCCAGCGGGTTCGGAGTCTCCCGAGCAGTTCGGGGCATGTCCCGCGCAGGGGCCCCTCAGTAGCAGCAGCGGGCACTCACCGGCGGGCCGCCTCAGGGGTGCACGAGCCTCCCTCGCGGCATCGAGCTCTCCGTCCCCCCCGGCCCCGGGAGTGTAGAAACGACTCGCCTCTCACCCAGAGCGCGCTCCGGCGGCCATCTTGTTTCCCTCACAGGGCCGCTTCGGCGTTCCTCTTCTTCGCCGCGTTCTCCGTGGTTCTTGACCGTTTCGGGCTGGAATTCGCCCCGGGTACTGTCCAGGGTGTCGGACACTGGGGGGGGTATCTTGGGGGTCCCCCAAGCACTGCAAATAGTCGAAAGTAGCAGGATGTTGGGCCGCGGTCGCGGGAGCTCCGGGAGGACACGTCTACTGCATCGCGCAGCTGGCCACGCCCCCCCGTGTGTTCTCTTCTTGATGAGTGTTATTGCTTCGACTGGCATTTTGGTGCAACCAGTTTGGTATGTCTAAATGTGGCCTGGCATGATTTACTGTAATGTTATTACGTGTCTACACTCGTCTACATTGTGCAGCCAGTTGGACATATTTTCATTGTGGCATGGCATTTTTAATAGCAAAGCATTAATGTTCTTGTGCACTGTTGGTGAGTTGCATGTATTGGATTGGTGTTACTCTACAAAACCATTGCGAACACTCTGGCTTTTTAACCAATTTTTCTCAGAAAGTGTGCTGTATATTGCAGTAAAACACATATTTATATCTTTCTCCTAGTGCAGTGTGTGGCATACCCCTTCAACAACACATTGTTCGAATTATGCAAGCGTGATAGTATAGGCCGTGTGGAGCGATCCATGATTTGTTGCTGAGTTGGGGGAGCCACCTCAGCATTGCTCGCAGGGGTCCCCCGCAATTTGTGTTACGGCACTGTCGTGAAGAGGAGTACCTGAGCATCTCGAGTCGAAGAAGTCCATTGGTGTCACCCAGGGTCCGGAGGTGCATTTTGTGACCGCTGGAAGCTGTTGCTGTCTACCGCCCAGAAGAGGGTGCACCCTGGCATAGTGCTGCTGGACACCCCGAGCTGCAAAAGCTCCAAACTGCCATAGAACATTTCAAGGGACATCCTTACCAACATTACTGACCACTTTCTTCCGCCGGAGAGGGTTCAGAGTCGCTGAAGGCAGAGGAAGGTCTGTTCATGGGTTTCCCCCCACCAGAAGCTAACGAAAACGCCTTGAGGGTGCAGACTTGGTGAGGATCCATGGTCCACTCCAGTGGTTGAGACCAGGTCGCCAGAAGCCATCAAGATGTCCATGCTCCCAAAGAACCGAAAGGTGGAAAACTGCAATATTCCGAAACCCGACACAAAAATGGACCTATGCACCTGTCGCCGCAAGTGGTCATCAAAGGGTACCAGGGGTCTTATTCTCATCTGCCAAGCCTTTAAGGAGCTCACAGCAAGTTTCATCTTCACAGGCCTTCTACAGTCAGAGAAGTCCTCTACCACAAGAAAGCTCAGCGAAGAGTAAAACTACTGCACTTCAGAAAGACTTTGGTTCAATTTTTCCCAGTGGCTCCTTTTTCCAAGGGGGTCCATGCTTGGAGAGAATCGTCGTGTGAAACCAAAAAACTCTGCCACTTTGCTTGCCAAGGCACCAAAGGTACTGTGACGAGGAAGAGCATCTGCTAGCCTCAGGAGTACTCTAGGGGTCCCAGATTCGTCTTGGATCCTGTTCTCCTGTGGCCTCTCAGGTACTTTGGGGGTGGTAGAACCTTTTTAAAAGAGAGCAGAAGGTTATTGAACATTATTGGACTGGGCTGTAAAAGACAAGGTAAGTTATTCCCTAACTTTTCCATTACAGGTTGGGTGATTTTCACACAGAATTGTATATCCAGTCTAAAGAAATCATTCTGCCACTGTTCACAACTAACCTGCCTTTCTTCACTATTCTATGGTGATACAGCTCACTTAAGAAATCACCTGCCTATTTAAAACTGTCTGCAGTTAGTGCATCTATTACTGGTACCACACAGAGTGTATATAATTGTATATATATATTGGGCCCGATTCATAGAATCCAGCGCAGAAAAGGCGCAAGCACCATGCGCCGAGAAGGAGCGTGCGCCAGCCGTGGCACAAAGAAACAATTGCGCGGCACGGGTATTCTTGGATTTCCCAAGGCATCACTAGCCGCGCCGAAAGGAAAATCAAGCAGCTCCAGTAATGCCCCAACACACCCCCACACGCAGTAAAAAGCAAGTAAAATGCCAAACATGGCTCAAGCCCCCAGGCCATCCCTGGATCAGCATACAGTCCCCCACCCCCAGCCAAATCGTGTGAATACTCGGTGCGGAAAAGGGTACGCGCTGAGTTTTCACATGATTTGGCTGCGTTGCGAACCGGGTACGCGCTGAGTTTCAACGTGAATTGTCTGGGGTGCGGACGGGGTAGGTGCTGAGTCTCCACACAATTTGTCTGTGGTGCGGACAGGGTACACACTGAGTTTGCACACGATTTAGCTTGGGTGCGGACGGGGTTCATGCTGAGTTTCCACACAATTTGTCTGGGGAGCTAACGGGGTGCGTGCTGAGTTTGCACGCAATTTGGCTGGGGTGTGAACGGGGTAGGTGCTGAGTTTTCACACAATATGGCTGGGGTGCAGACGGGGTACGCAGTGAGTTCTCACGCGATTTGTCTGAGGTGAGGACGGGGTACGCTCTGAGTCTACATGCGATTTGTCTGTGGTGCGGACAGGGTAATCGCTTGAAAACTCAGCGCGTACCCTGTCCGCACCCCAGCCAAATCACGTGTAAACTCAGCGCATACCCCAATCGCACCCCTGCCAAATCGCGTGGAGGCTCAGCGCATACCCCATCCGTACCCTGTTCGCTGCAAAACAACACACGATACCAGCACAAATCCACAGGAAGCAGACCCCTCCTGATGGGACACCCACACTCCAGCCCCCATCACCCCAAGCCTGAAGGTAACACCCACTATATGGGACCCCCACGCCACCTTCACCCGAGCCTGCAGGCAGCCCACAACACCTGTAACACCCCAGCCCCTTTCACCCCAGCCTGCAGGCAGCCCCCACTACATGGGACCCCCAGCTGTTACGCTCACCTGGTATCCACAGGGACGCCACCCAGCCGGGTTACTCACTGCTATGCTTCTCAGCTTTGCCCTGATGTGGTCTACGGGGAAGATTCTGCCTTAAAATACAGGAGGACTGTGTTCAAGACCGACCGACTGGGGTAAGTATTCTCCCTCCACCCCCGTATGATTTCAGTCCATCTGGAGCCCTTTCCTCACCTTGTGGTAGAATTAGGTGTGCTCTCCGTCCTGCCTTCTTTGCAGGGGCGTGGTCTTTCATGGGTGAGTGCAGTCCAGTTGCTTCACTGATGCTGGCCCGTTTTATATTGTTCAGGTAGGTCTTATTGCTGTTCTTTAGTTTTGTTGCAATCCTGCATGCCTTTCTTTGTTTAAAATGTCTCTTTTTTCTTCCTTAGGTATGTGGAGCTTCAGCGCTGGGAACTCGCTTGGTTGAGCCCCACTGGTAAATGATGGAGCATTAAGAGCGCTATGATGTGGTAAGTAAGCGCTATGCGCAGCGCTGCGAAGACTTGCCTTTGCTAACCTGTGTTTTCCTTCCTTGTAGGTCGCAGTGTTCTTCAGCGTGAGTGGAATGTCAGGAGTGGTTCCAGCCAAGAGGCGACCAGCCTTGTAAGCCTTTTGAGCAGTTCGTAATTTGTAAATGTCTCTACTGCTTTCATTAATGTTGCCTCTATCTTCCTCTTTCAGGTCGTTCTGTCCGGGAGGCGTGCAGATTCGAGGAAGCTGTTCTCAGTAGCTGCAGGTGTTTAAAGATGAAGACTGCAGGTAAGATGTTGCTGCTAATGAAGTTCCTTTTGTCTCCTTGCAGGTTCGGCTTCTCCGAGGTTCAAGGGAATAGCTGGATAAGGTGAGCGTCACATTGCAAGCTGCAAAGTAACGCGAAGCGCGTTGTCTTGCTCGGGTGTGGTTTAAATAGCCCCAACAAAGTAGTCCAGGTAAAGTAGTCCCTAGGCTACCACACCCAAAACACTAGACCGCATAGCTTGGTTCTTAAGAACCAAGCTATGTGGATGCCTCCTTGTTGGCTGACAATACAATAAAGTAGTTCCCAAGCACATTGTTTTTCATGGTGTATGAGCCTGGCGCCATCGGTGCCAGGACTGGCCCCATGAGGGCTTTTGAAGAGGATGCCAGGCTCCAGAGGCCGAAGTCCTGACTCCACCTGGCCAATGGGTTGGCCAGAGGGGTTTTGGGCGAGGGTCGTGACAGCACTCCCCCTAAGGCCCCTCCCATGGTGTTCTTTCTGTCTGGCCCAGGTTTGGTTGGGAAGTTCTTATGGAATTTCCTGATTAGACGTGGTGCGTGGATATTCTCACTGGGCTCCCAGGATCTATCTTGTGGTCAAAATCCTTTCCAATCGATAAGATAATATAGCTTGGTCCTAGAATATTTAGAGTCCAAGATATATTTGACTTCGAATTCTGGTTCTCCGTCAACAAGTATGGGCTTAGGTGGTGTCCCAATCCGTGTGCCGGGTTGCATTGGTTTCAGGAGGGACACATGGAATACCGGGTGGATGTGTAGATTAGGTGGTAAATCCAGTTTCACGGTTGCTGGGTTGATAATTGCCTTAATGGTATAGGGTCCTAAGAATCTGGGATGAAAGGTCCGGGTTCCCTTGATGGGTACGAATTTAGCAGCTAACCAAACTTTGTCTCCTACTTGATAATCAGGGGCCTTTTTACGGTGTTGGTTGGCGAATCTCTTTTGTTTTTCTTTGGCATGAATAAGGTGTTCCTTTGCCCTTTTGAAAGCCTGAGTAACGGTTGTGTGTAGAGTCTTTACTGCTGGCATTTCCAAGCTGGCTGGAAGGTCGAGTTCAGAGGTACGTGGATGTCTGCCATAAAGGGTATAGAAGGGTGTTTGTCCCATGCTTGAATGCAAAGAATTGTTATATGCATATTCGGCTATCCATAGTAGGTCTTTCCAATTCCTTTGTTCGTGGTGCAGCATGCACCGTAAATATTGCTCGAGTGTCTGATTGGTTCTCTCGGGTTTGGCCATCTGTTTGGGGATGGTGACTGGTAGATAGCCGAACGTCGATCTGCGCCATTGCACAACATTTTTTCCAGAAGTTGGAAACAAACTGGCTGACTCAATCAGAGACCAGAACCGAAGGGAAGCCATGCAGCTTAACCACGCCCTCCAGGAACACTTTTGCTAAAGTGGCTGCGTCTGGGAGGCCTTTGAGAGGAATAAAATGGGCCATCTTCGAGAATAAGTCCACAACTACAAGGATGGTGTTGAACCCTTGGCTTGGAGGTAGATCAGTGATGAAGTCAAGGGAAAGAGTGTGCCATGGAACTGGAGGAATTTCCAATGGTTGTAGGAGACTGTTGCCCAGCACTCATGGGTTAAAGAGTGCTGCCCCTACCGTTGTGGGGGTGGAGTTATGTGACACGGCGGGAGGAGAAAAGGGAAAGGGGATTATGGGAGAAGGCGCACGTAGCGCCAGTTAGAGTTGGAGACACGGTGAATAAAGAACGTGTGATCCAACCTCCGTGTGTGCGCGTCCTCCTTTGGCCCGGCCTCTCCGAGGCAACACTGGCGATGAGGCTTCTCCTCACGCGCCCACGGAGTCCTCCACAGCGCTCCGCTGCTCCTCCTTTGGCTCTCCGCCACCCGACGCGCTGCGAGCGCACATAAATCAATCCGTTGGCAGGCCGCCAACGTCCTCGGCCGGAACGCCCTGGGCCTCCTCCTCCAGCAGTCCGCCAACGTTTCTCGCCTTGAACGGCGGGGCCTCCTCCTCCTCCTGCATTCCGGTGGCCCACACAAGTGGAAGCCCTTTTCAATCAATCCGTTGGCAGGCCGCCAATGTCCTCGGCCGGAACGCCCTGGGCCTCCTCCTCTGGCAGTCCGCCAACGCTTCTCGCCCTGAACAGCGGGGCCTCCTCCTCCTCCTGCATTCCGGCGGCCCACACAAGTGGAAGCCCTCTTCCTCCTCGCAGTACTCCACCAGCACGTCCTAATTTGCCTCCAGGCCTCATCCTTTCATTTTACAGACATCCTTTTCTCCTCGACTCCTCCGGAAAGTCAAGAAAGTCGTAGGTAAATCAAAGGAGCCCGCAGGACCACCACACGCCTCTGGCACAGCGCAACACAGTGCAGGGAAGTGCTCTGGACACCTGTTGTGACACCCTACCCGCCGTAGGCCGGTGAGTCCGCTATCCAACTACAGCACCAAAAATATATTGTATCCGGCACCATGAGCACGCCAGCCTCCGCGTCAGGGTCCAATCCAGGATCGCCTACGCCGGCTCACGTAGTGCAGCCGATTCAACTGCGACTACCACCCCCTTTCACCATGACCCCACAAGCCACGAAAGGACCCAGATGGACTGACTGGATGGAAGACTTCCAGCATTACGTCAGGGGATCTGGGGATGGAAATTCCCCCAACATCAGAGACATCTTCCTTAATCTGGCAGGGGGTGAGATAAAGACTGTGGTCAAGACGATTCCTGCAGCTGAACAGAACACCTTCAAGGACCTAATAAAAGCCCTAGACAAACTTCTCATCATAGAAGTCAATCGCGACTACGAACGCTACCTGTTCAACAAGTGCACCCAAATGCCACAGGAAACAGTTGATGAATTCATAACCCGCCTAAGAGTAAAGGGTGCAAATTGTCAATTCGACGCATTCTCTCTGGAAGAAGCCATAAGACTAAGGGTCATTGAAGGTTGCCTATCCCCTGCCCTCAAGAAACAGCTCTTGAAGAAACCCCTCTCCATCCAGGAAGTGAGCGAGCTCGCTCGCATACATGAGAGGGTTGATGCTCAAGCCACATCCATGGCCAGCCCGAACAACCCCAAACACGACGCTGCGGAACTGATCGCAACCATACAACCATCTCGTCCAGGTGACAGGGGGCCACAGCCATACAGACCTCAAAACGTCCAAACACCCCGCCTACAGAGACAATGTTATCGCTGTGGGATGTCTTTTCCGCACGCGGGATCGTGCCCTGCTCTGTCTCAACGATGCACAAACTGCGGAAGAGAAGGCCATTTCCACTCGGTGTGCAGGGAAGGCGTACCATTTCCTCCCGCGAGACCCCAAACGCCAGTCAGGACGTTTGTCCGCCCGCCACCTCCCAGACACTTTCAACCCCGATATTACCAACAAAGCCAAGGACAAAGGCGATACGTCAGAGCGATTGGCGAATACCACATGCTGGGATTCCCACCTCAGCCAGAGCAGACTGATCGGACCAAATACTTCACTGATGAATATGACCATCCGCCAGAAGAATATGGGCCTGAACCTCTCTACCAGGAGATGCAGGGAACTGCATATGATATGCCATATGACTCATACGACCACGATGAGTTTGTCAACCTCATACTCGACACTGAAGAGGCCAGAGAAGCCCCGAAGATCCCCATCAAAATGGGGAATAGACAATTCCAATTCATGATTGACTCAGGTGCTACCGTCAACATTATGGGCGAACAGGACTATGCTATGATACCGAACCCACCTGCACTTCAACAGTCCCGCTCAAGGATATTTCAGTGGGGTGCCACCACCCCCCTACCGACAGTAGGATGCTTCGCACAACGTTTTCTCCTGAATGGCCGGAAAGTAGACACAACAGTACACATCATCCGGTCACTTGCTAGAAGCCGATGCCTGCTCAGCTACCACACGGCATCCCGTTTGGGGTTAATAGAAATACACGTGAAGGCGGGAGACTCCATCACTGCGACCTCCGAAGACATGAACGCGAAAGATACAGTTGGCGCCATCGCATGCTACCAGATGCAGAACCTGGTCACACAGGCCGACATCACAAGAGACTTCCCCAACCTCTGCAGAGGGCTGGGCAAACTCAAGGCCCCCCCCATCCGACTACACATTGACACTTCAGTGAGGCCAGTACCGCAACACCCCGGAGAGTGGGTTTCCACCTACAAGCGGCAGTATCAGACGCACTCCAACAACTATTGTCCGATGGCATCATTGAACCAGCCACGGGCCCGACTCCATGGGTCTCCCCACTCGTGGTGGTACCAAAAGAAGGAGGAAAGATCCGTTTGTGTGTAGACATGAGGGTAGCAAACACTGCCATTCAGCGCGAGAGGCACCCGGGCCCTTGCATCGAGGACATGATCGTACAACTGAACAACACCCAGATGTTCTCCAAACTCGACCTCAACCAGGGATACCACCAGCTGGAGCTGCACCCGGAATCCAGACCCATCACGACATTCGCGACCCATGATGGCCTATACAGATATCGGCGTCTAAATTTCAGCATCTCATCAGCCGCGGAAATCTTCCAAGAGGCCATCCGGCAGGTGATCAGACCAATCAAAGGCACACTGAACTACAGTGATGACATCCTTGTTTTCGGTTCGTCGAAAGAGAATCACGACAAAGCCCTGCTTGCTACATGCGCAGCACTCCAAGAAGCAGGCCTCACCCTCAATACTGCAAAATGCCGGTTCAGCAGGACCAAGCTCAAATTCTTTGGACACATCTTTTCCAGCGAGGGGATGCTGCCGGATCCTGATAAGGTCGACACCATCACCAAACTGGAGGAACCACGACAGGTTGCTGACGTCCGCTCATTTCTTGGCATGGCTGGCTACTGCGCGCGGTATATACCGCACTACGCGTCCCTCACCGACCCCCTGCGGAAACTCCTCCAGAAGGACACCGTGTTTGAATGGACTCCCGAATGCCTCCAGGCTTTCTCCGACATCAAGCGGGCCCTGATGGAAGCACACCGCCTGGCGTACTTCAATCCCGCATGGCACACTGAAATCGTGGTGGACGCGAGCCCGGTGGGCCTTGGCGCCATCCTAGCACAAACGAGCGGGGCGGATGTCCACCCGAGACACGTGGTCGCATACGCGAGCAGAGCCCTGTCCACCCCAGAACTGGCCTACTCCCAGGCGGAAAAAGAGAGCCTAGCCGCCGTCTGGGCGTGTGAACACTTCCATGATTTCATCATTGGGAAAAAGTTTACTTTAATAACGGACCACCAAGCCCTGCTCTCGCTGTTTGACAACCCGCACACCAAGATGCCACCAAGAATAGAGCGCTGGGGAATCCGTTTACAGGAATATGACTACGATATCATTCATCGTCCCGGGGGCGACCTTAACCCCGCTGACTACCTGTCACGTCACCCAGTGGGGGCCCCACTGACCCGTGAGGGAGACGTCGCCTATATACAGTACATAGCGTCGAACTCGCTACCACCGGCGTTGTCCTTGGAGAGAGTGGCCGCCGCATCCGCTGCTGACCCCACCATGGCACTCGCCATCAGCCTCACACTGTCCGGCAAATGGAGAGATCACCATAGAGCAACGCTGGCACACCCAGGAGCGTGCAAGCAAGAAATTGAAAGACTGGCCAGGGTACACAGCGAATTGGCCAACAAGGACAACGACATCCTCCTCAGAGGGTGCAAAATCGTCATTCCCACCACGCTCAGGAATGAAGTAGTAAGCACGGCCCATCAGGGTCACAGAGGAGCAGAAAACACCAAGAGGCAGCTGAGGCGCCATGTTTGGTTCCCATTCCTGGACGCGGCAGTGGAAGAATGGGTGAAGAACTGCCACGCCTGTCAGTGCACCGCCCCCGCGGAACATCCACCCCCGCTCCAACACACACAGATACCCGAACGGCCATGGGAACGTGTAGCCATGGACTTCTATGGACCCACGGAAGAGGGTGATTACCTTTTGCTCATAATAGATGAACACTCACGTTTCCCAATCGTCAAAACGGTCACCAACACCGCATTCCCCCAAGTAGCAGCGGCGGTAGAAGAAGTGTTCAGCGAGTGGGGGATCCCCAAAACAGTCAAATCCGACAATGGGCCCCCGTTCAGTGGACATGAATTCGGAACACTAGCAGAACATCTAGGGTTTGTACACATGAAGATAACTCCTCGCCACCCGCAAGCAAATGGGATGGCCGAACGATTCATGGCATCAATCAAGAAAACGAGACAAAGAGCCAGAGTAGAAGCGGTCGACCCACACCAGGCGTTGTGCCGACTTCTACGGGACTACAGAAACACCCCTCACGAAGCCACCAACAAGACACCAGCCGAGCTCATGTTTCGCTACAAAGTACGAACCCGCATACCGTACAACCCTGCCGATGAGGAGCCGCTCGACATGGACGTGCTCCGAAAGGATGCAGAAGCCAAAGAGAGAGCAAGATGTGAGACGGATGCCCGCCGTCACGCAGTGATGCAAGACTTCCACATTGGAGATGAAGTACTTGTCCAGCAACCGACACCCAGAAAGACAGATCCGCGGTTCGCTCCAAGTCCCATGAGAGTAACCGCAGTGAAAGGCACGATGGTGACGGCCGAGGATCAAAGCAGAGCTGTCACCAGGAACTGTCAACAATTCAGACACTACTCCAGGCGAGTAGGAACAGAGCCACTATATCGTTCGGCCTCTCCAGAGCCCCGAGAGCCGCAGGACGACTTGTGGGTCCCACCAGGAGGAGACCCAGGAGGGACAAGCAGAGAAGTGAGGACCACGGAACTGCAAGAGGCAGGTGATCAAGAGGAGAGGCCACGAAGAACTGTAAGAAAACCCATGAGACTTGTTGAAGAATGTTGATCTCGATGTTTGAATATATTGTTCGGGGGTGATGTTGCCCAGCACTCATGGGTTAAAGAGTGCTGCCCCCACCATTGTGGGGGCGGAGTTATGTGACACGGCGGGAGGAGAAAAGGGAAAGGGGATTATGGGAGAAGGCGCGCGTAGCGCCAGTTAGAGTTGGAGACACGGTGAATAAAGAACGTGTGATCCAACCTCCGTGTGTGCGCGTCCTCCTTTGGCCCGGCCTCTCCGAGGCAACAGAGACCAGATGGTTTTTGTTTCTGTGATTTATTTTGTGCGCAGACACCGCAGGACTGAATATACTGAATGATGTCCTTATGCCAGGTAGGCCACCAAAAATTCTCTTTCACCTTAGATAGGGTTTTGGCAATCCCAGGATGCCCTTCAATCAGTGAATCATGATAGTTTGAAATAATATGCTGTTGTAATTCTTTCTTAGGTACATATAGGCGATCCCTAAAAATGGGGGAAGACTGGGTTTGCTCTCACACTGCGCACACAATATCAAATAGAAAGCACAATTTGCTGATTATATTGAGTGATTTGAATCAACAACGTTGCAGCCTGACACGTGTTTCGTGCTTCATGCTCTTCTACTGAGGCTGCTTGGACATAATTTTGATAAAAATAATGATTACACAAATCCAAAATCAATAATAAAAGTAGAACAAAAACCCAGACCCAAAACACATGGAGCAGGTAGGGTATACCAACCAAATTTAAATCATAACAACCACAATGCCATAGCAATTGAATAGAAAGTTAACAGAAAATACATTTGAATTAAAAAAAAAGTAAAAAGCATATTACCAATGGAGTGCGGCATTGTTTGTCAAAGGATATCAGGTTAATAAAGAGAAATAGAAAAATAAATAAAAAACATTAATTGAGGAAAGAGGGTTGCAATGGTGATCAGCCAAAAGTACAAGCTATGCTCCTGCCCTTGCAAATATTTTTATGCATAACTACGAACAACAAATTGTCTTTTCCAACCAATCTTTTAAACCACATATTCACATGTGGAAGAGATATATTGATGATGTGTTCTTGGTGCGGCAGAGTTCTATTGAATGCTTAAATGAATTTGTCACTTACCTTAACTCAAAAAATTGGAGCATCCAGTTTACACATACATACAGCTTTACGAGTATCAATTTTTTGGATCTTACAATCAGCATTTCAGACAATCAGTTTGTGACCAAAACATTCAGAAAATCTACATCTGTTAACGCAGTTCTACATGCCAGTAGCTGTCACAGGAAAACTGTGATTTCCAACATTCCGAAAGGTGAATTTATCAGGGCTAGACGTAACTGCCTGTTGAAGAGAGATTTCAATGAGGAATGCTCAATAATACGTCAGAGGTTTCTTACTAGAGGATATGACTCTCGATCAGTTGCTAAAGCTGAGCAAGAAGTACGAGTCATGAAGAGGCGCGATCTATTCACAACGAAAGTACGGAATGAGACCATTCACTCCCAGAAACTGAAATTTATCATCAGATTAAATTCGGATACTTCAGTACTCACAACATGATCAAAAGACATTGGCACATTTTACAACTCGACCGGGACATTACTCCTTGGGTTGAGGGCACACCAAGCTTTATTTATACCAAGGCAAGCAATCTTAAGAATATTTTCTCCCCCTCATTCATGCCAACATCATCACAACAACAACAACAAAAAACTTGGTTACACCAACCCTCACGCCCAGGTTTCTACAAATGTGGGGGCTGTTCTGTGTGCCCACATGCACTCGAGACCACGGCCATTGATTTTGGACATATAGGTACACACAAGATCAATTCTTTTATTAATTGCAACTCTAAATTTTGCATTTATTGTATCAAATGTGTTTGCGGTCTTTATTACATTGGGAGTACGATTCGTCCATTGAAAATCCGCATTAGGGAACATCTCTATTCTATTGCAAAATCTGACTCCAAATACCCCTTAGCCATGCACTGGCAACGTGTCCATCAAATGGACAACAAATCAATGATCCAATTTGCAGGGATCATGAAGGTTTCACTTCCGCAACGTGGAGACAACCTGGTATTAAAACTCCGGCAATTAGAAGCCCGTTTAATTTGCCAATACCGTACTGTGGATTTTGGTCTAAACACAGACCATGAACTATCCATCTTTTTGTGATCACATATGCTTTAGAACCCTATTGTATGTGTAGCTCATGAGGATCTGCTATGTGCCATTAATTAAGGGTCTGCTTAAACCACTATATACTTGTAACAATGGAGATCAGTCAATCAATACATGTGTTTGCACATGATTCTTTAACCTTTATTTCTGACCCGGTTATGTAATTATTAACCATCACAGATTCAAGGTAGGATTTGCTAATTGGCTCCTCCTCTTGCATTTTGGCTCCAATGCCTGTCACTTGTATCAAATGTCTTTAATCTAAATGTTCATAACACGGACCGGTCCCTTTTCCGTATGTCCTAGCTGTCACTTCCATGCGTGCATTCCAATAGCTTGTTTACATTCAGCCCTCAAATTATAACTTCTATACGCACACAATGCTCTTAACTATTCATCCAGTCAAATGGTTTCTTCCACTGGCTGGTCGATTATACTTCTAAATATTACCAGTGGCTATTGCCACATTCTTACATACCATCTTTTCCATTGCTTCTCTCTTGCACAATTGCAGAGTATAACACTAGTTTGACATGGCGGCCCCCCTGCCATACTCTTAATTCGTCGGCATACGGCCTTCTTCGCTGTTGCCGCCCCTCTCTGTTCCATTCAATTATGGACACAGAACCTCACGCGAGCGGCTCCACTCATTTCATTTAGCAGCGGACGCGCTGGTAAGTCATCGCTCAGTTAGTTTGCAGATGAACCCTAGCCTATACGGGGACCTAAATCAATTCCGTGTTAGTCTAGACGACCGCCGGAGGCAACATCCAATTTTCTAATTGATGTCTCTCTTTTGGTCTTCTTTTTCATTACGGGATGTTTACCACTTGGATTCCGGCCATATTTCAGCGTTGCTCTATTTGACTAAATACATTCTCTGTGCAACTGCAAGTTATTGGTATGTTTTCTTTACTTTTTAATTTTAATTATGTGCTATTTTTGCTCGTCAGATCTGCTAACAGGCGCTAACATTTTTCTTAAATGTTCTTGTTTTAAAGGGAGCCCACGTATTACTTTTTATTTCTATTTAAGGTTCAATACCTGGTAAGCCGTTTCCTCTTGGCAAAGTTTTTTCGCATTTCATGCTTTTTATGGATTTCTGCCCATTCTTTGACTTATTTTCAATTCAATTCATTGTGCAATTATTTCCATTAGCACGAGATTTGCAGATTGACCAAGATTAAGGTACCCCTATACAATTTGGGCTTTACCCATGTACTTTTTGGCTGATCACCATTGCAACCCTCTTTCCTCAATTAATGTTTTTTATTTATTTTTCTATTTCTCTTTATTAACCTGATATCCTTTGACAAACAATGCCACACTCCATTGGCAATATGCTTTTTACCTTATGTTTAATTCAAATGTATTTTCTGTTAACTTTCCATTCAATTGCTATGGCATTGTGGTTGTTATGATTTTAATTTGGTTGGTATACCCTACCTGCTCCATGTGTTTAGGGTCTGGGTTTTTGTTCTACTTTTATTATTGATTTTGGATTTGTGTAATAATTATTTTTATCAAAATTATGTCCAAGCAGCCTCAGTAGAAGAGCATGAAGCTCGAAACACGTGTCAGGCTGCAACGTTGTTGATTAGAATCACTCAATATAATCAGCAAATTGTGTTTTCTATTTGATATTGTGTGCGCAGTTTGAAAGCAAACCCAGTCTTCCCTTATCTTTTACTCTGTGGGTAATTTGACAGGTTCCCACTACTCCTCTCACACGCAGCCCATTAGCAAGCACCCAAACTTGCCATCCATGCGCTGAACCCTTTAGGGTCCTGTCTCTGCCACTTTTCTTGACCCCTAAAAATGGTCCTTGATGGTATATTGTTCTGCTTGAGTTTGCCATGCGAGGTAGGCATCAGGATTCACTGGGCCGTGGCTGTTTTGAGATATTGCAGCTTTCGTTGGTTTGTGATGACTGTAATGGTGTGTATGGCCCCCAGAAGGTCGTGCCTGCAGACTTTAAAGGTGTATTTGATAGCCAGGAGTTCCTTGTCCGTGATGGCATAATTAATCTCTGGAGGTGAGAACTTTTTCGACCAGAAGGCCACGGGATGTAGCTGGCCGGTTTCCGGGTCTCTCTGTGAAAGGACAGCCCCCATTGCGAGACTGGACGCATCAGTTTCAACGACATAAGAGAGGTCTGGATGAGGATGTTGCAGGATTGGAGCGGAAGTAAACCTTTGTTTAAGTTCCTGAAAGGCTTCTTCTGCTTCTTCGGTCCAAGCAAACTTTTTATTGTTTTTTTGTAATAGTACTGTGATTGGGTGCACAACCTGAGAGAAGCCTGGGATGAACCGGCAGTAGAAGTTCGCAAAGCCGAGCATGCTTTGTACCCCTTTCAGAGAGTTTGGTGAAGGCCATTTCAGAATGGCATCTACCTTGTGCACTCCCATTCTGATGCCTCCTGGAGTAAAACCAAGAAATTCTACTTCGGTGACGTGAAAAAAGCATTTTTCAAGCTTTGCAAACAAGCAATGTTGACGGAGCTTGGTGAGGACTGAACGAACGTGCCTGACATGATCTTGTTCCGAGGCTGAGTATACTAAGATGTCGTCTATGTACATTAAGGCGCACACATCAATTAACTCCCTCAAGATGTCATTCATGAAATACTGGAATGCCGCAGGAGCGTTGCATAACCTGAAGGGCATGACTTGATATTCAACCAAGCCGTACTTAGTATGGAAGGCGGTTTTCCATTCATCTCCTTTTCTGCCTCGGACCAGGTGGTACGCTCCTGGAAGGTCCAATTTGGTATAAATCTGGGCATCTTTGACTTGGTCTAGCATCTCAGGGATAAGTGGCAAGGGGTAGCGGTTCTTCACGGTGATCTGGTTCAATGCGCGGTAGTCAATACAGGTTCTCAAGTCTCTTTCCTTTTTCGGTATGAAGAACAAAGGACTGGCTGAGGGGGACTTCGAAGGACAGATAAATCCGTTTGCAAGGTACTGGTCTAAATAGGATTTCAAATGAAGGTTTTTTGGTTCTGTGAGAGCATAGATCCTGCCGCAAGGGATTTGTGCACCAGGAACAAGGTCAATCTGACAGTCATAGGGCCTGTGAGGCGGCAATGTATTGGCTTGGTCCTTTCGGAAAACATCCTGGAAATCATGGTATTCACTTGGCAAGGTATTAGTTGCTCCCAGGGACTCCGTGAGTCATGGGGATACAGACGTCGGGTTTCTCCTCTTGGTAATAGCAGGCAGGGGAGCAGTCACTGGGGAAGGTTAATTTTCATGCCCGCCAGTCTATCAAAGGGTTGTGAGCAACCAACCATGGCATCCCTAGTATTAGCCTGAACTGAGGTGCCTTGATGATATCGAATGAAATAGACTCCCGATGTCGGTCCTGGCACAGTAAGGTTACCCTGGCTGTGCACTGGCTTACTGGTCCGAAAGCGATTTCTGTCCCATCCACAGTGGTTACCTTGTCCATAGTTGGCTTAGAACACAAAGGAAGCCCCATCTCTGCTGCCAGTTCTTGATCAATATAATTTCCAACTGCTCCGCTATCGATGTATGCTTCAACAGCATGCATTCTTGACGACTGTTGGTGGTTAATTAAGATCACTGTTATTGCAAAGCGTGAGGTTAGCAACTCTTTCTTCTCACTCGACAAACTGACCTCTATGTTTGTCGAGCTTGGTAGTTTTCCGATTCTTTAGCTTCATCCTTCTCTGTGGCCCCAACTGTTCTTCTTGGGGGTTTTACTGGACAGTCCTTCAGGAAATGTCCTGGTTTCCCACAATACAAACAAAGCTGTTGTTGTCTTCTTTTGTCCCGCTCTTGTTTTGTTAATGGAGGCTGTATCCCTCCAATCTGCATGGGTTCTACAGCATTTTCAGGTACACGGGGTGTGTTTTCCCTTGGTCGAACATACACGGTCAGAGGGTCCGTTTTAGACCGATCTGCCTTTCGGTCCTGCAACCAGTGGTCTAGCTGCACGACCAGATTTATGAATTCTGCACAGTCTCTGGGTGGATTAACCACCTGGGCTAAGAGGCCTTCAATTTGCCTCGATGGAATAACGTGGTTCTTTTATTTTCTGGCCACCTAGCTCCGGAAACCAGTATGTTGAAGGTAGCAATGTACGTTAACAAGTCCTGATTCCCCTATCGGAGGGACAAGAGTTCATTGTCTACTGCTTGTTCCTGGGTATGGCGAGCAAAACGTGTTCCCATTTCTCTCTGGAACCCCCCAAAGTCATGTAATAGAGGATCGTAATGGGTTACCAACGGCACCAACCAATCTGCTGCACTACCACTCAGGTATGATAAAACAAAAGCTACCCGAGCTTGGTCGTTTGGAAATGCTCCAGGCCTACAAAGAAAATGAAGGCGGCACTGATTGATGAATGCTGCGCCTGAGAACCTTTCTGGTGGTGCCAGGGGCACTCTTCCAGGTAACGTGATCTGTACCGGAGTGGGTGGTCTGGCAGGCTTTTGCATCATTGGATTGCTCCCAGGTAGAGGCATCTGTCCTGCCTGTGATTGAAAGAATTGCCTGCTAATCTCTTCAGTGCGTTCTTTGGTCACTATTAGGTCTCTCCGGAGGGCATTAGTCTCTTGTCGGGCAGAATGAACCTCAGCACGAAGCTCTCCTAGTAATTGGGCCAATTGGTCCATTTCTGATGTCTCCATGGCACCCAGGTGGATTTGTTATGGTAGTCTTCGCGTTCTGTTACGCTCACCTGGTATCCACAGGGACGCCACCCAGCTGGGTTACTCGCTGGTATGCTTCTCAGCTTTGCCCTGATGTGGTCTGCGGGGAAGGTTCTGCCTGAAAATACAGGAGGACTGTGTTCAAGACTGACCAACTGGGGTAAGTATCCTCCCTCCACCCCCATATGATTTCAGTCCCTCTGGCGCCCTCTCCTCACCTTGTGGTAGAATTAGGCGTGCTCTCCATCCTGCCTTCTTAGCAGGTGCGCGTTGTCTTTCATGGGCGAGCGCGGTTCAGTTACTTCACTGACGCCGGCCCGTTTGATATTGTTCAGGTAGGTCTTATTGCTGTTCTTTAGTTTTGTTGCTATACTGCATGCCTTTCTTTGTTTAGAATGTCTCTTTTTTCTCCCTTAGGTATGCAGAGCTTCAGCGCAGCGAACTGGCTTGGTTGAGCCCCGCTGGTAAATGATGGAGCATTAAAAGCGCTATGATTCGGTAAGTAAGCGCTATGCGCAGCGCTGCAAAGTCTTGCCTGTGTTTTCCTTCCTTGTAGGTCGCGGTGTTCTTCAGCGCGAGTGGAATGTCCGGAGTGGTGCCAGCCGAGAGGCGACCAACCAGGTAAGCCTTTTGAGCAGTTCGTAATTTGTAAATGTCTCTACTGCTTTCATTAATGTTGCCTCTATCTTCCTCTTTCAGGTCGTTCTGTCCGGGAGGCGTGCAGATTCGAGGAAGCTGTTCTCAGTAGCTGCAAGTGTTTAAAGATGAAGACTGCAGGTAAGATGCTGCTGATAATGATGTTCCTTTTGTTTCCTTGGAGGTTCTGCTTCTCCGCGTTTCTCCGAGGGAATAGCTGGACACGGTGAGCATCACGTTGCAAGCTGCAAAATAACACGAAGTGTGTTGTCTTGCTCGGGTGTGGTTTAAATAGCCCCAACAAAATAGTCCAGGTAAAGTAGTCCCTAGGCTACCACACCCAAAACACTAGACCGCATAGCTTGGTTCTTAAGAACCAAGCTATGTGGATGCCTCCATGTTGGGTGACAATACAATAAAGTAATTCCCAAGCACATTGTTTTTCATGGTGTATGAGCCTGGCGCCATAGGTGCCAGGACTAGCCCCATGAGGGGTTTTGAAGAGGATGCCAGGCTCTAGAGGCCCAAGTCCTGACTCCACCTGGCCAATGTGTTGGCAAGAGGGGGTTTTGGGCGAGGGTCGTGAGACCAGCCCCCATCACCCCAGCCCGCAGGCAGCCCCCACTACATGGGACCACCCAGACCCCATCACCCCAGCCTGCAAGCAGCCCCCTCTACATGGGACCCCCCATGCCACCATCATCCGAGCCTGCAGGCAGCCCCCACTACATGGGATCCCCCAGACCCCATCACCCCAGCCTGCGACCCCCCAGACCACATCACACCAGCCTGCAGGCAGCCCCCACTACATGGGGCCCTCCAGACCCCATCACCCTAGGCCCGCAGGCAGCCCACAACACCTGTGACACCGCAGCCCCCATCACCCCAGCCTGCTGGCATCTGTAACGCTCACCTGATTCCCACGGAGGCGCAGATCTGGCTTCGAGTGCTGATGCTTCTTCAATGGTGAAGCGCAGGACTCTGAAGATGGACAGGAAGGGCCCTCTACTCTGGCTTCTCCGGCTCGCAGGAATATTCCCCTGTGCGTGAAAAGGGAGTATTACCTACTGACTGAGTTATGCTCAAGCCTCCCACTCTCTTCGGATGATCGCTGCTGAAGATGGAGGAACTCAGGAAAGGTGAGTGAAATGCAGCGCTGCAGCGATCGTAACAAAATGCTTTTAAAAATGATGTCTTCCCTTTCAGGATCGTCGGTGATGTCTCTGTGGTGCAGATTAGCTGGTAGGTCTCTTGTCTCCCTTTGCAGGTGACCCAGGATGCTGACAGGCGTGGCTGAAGTCCAGATGCAGGAGCTGACACAGTGAGTGTCCAGCTGCGAGGAGCAGAACAACGCGAAGCGTGAGTTGCTGATCGGGTGTGGTTTAAATAGCTTTGGAAGAAGTTCCAAGTGTGTATCCTTCCTCCGATCAGGTATGTATCCTTCCCCGACCACACCCGGGGGGAAAGTAGTCCCACATGTAAAGTAGTTCCTATTCAGGCCTCAAGAGGGCCTGGATGTGGCAGCATGGTCTGCATCAGGTAAGTGCACATTAAAACACTTGAACACATGTCTAGCTTTATGAGCCTGGTACCTAAGGCGCCAGGACAGAGGTCCAACATGAGCCTGGCGCCTAAGGCGCCAGGACTGAGTCCAAAGGGCCCCAGCTTGGGCTCGCTGGCACTCCCCTGGGGGAAATGATGCCTGCCTCTGGGGTTGCTGGGTCAGACCTTGCTCCTTGGAGGTAGGCATCATGACAGCAGCCCACAACACCTGTGACACCCCAGCCCCCATCACCCCAGCTGTGACGTCCCAGTTTATGGTAGCGCGCATGCGCGGGCCTCGTTGTGAATAAACTGCGTCCGTGCGGCAGTTGCCGCCGGGACGCGCAGCGAGCAACATCGCGTCCCGTTTCCTCATTGCATGAATGCGTGTGCGCGTGCCTGCAAGGGCCGTGGGGCCACACACAACAACTGGCGACGAGGCGGGATTGCCGCCATAGCGTTCGCCCAACACACGTGGGCGTACAATCCGCATCATTATGCAATGGCACGACGCGGACCTAGCGTGAACGCTCTTTTCTCCTCAGAGCAGTAGCGGCCTGAAAAGGTGCTCGTGCGCTGCTACCCAGAGAAGAGAAAATCAATTTTTGGAACATTTGACTGTCCCCAACAACCTGGGGACAATCTGGAAAAACAGACACAAGGGGAAGAGGCGACAGACAACAGCCGGAGGTACGTTTAGCCCTACACCAGACAGGTTTGCGGCCTCTAACACACCCAGAGGTGCCTGTGCGACCTGTGAAGATGGCCAGTCGCGACGAAGAAACAGAAGTAGCGACAAGAGCGGTAAGGACACAACAGGGGTCGCTGTTACCAATGCAGGAGTTCGATACGTCGGGACCCCCGTCCAAACTAGGCCCCAGGTGGCTACTATGGGTAAAGAAGCTCAAGATGTACTTCACAGCGACCGGAACCACCAACGATGATGCAAAAAGGGCCACCCTTTTGTATTCGGCCGGGTTGGATGTAATGCGCATCTACGAATCACTCACCCTGCCAGTGGTCACTTACACCACTGTCAAGACTGCGCTAGAAAACCACTTCATTCCACAGTCGAATGTCGACTATGAAAGATTTTTGTTCTGCAGAGAGAAGCAAAGGGAGGAAGAATCCCTCGATCAATTCTGTGCCAGACTGAGGCTCATGGCCAACACATGTCGCTGGGACAACGAGGAGTTGATGATAAGAAACCAGGTCCTCCAGGGCTGCAGCTCAGGTAAATTGCGGCGACAAGTGCTGAGAGAGCCGGGGTGGACACTACAGCAGATACTAGATAGTGGCCAGACGCACGAGCTGGCAGAATCCTGTAACGCTCACCTGATTCCCGTAGAGGCGCCGGTCTTGACTGGGCGTACACCGTATCTTCAAAGGTGATGTGTAACACACGGCTGGCTCTTTGGGCTGGACCTCTGTGCACTGTATGTTTGACTCGAAGGGTAAGATGTCTGCAGATAGAAAATATGGGATTAATGAACTGGGTTATTGAATGTCTCTCTCTTCTTCCCTTTCTCTCCTCCTGTAGAACCCCGAAGGTTAACGCTCTCACCTTAGGTAAGTGAACGCCGTCTCCTTTGGAGACTTCTTGCAACAAAGCGCTGATGTTGATGTCTTTTCCCTATAGGGGCCGGGGTTCGGAATGCCGGAGATATGGCGCCGATCCGAAGTGAAACGTGCAGTTCCAGTAAAGATCTGGTAAGTCCTAGATGAGCGCTTAGGTAATGTTTTTGCATTCGCTCATCTAATGTCTTTGTCTTTTTTCCCCATAGGGGCCGGGGTCCTGCTTGGAAGCAGCAAGACCCGAAATGAAATGGGAATGACCCAACAGGTAAGTCTTAGAAGGAAACTGAGCTTTTCCTATTCCCTTCCTTCTCTCACCTCTTATTCTTGTCTTTTTCTCTAGGCTCTGGGAAGTGGCTGTGTATCCGGATGATCGCTGCTGAAGATGGAGGAACTCAGGAAAGGTGAGTGAAATGCAGCGCTGCAGCGATCGTAACGAAATGCTTTTAAAAATGATGTCTTCCCTTTCAGGATCGTCGGTGATGTCTCTGTGGTGCAGATTAGCTGGTAGGTCTCTTGTCTCCCTTTGCAGGTGACCCAGGATGCTGACAGGCGTGGCTGAAGTCCAGATGCAGGAGTTGACACAGTGAGTGTCCAGCTGCGAGGAGCAGAACAACGCGAAGCGTGAGTTGCTGATCGGGTGTGGTTTAAATAGCTTTGGAAGAAGTTCCAAGTGTGTATCCTTCCTCCGATCAGGTATGTATCCTTCCCCGACCACACCCGGGTGGAAAGTAGTCCCACAGGTAAAGTAGTTCCTATTCAGGCCTCAAGAGGGCCTGGATGTGGCAGCATGGTCTGCATCAGGTAAGTGCACATTAAAACACTTGAACACATGTCTAGCTTTATGAGCCTGGTACCTAAGGCGCCAGGACAGAGGTCCAACATGAGCCTGGCGCCTAAGGCGCCAGGACTGAGTCCAAAGGGCCCCAGCTTGGGCTCGCTGGCACTCCCCTGGGGGAAATGATGCCTGCCTCTGGGGTTGCTGGGTCGGACCTTGCTCCTTGGAGGTAGGCATCATGACAGCAGCCCACAACACCTGTGACACCCCAGCCCCCATCACCCCAGCTGTGACGTCCCAGTTTATGGTAGCGCGCATGCGCGGGCCTCGTTGTGAATAAACTGCGTCCGTGCGGCAGTTGCCGCCGGGACGCCCAGCGAGCAACATCGCGTCCCGTTTCCTCATTGCATGAATGCGTGTGCGCGTGCCTGCAAGGGCCGTGGGGCCACACACAACAACTGGCGAAGAGGCGGGATTGCCGCCATAGCGTTCGCCCAACACACGTGGGCGTACAATCCGCATCATTATGCAATGGCACGACGCGGACCTAGCGTGAACGTTCTTTTCTCCTCAGAGCAGTAGCGGCCTGAAAAGGTGCTCGTGCGCTGCTACCCAGAGAAGAGAAAATCAATTTTTGGAACATTTGACTGTCCCCAACAACCTGGGGACAATCTGGAAAAACAGACACAAGGGGAAGAGGCGACAGACAACAGCCGGAGGTACGTTTAGCCCTACACCAGACAGGTTTGCGGCCTCTAACACACCCAGAGGTGCCTGTGCGACCTGTGAAGATGGCCAGTCGCGACGAAGAAACAGAAGTAGCGACAAGAGCGGTAAGGACACAACAGGGGTCGCTGTTACCAATGCAGGAGTTCGATACGTCGGGACCCCCGTCCAAACTAGGCCCCAGGTGGCTACTATGGGTAAAGAAGCTCAAGATGTACTTCACAGCGACCGGAACCACCAACGATGATGCAAAAAGGGCCACCCTTTTGTATTCGGCCGGGTTGGATGTAATGCGCATCTACGAATCACTCACCCTGCCAGTGGTCACTTACACCACTGTCAAGACTGCGCTAGAAAACCACTTCATTCCACAGTCGAATGTCGACTATGAAAGATTTTTGTTCTGCAGAGAGAAGCAAAGGGAGGAAGAATCCCTCGATCAATTCTGTGCCAGACTGAGGCTCATGGCCAACACATGTCGCTGGGACAACGAGGAGTTGATGATAAGAAACCAGGTCCTCCAGGGCTGCAGCTCAGGTAAATTGCGGCGACAAGTGCTGAGGATGCCGGGGTGGACACTACAGCAGATACTAGATAGTGGCCAGACGCACGAGCTGGCAAAATCCTGTAACGCTCACCTGATTCCCGTAGAGGCGCCGGTCTTGACTGGGCGTATACCGTATCTTCAAAGGTGATGTGTAACACACGGCTGGCTCTTTGGGCTGGACCTCTGTGCACTGTATGTTTGACTCGAAGGGTAAGATGTCTGCAGATAGAAAATATGGGATTAATGAACTGGGTTATTGAATGTCTCTCTCTTCTTCCCTTTCTCTCCTCCTGTAGAACCCCAAAGGTTAACGCTCTCACCTTAGGTAAGTGAACGCCGTGCTCTCCATCTGCCTCGGGGCAGGGTGCTGTAACCAGTTTCTTCACTGGATAAGGGGAGCAGGCCTCTTGACTTCAGAGGACTGCTGTCCGTCGTTTACTGCACGAACGGTAAGTTTCGAGTAATTCTAATGTCTTTAAAGTCTTTAGTAATGATGTCTCTTGTTTTGCAGGGTTCCGGCGATGGTGGATGACGGGCTGAAGTGAGTTGAAGATGGAGCCCGTGTGATGAATAGAAGCGCCTGGAAGCACGTAAGTAAGCGCTTGTTGCCTGCTTCACGATGCGCTCTAACTGTCTTTTTATTTTGCAGGTACAAGTTCGGAGCGGCTGCAGGGTGCCGGAATACCCACTGGGTTAGATGTGGAAAGGAGTAATGGCACGTGAGTATTGAAGTTCCCCAATGTCTTTAAACGCACCTTGTTTTGTCTTTCAGATGCGGGATGCAGCGCCGAAGGCCTCCGGAGCGTGCGAAGAGTTGGTAAGCTTTTGTCTTTCAGATGCCGGAATGCAGTGTGAAGACCTCCGGAGCGCACGAAGAGTAGGTAAGCCTTTGTCTTTCAGAATGCAGCGCGAGGCGTTGGTGACAGCCGATGGCCCAGGTAAGTGAAGAGCTGTCACTGAAGACCGTAATGCTAACCTGTTCTTTCTTGTCTTTATAGGTGTTGCTGAAGACTGGATTCAGGATGGTAAGCCTTTTTCCTTAGGCCCAGGATCAGATGCAGAAGACACGATGAGCGTTCTGCTGCAGAGGATGCAGAATAACGCAAAGCAAGATTCATCCATCGGGTGTGGTTTAAATAGCCTCCTGTAGTGCTTAGGTGTCTCCTTCCACAGCCACGCCTAGGTAAGAAAAGAGTTCCTGCTTTCCAGAAGAGTTCCAGTGTTCTGAACCTAGGGAGTGGCTCCTGCCCCACCCAACAGGAAAAGTAGTTCCAAACAGAAGAGGATCAGAGGCTCAACTGGCAGGCAAGTAAGCAGCATGGTCTGCTGCAGGTAAGTCCACCCAAGCATTATGAGCCCGGCGCTTCCAGCGCTGGGACTGGGCATATTTATGAGCCTGGTGCCACTGGCGCCAGGACTGGGTCCAAAAGGTCCCAATTGGGACTGGTTGGCACTCGGAACCTGGGTTATGGATCTGCTTCCAAGGGAGTTGGGAAAACCCTGACCTTTTGGAAGCAGAGATCATGACAGTACCCCCCCTCAAGGCCCCTCCCAAACCGGGCTTCTCCGGGGGTTTTGGCTTGTCAGGAAATGTTCGGTGAAATCTTTTGATTAGGCGAGGAGCGTGGACATATTCAGCAGGTTCCCAGGATCTCTCTTGGGGGCCGTAGCCTTTCCAGTCAATTAGGTAAAATAGTTTAGATTTGGAGATCTTGGAGTCCAGAATGCTTTTGACTTCAAACTCGAGTTCCCCATCAACTAGGATAGGTTTTGGAGATTTAGTTAGTCGGGTTTGAGGTTGCACGGGTTTTAATAGAGAGACGTGGAATACCGGATGTATCTTCATGTGCGGGGGCAAGTCCAACTTGACCGCTACTGGGTTTACTATGGTAGTGATGGAATAGGGACCAAGGTATCTTGGGTTGAATGTGCGTGGCCCTTTTAGAGGTAGATATTTGGTGGATAACCAGACTTGATCCCCTACTCGATATTGAAGGGCTTCCTTCCGATGTTGATCTGCTCCTTTCTTGTACTGTTCTTTAGCCCTTTGAAGGTGAGAAACAGCTTCCTTAAAGGCTTGGGTGATTGTAGAATGCAGGTAGTCTACTGCTGGTGTTTCAAGATCTTGGAGGGGATCCAACTCCGAGGTTCGAGGGTGACTGCCGTACAAAAGAAAAAACAGGGTTTTCCCAGTTCCCGAATGGACAGAGTTATTGTAGGCATATTTGGCTATCCAAAGGATGTCTTTCCAAGTTTTTTCAGTTTGTTGCAGCATGCAGCGTAAATACTGTTCCAGAGTTTGATTGGTCCTCTCGGTTTGTCCGTCGGTCTGAGGGTGGTGACTGGTCGATAGTCTCACATCAATTTGAGCCGACCGACAGCAACTTCGCCAAAAATGAGAAATAAATTGACTACCTCGATCCGAAATTAGAACCGAAGGAAAACCGTGCAGTCGGACGATGTTTTCGAGAAATTCTCGGGCCAGAGTTGCTGCTGTTGGCAAGCCTTTGAGCGGAATGAAATGCGCCATCTTGGAGAATAAGTCCACGATTACTAGAATCGTATTGTATCCGGAGCATGGAGGTAGATCGGTGATGAAGTCCATAGAAAGCGTATGCCAAGGGCGAGGTGGGATGTCAATAGGGCGTAAGAGGCCTTCTGGTCTTTCCTTTTGACTATTGTTTTGGGCGCATACTCCACAGGACATTATAAAGTCTCTGATATCTTTTTTCCAAGACGGCCACCAGAAGTAGCGCTTGATCTTTTCTGAGGTCTTGGCTATACCGGGATGTCCTTCCATTAAAGAATCGTGATAACAAGAGATTACTTCTTTCTGTAAATCTGTGCTGGGTAGGTATAATCGTTCTTGGAAATACAATAAGTTGTCCTTTACTGCAAAGTCCTTTCCTTGCAGATGCCAATTCTGTATGTCTGCTGGAGTTACAAGTTGCCTGGCTTTATCCTTAACTTCCTCTATGGATTGTGTGGCGATTACACCCAGAATTCTTTGTTCGGGAATGATTGGTACAGGTTTAGGGTTGATCAAGTGTTCTTCCACTCCCATCCGAGAAAGGGCATCAGCTTTACCGTTTTTTGTACCAGGTCGATAGGTAATTATGAAGTCAAACTCGGCAAAGAATAATGCCCAACGGAGTTGTCTAGAGGATTGGGCTTTTGCGGTTTTCAAATATTGCAGGTTTCGGTGATCCGTAATCACAGTAACGGTGTGTCGGGCCCCCAGCAGATAATACCGCCAAGCCTTAAAGGCAGACTTGATAGCCAGAAGTTCCTTGTCAGTAATCGTGTAATTGATTTCAGGAGGCGAGAATTTGCGGGACCAAAATGCTACGGGATGCAACTGATTGGTTGCCGGGTCCTTTTGTGATAGAACTGCCCCCATGGCAAGGCT
Source organism: Ambystoma mexicanum (assembly GCF_040938575.1). Taxonomy (NCBI): domain Eukaryota; kingdom Metazoa; phylum Chordata; class Amphibia; order Caudata; family Ambystomatidae; genus Ambystoma; species Ambystoma mexicanum. The sequence continues at coordinate 584,234,901 of NC_090935.1, forward strand.
TGAAGCATCAGTTTCCACGATGTAGGGGAGTTCGGGGCGAGGGTGTTTTAAGATTGGTGCAGAGATAAATTTAGTCTTCAAATCCTGGAAAGCTTGTTCCGCCTCGGTAGACCATTCAAAACGTTTGTTTTTCTTTAACAAGGCAGTGATGGGCTGGACTATTCGAGAGAATTCGGGGATAAACCTGCGGTAAAAGTTAGCGAAGCCTAACATGCTTTGCACACCTTTTACGGAGGATGGTGATGGCCATTTGAGAACTGCATCGACCTTCTTTGAATCCATACGCACTCCGCCAGGTGATAATATGAATCCCAAGAATTCAACTTCAGTCACGTTGAAAACACATTTTTCCAATTTAGCGAAAAGTTTGTGTTGACGCAATCTTTCGAGGACCATTTTCACGTGTTTCCGATGTTCAGATTCCGATGAAGAATAAACGAGGATGTCGTCAATGTAAACAACAACACACACATCTATGAGCTCTCTGAGGACATCGTTCATAAAATATTGAAAGGTGGCCGGGGCATTGCAAAGTCCGAAAGGCATGACCTGATATTCAAATAGCCCATACTTGGTGCGGAAGGCAGTCTTCCATTCATCGCCCTCTTTTACTCGTACCAAGTGGTAAGCTCCTCTAAGATCCAGCTTTGTATATATGCATGCTTTTCTGACTTGGTCCAGGAGTTCAGGGATCAAAGGTAACGGATATCTATTCTTAACGGTGATCTGGTTCAGGGAGCGATAATCTATACAAGTTCTAAGGTCTCCTTCCTTTTTTGGAACGAAGAACAAAGCTGAAGAAGCAGGGGACTTGGAAGGACGAATAAACCCATTTGCCAGGTATTGATCCAGGTATTGTCGAAGGTGAAGGTTCTCAGGCTCGGTGAGGGCATAAATTCTACTACAAGGCGGAGTAGATCCAGGTATCAGGTCTATCTGGCAGTCATAAGACCTATGAGGAGGTAGAGAGTTAGCCTGATCCTTCCGGAAAACATCTTGATATTTTAGGTATTCGGGAGGTAACTGGGGAGTCTCTGAAGAAATTGCTGCCAGTGCAACACCAGGTGGAGGGTGACAAGTAGAGACACATTCTGGAAACTGGACCGTTCTTGCTCGCCAATCGATCAGAGGATTGTGTTTCTCTAACCAAGGTATTCCTAGAATAATCTGAAACTGAGGGGCCTTGATCACATCGAACACGATCTTCTCATGGTATCCATCTTGACTTACTAGCGTCACTTCTTAAGTGGTATGCGTTACTGGCCCGGAGGCTATTTCCGTACCATCCACCGTAGTAATGACGTCCTTTACAGCCTTGGGACAAAGAGTTAGATTCATCCTCAAAACCATTTCATGATCCACATAATTGCCGATGGCACCGCTGTCGACGTAAGCTTCAATTGCATGTAATCGATCCGGATTATCAGGGCTAATGAGGACCATAGGTATCACGAAATGCGAGGTCACGGAACTGGTTTTCACGCTCGGCAAGAGGACCTCTATTCTTGTCGGGCGAGGTCGTTTCCCTGCTCAGAGTTTGTAACTTTGGTAACTGCAGCTCCTACTGCCTTCTTAGCAGGTTTCACCGGACAGTCTCGAAGAAAGTGCCCTGAGTTTCCACAATAGAGGCATAATTGCAACTGTTTTCTCCTTTCCCGCTCCTTTTGTGTTAGAGGACCTTTCAGACCCCCTATTTGCATGGGTTCCCCGGAGTCTACTCCTTTGGAAGGAGTTGGTGGTTTGGAAAATACTCGAGCATCAAACTTGGAACGATCGGCCATCCTGTTCTGCAGTCTGTGATCTATTTGAACGACTAAGTCTATATAGTCCGAACAATCTTGTGGGGGATTCACTACTTGGGCTAACACATCTTTGAGCTCTCCACATAGACCTCTATAAAACAGCGTAATCCTTTTGTCCTCAGGCCATTGAGTTTCCACTATCAGTCTGTTGAAAGACGCAATATAAGCCAAAAGGTCTTGATTACCTTGTCGCAACGAAAGAAGCTCATTGTCCAAGGCCTGCCCCTGTGAATGTCTTGCGAACAGTTTTTCCATACTGAGTTGAAAAGCTTGAAAATCATGGAGGACCGGATCATTTTGATTTACTAGAGGGATCGACCAGTCTGCCGCATTGCCACTAAGGTACGAAAGCACGAAAGCTACTTTAGCTTGATCAGTTGGAAAGGCTGCTGGCCGGCATAAGAAATGCAACCGGCACTGATTGATAAATACTGCAAACCTCTTTGGGTCACCAGAAAATCGTTCGGGCGGAGCCAGAGGTACATTCCCAGGTAGGTTGATCTGCACTGGATTCATAGAGGATGTAGAAGGAAGATTTCCCCCAGATGCGGGTAACGGGGTCTGTCCGGCTTGTGACTGTAGCAATTGTCTAGCGAGATCATCTGTTCGCTCCTTGCACTTGCATGCACTTCTGCCCTTAGTTCCCCAAGTAACTGGGCTAGTTGGTCGGTATCCGAGGTTTCCATAGCGCCTGGACGGGAGTTTTGTGGTAGGCTTTGCGTTCTGTAACGCTCACCTGATTCCCGTAGAGGCGCCGGTCTTGACTGGGCGTATACCGTATCTTCAAAGGTGATGTGTAACACACGGCTGGCTCTTTGGGCTGGACCTCTGTGCACTGTATGTTTGACTCGAAGGGTAAGATGTCTGCAGATAGAAAATATGGGATTAATGAACTGGGTTATTGAATGTCTCTCTCTTCTTCCCTTTCTCTCCTCCTGTAGAACCCCGAAGGTTAACGCTCTCACCTTAGGTAAGTGAACACCGTGCTCTCCATCTGCCTCGGTGAGAAACAGCTTCCTTAAAGGCTTGGGTGATTGTAGAATGCAGGTAGTCTACTGCTGGTGTTTCAAGATCTTGGAGGGGATCCAACTCCGAGGTTCGAGGGTGACTGCCGTACAAAAGAAAAAACAGGGTTTTCCCAGTTCCCGAATGGACAGAGTTATTGTAGGCATATTTGGCTATCCAAAGGATGTCTTTCCAAGTTTTTTCAGTTTGTTGCAGCATGCAGCGTAAATACTGTTCCAGAGTTTGATTGGTCCTCTCGGTTTGTCCGTCGGTCTGAGGGTGGTGACTGGTCGATAGTCTCACATCAATTTGAGCCGACCGACAGCAACTTCGCCAAAAATGAGAAATAAATTGACTACCTCGATCCGAAATTAGAACCGAAGGAAAACCGTGCAGTCGGACGATGTTTTCGAGAAATTCTCGGGCCAGAGTTGCTGCTGTTGGCAAGCCTTTGAGCGGAATGAAATGCGCCATCTTGGAGAATAAGTCCACGATTACTAGAATCGTATTGTATCCGGAGCATGGAGGTAGATCGGTGATGAAGTCCATAGAAAGCGTATGCCAAGGGCGAGGTGGGATGTCAATAGGGCGTAAGAGGCCTTCTGGTCTTTCCTTTTGACTATTGTTTTGGGCGCATACTCCACAGGACATTATAAAGTCTCTGATATCTTTTTTCCAAGACGGCCACCAGAAGTAGCGCTTGATCTTTTCTGAGGTCTTGGCTATACCGGGATGTCCTTCCATTAAAGAATCGTGATAACAAGAGATTACTTCTTTCTGTAAATCTGTGCTGGGTAGGTATAATCGTTCTTGGAAATACAATAAGTTGTCCTTTACTGCAAAGTCCTTTCCTTGCAGATGCCAATTCTGTATGTCTGCTGGAGTTACAAGTTGCCTGGCTTTATCCTTAACTTCCTCTATGGATTGTGTGGCGATTACACCCAGAATTCTTTGTTCGGGAATGATTGGTACAGGTTTAGGGTTGATCAAGTGTTCTTCCACTCCCATCCGAGAAAGGGCATCAGCTTTACCGTTTTTTGTACCAGGTCGATAGGTAATTATGAAGTCAAACTCGGCAAAGAATAATGCCCAACGGAGTTGTCTAGAGGATTGGGCTTTTGCGGTTTTCAAATATTGCAGGTTTCGGTGATCCGTAATCACAGTAACGGTGTGTCGGGCCCCCAGCAGATAATGCCGCCAAGCCTTAAAGGCAGACTTGATAGCCAGAAGTTCCTTGTCAGTAATCGTGTAATTGATTTCAGGAGGCGAGAATTTGCGGGACCAAAATGCCACGGGATGCAACTGATTGGTTGCCGGGTCCTTTTGTGATAGAACTGCCCCCATGGCAAGGCTTGAAGCATCAGTTTCCACGATGTAGGGGAGTTCGGGGCGAGGGTGTTTTAAGATTGGTGCAGAGATAGATTTAGTCTTCAAATCCTGGAAAGCTTGTTCCGCCTCGGTAGACCATTCAAAACGTTTGTTTTTCTTTAACAAGGCAGTGATGGGCTGGACTATTCGAGAGAATTCGGGGATAAACCTGCGGTAAAAGTTAGCGAAGCCTAACATGCTTTGCACACCTTTTACGGAGGATGGTGATGGCCATTTGAGAACTGCATCGACCTTCTTTGAATCCATACGCACTCCGCCAGGTGATAATATGAATCCCAAGAATTCAACTTCAGTCACGTTGAAAACACATTTTTCCAATTTAGCGAAAAGTTTGTGTTGATGCAATCTTTCGAGGACCATTTTCACGTGTTTCCGATGTTCAGATTCCGATGAAGAATAAACGAGGATGTCGTCAATGTAAACAACAACACACACATCTATGAGCTCTCTGAGGACATCGTTCATAAAATATTGAAAGGTGGCCGGGGCATTGCAAAGTCCGAAGGGCATGACCTGATATTCAAATAGCCCATATTTGGTGCGGAAGGCAGTCTTCCATTCATCGCCCTCTTTTACTCGTACCAAGTGGTAAGCTCCTCTAAGATCCAGCTTTGTATATATGCATGCTTTTCTGACTTGGTCCAGGAGTTCAGGGATCAAAGGTAACGGATATCTATTCTTAACGGTGATCTGGTTCAGGGAGCGATAATCTATACAAGTTCTAAGGTCTCCTTCCTTTTTTGGAACGAAGAACAAAGCTGAAGAAGCAGGGGACTTGGAAGGACGAATAAACCCATTTGCCAGGTATTGATCCAGGTATTGTCGAAGGTGAAGGTTCTCAGGCTCAGTGAGGGCATAAATTCTACTACAAGGCGGAGTAGATCCAGGTATCAGGTCTATCTGGCAGTCATAAGACCTATGAGGAGGTAGAGAGTTAGCCTGATCCTTCCGGAAAACATCTTGATATTCTAGGTATTCAGGAGGTAACTGGGGAGTCTCTGAAGAAATTGCTGCCAGTGCAACACCAGGTGGAGGGTGACAAGTAGAGACACATTCTGGAAACTGGACCGTTCTTGCTCGCCAATCGATCAGAGGATTGTGTTTCTCTAACCAAGGTATTCCTAGAATAATCTGAAACTGAGGGGCCTTGATCACATCGAACACGATCTTCTCATGGTATCCATCTTGACTTACTAGCGTCACTTCTTAAGTGGTATGCGTTACTGGCCCGGAGGCTATTTCCGTACCATCCACCGTAGTAATGACGTCCTTTACAGCCTTGGGACAAAGAGTTAGATTCATCCTCAAAACCATTTCATGATCCACATAATTGCCGATGGCACCGCTGTCGACGTAAGCTTCAATTGCATGTAATCGATCCGGATTATCAGGGCTAATGAGGACCATAGGTATCACGAAATGCGAGGTCACGGAACTGGTTTTCACGCTCGGCAAGAGGACCTCTATTCTTGTCGGGCGAGGTCGTTTCCCTGCTCAGAGTTTGTAACTTTGGTAACTGCAGCTCCTACTGCCTTCTTAGCAGGTTTCACCGGACAGTCTCGAAGAAAGTGCCCTGAGTTTCCACAATAGAGGTATAATTGCAACTGTTTTCTCCTTTCCCGCTCCTTTTGTGTTAGAGGACCTTTCAGACCCCCTATTTGCATGGGTTCCCCGGAGTCTACTCCTTTGGAAGGAGTTGGTGGTTTGGAAAATACTCGAGCATCAAACTTGGAACGATCGGCCATCCTGTTCTGCAGTCTGTGATCTATTTGAACGACTAAGTCTATATAGTCCGAACAATCTTGTGGGGGATTCACTACTTGGGCTAACACATCTTTGAGCTCTCCACATAGACCTCTATAAAACAGCGTAATCCTTTTGTCCTCAGGCCATTGAGTTTCCACTATCAGTCTGTTGAAAGACGCAATATAAGCCAAAAGGTCTTGATTACCTTGTCGCAACGAAAGAAGCTCATTGTCCAAGGCCTGCCCCTGTGAATGTCTTGCGAACAGTTTTTCCATACTGAGTTGAAAAGCTTGAAAATCATGGAGGACCGGATCATTTTGATTTACTAGAGGGATCGACCAGTCTGCCGCATTGCCACTAAGGTACGAAAGCACGAAAGCTACTTTAGCTTGATCAGTTGGAAAGGCTGCTGGCCGGCATAAGAAATGCAACCGGCACTGATTGATAAATACTGCAAACCTCTTTGGGTCACCAGAAAATCGTTCGGGCGGAGCCAGAGGTACATTCCCAGGTAGGTTGATCTGCACTGGATTCATAGAGGATGTAGAAGGAAGATTTCCCCCAGATGCGGGTAACGGGGTCTGTCCGGCTTGTGACTGTAGCAATTGTCTAGCGAGATCATCTGTTCGCTCCTTGCACTTGCATGCACTTCTGCCCTTAGTTCCCCAAGTAACTGGGCTAGTTGGTCGGTATCCGAGGTTTCCATAGCGCCTGGACGGGAGTTTTGTGGTAGGCTTTGCGTTCTGTAACGCTCACCTGATTCCCGTAGAGGCGCCGGTCTTGACTGGGCGTATACCGTATCTTCAAAGGTGATGTGTAACACACGGCTGGCTCTTTGGGCTGGACCTCTGTGCACTGTATGTTTGACTCGAAGGGTAAGATGTCTGCAGATAGAAAATATGGGATTAATGAACTGGGTTATTGAATGTCTCTCTCTTCTTCCCTTTCACTCCTCCTGTAGAACCCCGAAGGTTAACGCTCTCACCTTAGGTAAGTGAACGCCGTCTCCTTTGGAGACTTCTTGCAACAAAGCGCTGATGTTGATGTCTTTTCCCTATAGGGGCCGGGGTTCGGAATGCCGGAGATATGGCGCCGATCCGAAGTGAAACGTGCAGTTCCAGTAAAGATCTGGTAAGTCCTAGATGAGCGCTTAGGTAATGTTTTTGCATTCGCTCATCTAATGTCTTTGTCTTTTTTCCCCATAGGGGCCGGGGTCCTGCTTGGAAGCAGCAAGACCCGAAATGAAATGGGAATGACCCAACAGGTAAGTCTTAGAAGGAAACTGAGCTTTTCCTATTCCCTTCCTTCTCTCACCTCTTATTCTTGTCTTTTTCTCTAGGCTCTGGGAAGTGGCTGTGTATCCGGATGATCGCTGCTGAAGATGGAGGAACTCAGGAAAGGTGAGTGAAATGCAGCGCTGCAGCGATCGTAACGAAATGCTTTTAAAAATGATGTCTTCCCTTTCAGGATCGTCGGTGATGTCTCTGTGGTGCAGATTAGCTAGTAGGTCTCTTGTCTCCCTTTGCAGGTGACCCAGGATGCTGACAGGCGTGGCTGAAGTCCAGATGCAGGAGCTGACACAGTGAGTGTCCAGCTGCGAGGAGCAGAACAACGCGAAGCGTGAGTTGCTGATCGGGTGTGGTTTAAATAGCTTTGGAAGAAGTTCCAAGTGTGTATCCTTCCTCCGATCAGGTATGTATCCTTCCCCGACCACACCCGGGTGGAAAGTAGTCCCACAGGTAAAGTAGTTCCTATTCAGGCCTCAAGAGGGCCTGGATGTGGCAGCATGGTCTGCATCAGGTAAGTGCACATTAAAACACTTGAACACATGTCTAGCTTTATGAGCCTGGTACCTAAGGCGCCAGGACAGAGGTCCAACATGAGCCTGGCGCCTAAGGCGCCAGGACTGAGTCCAAAGGGCCCCAGCTTGGGCTCGCTGGCACTCCCCTGGGGGAAATGATGCCTGCCTCTGGGGTTGCTGGGTCGGACCTGGCTCCTTGCAGGTAGGCATCATGACAGCAGCCCACAACACCTGTGACACCCCAGCCCCCATCACCCCAGCTGTGACGTCCCAGTTTATGGTAGCGCGCATGCGCGGGCCTCGTTGTGAATAAACTGCGTCCGTGCGGCAGTTGCCGCCGGGACGCGCAGCGAGCAACATCGCGTCCCGTTTCCTCATTGCATGAATGCGTGTGCGCGTGCCTGCAAGGGCCGTGGGGCCACACACAACAACAACAACTGGCGACGAGGCGGGATTGCCGCCATAGCGTTCGCCCAACACACGTGGGCGTACAATCCGCATCATTATGCAATGGCACGACGCGGACCTAGCGTGAACATTCTTTTCTCCTCAGAGCAGTAGCGGCCTGAAAAGGTGCTTGTGCGCTGCTACCCAGAGAAGAGAAAATCAATTTTTGGAACATTTGACTGTCCCCAACAACCTGGGGACAATCTGGAAAAACAGACACAAGGGGAAGAGGCGACAGACAACAGCCGGAGGTACGTTTAGCCCTACACCAGACAGGTTTGCGGCCTCTAACACACCCAGAGGTGCCTGTGCGACCTGTGAAGATGGCCAGTCGCGACGAAGAAACAGAAGTAGTGACAAGAGCGGTAAGGACACAACAGGGGTCGCTGTTACCAATGCAGGAGTTCGATACGTCGGGACCCCCGTCCAAACTAGGCCCCAGGTGGCTACTATGGGTAAAGAAGCTCAAGATGTACTTCACAGCGACCGGAACCACCAACGATGATGCAAAAAGGGCCACCCTTTTGTATTCGGCCGGGTTGGATGTAATGCGCATCTACGAATCACTCACCCTGCCAGTGGTCACTTACACCACTGTCAAGACTGCGCTAGAAAACCACTTCATTCCACAGTCGAATGTCGACTATGAAAGATTTTTGTTCTGCAGAGAGAAGCAAAGGGAGGAAGAATCCCTCGATCAATTCTGTGCCAGACTGAGGCTCATGGCCAACACATGTCGCTGGGACAACGAGGAGTTGATGATAAGAAACCAGGTCCTCCAGGGCTGCAGCTCAGGTAAATTGCGGCGACAAGTGCTGAGAGAGCCGGGGTGGACACTACAGCAGATACTAGATAGTGGCCAGACGCACGAGCTGGCAGAATCCTTTAACGCTCACCTGATTCCCGTAGAGGCGCCGGTCTTGACTGGGCGTATACCGTATCTTCAAAGGTGATGTGTAACACACGGCTGGCTCTTTGGGCTGGACCTCTGTGCACTGTATGTTTGACTCGAAGGGTAAGATGTCTGCAGATAGAAAATATGGGATTAATGAACTGGGTTATTGAATGTCTCTCTCTTCTTCCCTTTCTCTCCTCCTGTAGAACCCCAAAGGTTAACGCTCTCACCTTAGGTAAGTGAACACCGTGCTCTCCATCTGCCTCGGGGCAGGGTGCTGTAACCAGTTTCTTCACTGGATAAGGGGAGCAGGCCTCTTGACTTCAGAGGACTGCTGTCCGTCGTTTACTGCACGAACGGTAAGTTTCGAGTAATTCTAATGTCTTTAAAGTCTTTAGTAATGATGTCTCTTGTTTTGCAGGGTTCCGGCGATGGTGGATGACGGGCTGAAGTGAGTTGAAGATGGAGCCCGTGCGATGAATAGAAGCGCCTGGAAGCACGTAAGTAAGCGCTTGTTGCCTGCTTCACGATGCGCTCTAACTGTCTTTTTATTTTGCAGGTACAAGTTCGGAGCGGCTGCAGGGTGCCGGAATACCCACTGGGTTAGATGTGGAAAGGAGTAATGGCACGTGAGTATTAAAGTTCCCCAATGTCTTTACACGCACCTTGTTTTGTCTTTCAGATGCGGGATGCAGCGCCGAAGGCCTCCGGAGCGTGCGAAGAGTTGGTAAGCTTTTGTCTTTCAGATGCCGGAATGCAGTGTGAAGACCTCCTGAGCGCACGAAGAGTAGGTAAGCCTTTGTCTTTCAGAATGCAGCGCGAGGCGTTGGTGACAGCCGATGGCCCAGGTAAGTGAAGAGCTGTCACTGAAGACCGTAATGCTAACCTGTTCTTTCTTGTCTTTATAGGTGTTGCTGAAGACTGGATTCAGGATGGTAAGCCTTTTTCCTTAGGCCCAGGATCAGATGCAGAAGACACGATGAGCGTTCTGCTGCAGAGGATGCAGAATAACGCAAAGCAAGATTCATCCATCGGGTGTGGTTTAAATAGCCTCCTGTAGTGCTTAGGTGTCTCCTTCCACAGCCACGCCTAGGTAAGAAAAGAGTTCCTGCTTTCCAGAAGAGTTCCAGTGTTCTGAACCTAGGGAGTGGCTCCTGCCCCACCCAACAGGAAAAGTAGTTCCAAACAGAAGAGGATCAGAGGCTCAACTGGCAGGCAAGTAAGCAGCATGGTCTGCTGCAGGTAAGTCCACCCAAGCATTATGAGCCCGGCGCTTCCAGCGCTGGGACTGGGCATATTTATGAGCCTGGTGCCACTGGCGCCAGGACTGGGTCCAAAAGGTCCCTATTGGGACTGGTTGGCACTCGGAACCTGGGTTATGGATCTGCTTCCAAGGGAGTTGGGAAAACCCTGACCTTTTGGAAGCAGAGATCATGACAGTACCCCCCCTCAAGGCCCCTCCCAAACCGGGCTTCTCCGGGGGTTTTGGCTTGTCAGGAAATGTTCGGTGAAATCTTTTGATTAGGCGAGGAGCGTGGACATATTCAGCAGGTTCCCAGGATCTCTCTTGGGGGCCGTAGCCTTTCCAGTCAATTAGGTAAAATAGTTTAGATTTGGAGATCTTGGAGTCCAGAATGCTTTTGACTTCAAACTCGAGTTCCCCATCAACTAGGATAGGTTTTGGAGATTTAGTTAGTCGGGTTTGAGGTTGCACGGGTTTTAATAGAGAGACGTGGAATACCGGATGTATCTTCATGTGCGGGGGCAAGTCCAACTTGACCGCTACTGGGTTTACTATGGTAGTGATGGAATAGGGACCAAGGTATCTTGGGTTGAATGTGCGTGGCCCTTTTAGAGGTAGATATTTGGTGGATAATCAGACTTGATCCCCTACTCGATATTGAGGGGCTTCCTTCCGATGTTGATCTGCTCCTTTCTTGTATTGTTCTTTAGCCCTTTGAAGGTGAGAAACAGCTTCCTTAAAGGCTTGGGTGATTGTAGAATGCAGGTAGTCTACTGCTGGTGTTTCAAGATCTTGGAGGGGATCCAACTCCGAGGTTCGAGGGTGACTGCCGTACAAAAGAAAAAACAGGGTTTTCCCAGTTCCCGAATGGACAGAGTTATTGTAGGCATATTCGGCTATCCAAAGGATGTCTTTCCAAGTTTTTTCAGTTTGTTGCAGCATGCAGCGTAAATACTGTTCCAGGGTTTGATTGGTCCTCTCGGTTTGTCCGTCGGTCTGAGGGTGGTGACTGGTCGATAGTCTCACATCAATTTGAGCCGACCGACAGCAACTTCGCCAAAAATGAGAAATAAATTGACTACCTCGATCCGAAATTAGAACCGAAGGAAAACCGTGCAGTCGGACGATGTTTTCGAGAAATTCTCGGGCCAGAGTTGCTGCTGTTGGCAAGCCTTTGAGCGGAATGAAATGCGCCATCTTGGAGAATAAGTCCACGATTACTAGAATCGTATTGTATCCGGAGCATGGAGGTAGATCGGTGATGAAGTCCATAGAAAGCGTATGCCAAGGGCGAGGTGGGATGTCAATAGGGCGTAAGAGGCCTGCTGGTCTTTCCTTTTGACTCTTGTTTTGGGCGCATACTCCACAGGACATTATAAAGTCTCTGATATCTTTTTTCCAAGACGGCCACCAGAAGTAGCGCTTGATCTTTTCTGAGGTCTTGGCTATACCGGGATGTCCTTCCATTAAAGAATCGTGATAACAAGAGATTACTTCTTTCTGTAAATCTGTGCTGGGTAGGTATAATCGTTCTTGGAAATACAATAAGTTGTCCTTTACTGCAAAGTCCTTTCCTTGCAGATGCCAATTCTGTATGTCTGCTGGAGTTACAAGTTGCCTGGCTTTATCCTTAACTTCCTCTATGGATTGTGTGGCGATTACACCCAGAATTCTTTGTTCAGGAATGATTGGTACAGGTTTAGGGTTGATCAAGTGTTCTTCCACTCCCATCCGAGAAAGGGCATCAGCTTTACCGTTTTTTGTACCAGGTCGATAGGTAATTATGAAGTCAAACTCGGCAAAGAATAATGCCCAACGGAGTTGTCTAGAGGATTGGGCTTTTGCGGTTTTCAAATATTGCAGGTTTCGGTGATCCGTAATCACAGTAACGGTGTGTCGGGCCCCCAGCAGATAATGCCGCCAAGCCTTAAAGGCAGACTTGATAGCCAGAAGTTCCTTGTCAGTAATCGTGTAATTGATTTCAGGAGGCGAGAATTTGCGGGACCAAAATGCCACGGGATGCAACTGATTGGTTGCCGGGTCCTTTTGTGATAGAACTGCCCCCATGGCAAGGCTTGAAGCATCAGTTTCCACGATGTAGGGGAGTTCGGGGCGAGGGTGTTTTAAGATTGGTGCAGAGATAAATTTAGTCTTCAAATCCTGGAAAGCTTGTTCCGCCTCGGTAGACCATTCAAAACGTTTGTTTTTCTTTAACAAGGCAGTGATGGGCTGGACTATTCGAGAGAATTCGGGGATAAACCTGCGGTAAAAGTTAGCGAAGCCTAACATGCTTTGCACACCTTTTACGGAGGATGGTGATGGCCATTTGAGAACTGCATCGACCTTCTTTGAATCCATACGCACTCCGCCAGGTGATAATATGAATCCCAAGAATTCAACTTCAGTCACGTTGAAAACACATTTTTCCAATTTAGCGAAAAGTTTGTGTTGACGCAATCTTTCGAGGACCATTTTCACGTGTTTCCGATGTTCAGATTCCGATGAAGAATAAACGAGGATGTCGTCAATGTAAACAACAACACACACATCTATGAGCTCTCTGAGGACATCGTTCATAAAATATTGAAAGGTGGCCGGGGCATTGCAAAGTCCGAAGGGCATGACCTGATATTCAAATAGCCCATACTTGGTGCGGAAGGCAGTCTTCCATTCATCGCCCTCTTTTACTCGTACCAAGTGGTAAGCTCCTCTAAGATCCAGCTTTGTATATATGCATGCTTTTGTGACTTGGTCCAGGAGTTCAGGGATCAAAGGTAACGGATATCTATTCTTAACGGTGATCTGGTTCAGGGAGCGATAATCTATACAAGTTCTAAGGTCTCCTTCCTTTTTTGGAACGAAGAACAAAGCTGAAGAAGCAGGGGACTTGGAAGGACGAATAAACCCATTTGCCAGGTATTGATCCAGGTATTGTCGAAGGTGAAGGTTCTCAGGCTCGGTGAGGGCATAAATTCTACTACAAGGCGGAGTAGATCCAGGTATCAGGTCTATCTGGCAGTCATAAGACCTATGAGGAGGTAGAGAGTTAGCCTGATCCTTCCGGAAAACATCTTGATATTCTAGGTATTCGGGAGGTAACTGGGGAGTCTCTGAAGAAATTGCTGCCAGTGCAACACCAGGTGGAGGGTGACAAGTAGAGACACATTCTGGAAACTGGACCGTTCTTGCTCGCCAATCGATCAGAGGATTGTGTTTCTCTAACCAAGGTATTCCTAGAATAATCTGAAACTGAGGGGCCTTGATCACATCGAACACGATCTTCTCATGGTATCCATCTTGACTTACTAGCGTCACTTCTTAAGTGGTATGCGTTACTGGCCCGGAGGCTATTTCCGTACCATCCACCGTAGTAATGACGTCCTTTACAGCCTTGGGACAAAGAGTTAGATTCATCCTCAAAACCATTTCATGATCCACATAATTGCCGATGGCACCGCTGTCGACGTAAGCTTCAATTGCATGTAATCGATCCGGATTATCAGGGCTAATGAGGACCATAGGTATCACGAAATGCGAGGTCACGGAACTGGTTTTCACGCTCGGCAAGAGGACCTCTATTCTTGTCGGGCGAGGTCGTTTCCCTGCTCAGAGTTTGTAACTTTGGTAACTGCAGCTCCTACTGCCTTCTTAGCAGGTTTCACCGGACAGTCTCGAAGAAAGTGCCCTGAGTTTCCACAATAGAGGCATAATTGCAACTGTTTTCGCCTTTCCCGCTCCTTTTGTGTTAGAGGACCTTTCAGACCCCCTATTTGCATGGGTTCCCCGGAGTCTACTCCTTTGGAAGGAGTTGGTGGTTTGGAAAATACTCGAGCATCAAACTTGGAACGATCGGCCATCCTGTTCTGCAGTCTGTGATCTATTTGAACGACTAAGTCTATATAGTCCGAACAATCTTGTGGGGGATTCACTACTTGGGCTAACACATCTTTGAGCTCTCCACATAGACCTCTATAAAACAGCGTAATCCTTTTGTCCTCAGGCCATTGAGTTTCCACTATCAGTCTGTTGAAAGACGCAATATAAGCCAAAAGGTCTTGATTACCTTGTCGCAACGAAAGAAGCTCATTGTCCAAGGCCTGCCCCTGTGAATGTCTTGCGAACAGTTTTTCCATACTGAGTTGAAAAGCTTGAAAATCATGGAGGACCGGATCATTTTGATTTACTAGAGGGATCGACCAGTCTGCCGCATTGCCACTAAGGTACGAAAGCACGAAAGCTACTTTAGCTTGATCAGTTGGAAAGGCTGCTGGCCGGCATAAGAAATGCAACCGGCACTGATTGATAAATACTGCAAACCTCTTTGGGTCACCAGAAAATCGTTCGGGCGGAGCCAGAGGTACATTCCCAGGTAGGTTGATCTGCACTGGATTCATAGAGGATGTAGAAGGAAGATTTCCCCCAGATGCGGGTAACGGGGTCTGTCCGGCTTGTGACTGTAGCAATTGTCTAGCGAGATCATCTGTTCGCTCCTTGCACTTGCATGCACTTCTGCCCTTAGTTCCCCAAGTAACTGGGCTAGTTGGTCGGTATCCGAGGTTTCCATAGCGCCTGGACGGGAGTTTTGTGGTAGGCTTTGCGTTCTGTAACGCTCACCTGATTCCCGTAGAGGCGCCGGTCTTGACTGGGCGTATACCCTATCTTCAAAGGTGATGTGTAACACACGGCTGGCTCTTTGGGCTGGACCTCTGTGCACTGTATGTTTGACTCGAAGGGTAAGATGTCTGCAGATAGAAAATATGGGATTAATGAACTGGGTTATTGAATGTCTCTCTCTTCTTCCCTTTCTCTCCTCCTGTAGAACCCCGAAGGTTAACGCTCTCACCTTAGGTAAGTGAACACCGTGCTCTCCATCTGCCTCGGTGAGAAACAGCTTCCTTAAAGGCTTGGGTGATTGTAGAATGCAGGTAGTCTACTGCTGGTGTTTCAAGATCTTGGAGGGGATCCAACTCCGAGGTTCGAGGGTGACTGCCGTACAAAAGAAAAAACAGGGTTTTCCCAGTTCCCGAATGGACAGAGTTATTGTAGGCATATTTGGCTATCCAAAGGATGTCTTTCCAAGTTTTTTCAGTTTGTTGCAGCATGCAGCGTAAATACTGTTCCAGAGTTTGATTGGTCCTCTCGGTTTGTCCGTCGGTCTGAGGGTGGTGACTGGTCGATAGTCTCACATCAATTTGAGCCGACCGACAGCAACTTCGCCAAAAATGAGAAATAAATTGACTACCTCGATCCGAAATTAGAACCGAAGGAAAACCGTGCAGTCGGACGATGTTTTCGAGAAATTCTCGGGCCAGAGTTGCTGCTGTTGGCAAGCCTTTGAGCGGAATGAAATGCGCCATCTTGGAGAATAAGTCCACGATTACTAGAATCGTATTGTATCCGGAGCATGGAGGTAGATCGGTGATGAAGTCCATAGAAAGCGTATGCCAAGGGCGAGGTGGGATGTCAATAGGGCGTAAGAGGCCTTCTGGTCTTTCCTTTTGACTATTGTTTTGGGCGCATACTCCACAGGACATTATAAAGTCTCTGATATCTTTTTTCCAAGACGGCCACCAGAAGTAGCGCTTGATCTTTTCTGAGGTCTTGGCTATACCGGGATGTCCTTCCATTAAAGAATCGTGATAACAAGAGATTACTTCTTTCTGTAAATCTGTGCTGGGTAGGTATAATCGTTCTTGGAAATACAATAAGTTGTCCTTTACTGCAAAGTCCTTTCCTTGCAGATGCCAATTCTGTATGTCTGCTGGAGTTACAAGTTGCCTGGCTTTATCCTTAACTTCCTCTATGGATTGTGTGGCGATTACACCCAGAATTCTTTGTTCAGGAATGATTGGTACAGGTTTAGGGTTGATCAAGTGTTCTTCCACTCCCATCCGAGAAAGGGCATCAGCTTTACCGTTTTTTGTACCAGGTCGATAGGTAATTATGAAGTCAAACTCGGCAAAGAATAATGCCCAACGGAGTTGTCTAGAGGATTGGGCTTTTGCGGTTTTCAAATATTGCAGGTTTCGGTGATCCGTAATCACAGTAACGGTGTGTCGGGCCCCCAGCAGATAATGCCGCCAAGCCTTAAAGGCAGACTTGATAGCCAGAAGTTCCTTGTCAGTAATCGTGTAATTGATTTCAGGAGGCGAGAATTTGCGGGACCAAAATGCCACGGGATGCAACTGATTGGTTGCCGGGTCCTTTTGTGATAGAACTGCCCCCATGGCAAGGCTTGAAGCATCAGTTTCCACGATGTAGGGGAGTTCGGGGCGAGGGTGTTTTAAGATTGGTGCAGAGATAAATTTAGTCTTCAAATCCTGGAAAGCTTGTTCCGCCTCGGTAGACCATTCAAAACGTTTGTTTTTCTTTAACAAGGCAGTGATGGGCTGGACTATTCGAGAGAATTCGGGGATAAACCTGCGGTAAAAGTTAGCGAAGCCTAACATGCTTTGCACACCTTTTACGGAGGATGGTGATGGCCATTTGAGAACTGCATCGACCTTCTTTGAATCCATACGCACTCCGCCAGGTGATAATATGAATCCCAAGAATTCAACTTCAGTCACGTTGAAAACACATTTTTCCAATTTAGCGAAAAGTTTGTGTTGACGCAATCTTTCGAGGACCATTTTCACGTGTTTCCGATGTTCAGATTCCGATGAAGAATAAACGAGGATGTCGTCAATGTAAACAACAACACACACATCTATGAGCTCTCTGAGGACATCGTTCATAAAATATTGAAAGGTGGCCGGGGCATTGCAAAGTCCGAAGGGCATGACCTGATATTCAAATAGCCCATACTTGGTGCGGAAGGCAGTCTTCCATTCATCGCCCTCTTTTACTCGTACCAAGTGGTAAGCTACTCTAAGATCCAGCTTTGTATATATGCATGCTTTTCTGACTTGGTCCAGGAGTTCAGGGATCAAAGGTAACGGATATCTATTCTTAACGGTGATCTGGTTCAGGGAGCGATAATCTATACAAGTTCTAAGGTCTCCTTCCTTTTTTGGAACGAAGAACAAAGCTGAAGAAGCAGGGGACTTGGAAGGACGAATAAACCCATTTGCCAGGTATTGATCCAGGTATTGTCGAAGGTGAAGGTTCTCAGGCTCGGTGAGGGCATAAATTCTACTACAAGGCGGAGTAGATCCAGGTATCAGGTCTATCTGGCAGTCATAAGACCTATGAGGAGGTAGAGAGTTAGCCTGATCCTTCCGGAAAACATCTTGATATTCTAGGTATTCGGGAGGTAACTGGGGAGTCTCTGAAGAAATTGCTGCCAGTGCAACACCAGGTGGAGGGTGACAAGTAGAGACACATTCTGGAAACTGGACCGTTCTTGCTCGCCAATCGATCAGAGGATTGTGTTTCTCTAACCAAGGTATTCCTAGAATAATCTGAAACTGAGGGGCCTTGATCACATCGAACACGATCTTCTCATGGTATCCATCTTGACTTACTAGCGTCACTTCTTAAGTGGTATGCGTTACTGGCCCGGAGGCTATTTCCGTACCATCCACCGTAGTAATGACGTCCTTTACAGCCTTGGGACAAAGAGTTAGATTCATCCTCAAAACCATTTCATGATCCACATAATTGCCGATGGCACCGCTGTCGACGTAAGCTTCAATTGCATGTAATCGATCCGGATTATCAGGGCTAATGAGGACCATAGGTATCACGAAATGCGAGGTCACGGAACTGGTTTTCACGCTCGGCAAGAGGACCTCTATTCTTGTCGGGCGAGGTCGTTTCCCTGCTCAGAGTTTGTAACTTTGGTAACTGCAGCTCCTACTGCCTTCTTAGCAGGTTTCACCGGACAGTCTCGAAGAAAGTGCCCTGAGTTTCCACAATAGAGGCATAATTGCAACTGTTTTCTCCTTTCCCGCTCCTTTTGTGTTAGAGGACCTTTCAGACCCCCTATTTGCATGGGTTCCCCGGAGTCTACTCCTTTGGAAGGAGTTGGTGGTTTGGAAAATACTCGAGCATCAAACTTGGAACGATCGGCCATCCTGTTCTGCAGTCTGTGATCTATTTGAACGACTAAGTCTATATAGTCCGAACAATCTTGTGGGGGATTCACTACTTGGGCTAACACATCTTTGAGCTCTCCACATAGACCTCTATAAAACAGCGTAATCCTTTTGTCCTCAGGCCATTGAGTTTCCACTATCAGTCTGTTGAAAGACGCAATATAAGCCAAAAGGTCTTGATTACCTTGTCGCAACGAAAGAAGCTCATTGTCCAAGGCCTGCCCCTGTGAATGTCTTGCGAACAGTTTTTCCATACTGAGTTGAAAAGCTTGAAAATCATGGAGGACCGGATCATTTTGATTTACTAGAGGGATCGACCAGTCTGCCGCATTGCCACCAAGGTACGAAAGCACGAAAGCTACTTTAGCTTGATCAGTTGGAAAGGCTGCTGGCCGGCATAAGAAATGCAACCGGCACTGATTGATAAATACTGCAAACCTCTTTGGGTCACCAGAAAATCGTTCGGGCGGAGCCAGAGGTACATTCCCAGGTAGGTTGATCTGCACTGGATTCATAGAGGATGTAGAAGGAAGATTTCCCCCAGATGCGGGTAACGGGGTCTGTCCGGCTTGTGACTGTAGCAATTGTCTAGCGAGATCATCTGTTCGCTCCTTGCACTTGCATGCACTTCTGCCCTTAGTTCCCCAAGTAACTGGGCTAGTTGGTCGGTATCCGAGGTTTCCATAGCACCTGGACGGGAGTTTTGTGGTAGGCTTTGCGTTCTGTAACGCTCACCTGATTCCCGTAGAGGCGCCGGTCTTGACTGGGCGTATACCGTATCTTCAAAGGTGATGTGTAACACACGGCTGGCTCTTTGGGCTGGACCTCTGTGCACTGTATGTTTGACTCGAAGGGTAAGATGTCTGCAGATAGAAAATATGGGATTAATGAACTGGGTTATTGAATGTCTCTCTCTTCTTCCCTTTCACTCCTCCTGTAGAACCCCGAAGGTTAACGCTCTCACCTTAGGTAAGTGAACGCCGTCTCCTTTGGAGACTTCTTGCAACAAAGCGCTGATGTTGATGTCTTTTCCCTATAGGGGCCGGGGTTCGGAATGCCGGAGATATGGCGCCGATCCGAAGTGAAACGTGCAGTTCCAGTAAAGATCTGGTAAGTCCTAGATGAGCGCTTAGGTAATGTTTTTGCATTCGCTCATCTAATGTCTTTGTCTTTTTTCCCCATAGGGGCCGGGGTCCTGCTTGGAAGCAGCAAGACCCGAAATGAAATGGGAATGACCCAACAGGTAAGTCTTAGAAGGAAACTGAGCTTTTCCTATTCCCTTCCTTCTCTCACCTCTTATTCTTGTCTTTTTCTCTAGGCTCTGGGAAGTGGCTGTGTATCCGGATGATCGCTGCTGAAGATGGAGGAACTCAGGAAAGGTGAGTGAAATGCAGCGCTGCAGCAATCGTAACGAAATGCTTTTAAAAATGATGTCTTCCCTTTCAGGATCGTCGGTGATGTCTCTGTGGTGCAGATTAGCTGGTAGGTCTCTTGTCTCCCTTTGCAGGTGACCCAGGATGCTGACAGGCGTGGCTGAAGTCCAGATGCAGGAGCTGACACAGTGAGTGTCCAGCTGCGAGGAGCAGAACAACGCGAAGCGTGAGTTGCTGATCGGGTGTGGTTTAAATAGCTTTGGAAGAAGTTCCAAGTGTGTATCCTTCCTCCGATCAGGTATGTATCCTTCCCCGACCACACCCGGGTGGAAAGTAGTCCCACAGGTAAAGTAGTTCCTATTCAGGCCTCAAGAGGGCCTGGATGTGGCAGCATGGTCTGCATCAGGTAAGTGCACATTAAAACACTTGAACACATGTCTAGCTTTATGAGCCTGGTACCTAAGGCGCCAGGACAGAGGTCCAACATGAGCCTGGCGCCTAAGGCGCCAGGACTGAGTCCAAAGGGCCCCAGCTTGGGCTCGCTGGCACTCCCCTGGGGGAAATGATGCCTGCCTCTGGGGTTGCTGGATCGGACCTGGCTCCTTGGAGGTAGGCATCATGACAGCAGCCCACAACACCTGTGACACCCCAGCCCCCATCACCCCAGCTGTGACGTCCCAGTTTATGGTAGCGCGCATGCGCGGGCCTCGTTGTGAATAAACTGCGTCCGTGCGGCAGTTGCCGCCGGGACGCGCAGCGAGCAACATCGCGTCCCGTTTCCTCATTGCATGAATGCGTGTGCCTGCAAGGGCCGTGGGGCCACACACAACAACAACAACTGGCGACGAGGCGGGATTGCCGCCATAGCGTTCGCCCAACACACGTGGGCGTACAATCCGCATCATTATGCAATGGCACGACGCGGACCTAGCGTGAACGTTCTTTTCTCCTCAGAGCAGTAGCGGCCTGAAAAGGTGCTTGTGCGCTGCTACCCAGAGAAGAGAAAATCAATTTTTGGAACATTTGACTGTCCCCAACAACCTGGGGACAATCTGGAAAAACAGACACAAGGGGAAGAGGCGACAGACAACAGCCGGAGGTACGTTTAGCCGTACACCAGACAGGTTTGCGGCCTCTAACACACCCAGAGGTGCCTGTGCGACCTGTGAAGATGGCCAGTCGCGACGAAGAAACAGAAGTAGTGACAAGAGCGGTAAGGACACAACAGGGGTCGCTGTTACCAATGCAGGAGTTCGATACGTCGGGACCCCCGTCCAAACTAGGCCCCAGGTGGCTACTATGGGTAAAGAAGCTCAAGATGTACTTCACAGCGACCGGAACCACCAACGATGATGCAAAAAGGGCCACCCTTTTGTATTCGGCCGGGTTGGATGTAATGCGCATCTACGAATCACTCACCCTGCCAGTGGTCACTTACACCACTGTCAAGACTGCGCTAGAAAACCACTTCATTCCACAGTCGAATGTCGACTATGAAAGATTTTTGTTCGGCAGAGAGAAGCAAAGGGAGGAAGAATCCCTCGATCAATTCTGTGCCAGACTGAGGCTCATGGCCAACACATGTCGCTGGGACAACGAGGAGTTGATGATAAGAAACCAGGTCCTCCAGGGCTGCAGCTCAGGTAAATTGCGGCGACAAGTGCTGAGAGAGCCGGGGTGGACACTACAGCAGATACTAGATAGTGGCCAGACGCACGAGCTGGCAGAATCCTGTAACGCTCACCTGATTCCCGTAGAGGCGCCGGTCTTGACTGGGCGTATACCGTATCTTCAAAGGTGATGTGTAACACACGGCTGGCTCTTTGGGCTGGACCTCTGTGCACTGTATGTTTGACTCGAAGGGTAAGATGTCTGCAGATAGAAAATATGGGATTAATGAACTGGGTTATTGAATGTCTCTCTCTTCTTCCCTTTCTCTCCTCCTGTAGAACCCCAAAGGTTAACGCTCTCACCTTAGGTAAGTGAACACCGTGCTCTCCATCTGCCTCGGGGCAGGGTGCTGTAACCAGTTTCTTCACTGGATAAGGGGAGCAGGCCTCTTGACTTCAGAGGACTGCTGTCCGTCGTTTACTGCACGAACGGTAAGTTTCGAGTAATTCTAATGTCTTTAAAGTCTTTAGTAATGATGTCTCTTGTTTTGCAGGGTTCCGGCGATGGTGGATGACGGGCTGAAGTGAGTTGAAGATGGAGCCCGTGTGATGAATAGAAGCGCCTGGAAGCACGTAAGTAAGCGCTTGTTGCCTGCTTCACGATGCGCTCTAACTGTCTTTTTATTTTGCAGGTACAAGTTCGGAGCGGCTGCAGGGTGCCGGAATACCCACTGGGTTAGATGTGGAAAGGAGTAATGGCACGTGAGTATTAAAGTTCCCCAATGTCTTTACACGCACCTTGTTTTGTCTTTCAGATGCGGGATGCAGCGCCGAAGGCCTCCGGAGCGTGCGAAGAGTTGGTAAGCTTTTGTCTTTCAGATGCCGGAATGCAGTGTGAAGACCTCCGGAGCGCACGAAGAGTAGGTAAGCCTTTGTCTTTCAGAATGCAGCGCGAGGCGTTGGTGACAGCCGATGGCCCAGGTAAGTGAAGAGCTGTCACTGAAGACCGTAATGCTAACCTGTTCTTTCTTGTCTTTATAGGTGTTGCTGAAGACTGGATTCAGGATGGTAAGCCTTTTTCCTTAGGCCCAGGATCAGATGCAGAAGACACGATGAGCGTTCTGCTGCAGAGGATGCAGAATAACGCAAAGCAAGATTCATCCATCGGGTGTGGTTTAAATAGCCTCCTGTAGTGCTTAGGTGTCTCCTTCCACAGCCACGCCTAGGTAAGAAAAGAGTTCCTGCTTTCCAGAAGAGTTCCAGTGTTCTGAACCTAGGGAGTGGCTCCTGCCCCACCCAACAGGAAAAGTAGTTCCAAACAGAAGAGGATCAGAGGCTCAACTGGCAGGCAAGTAAGCAGCATGGTCTGCTGCAGGTAAGTCCACCCAAGCATTATGAGCCCGGCGCTTCCAGCGCTGGGACTGGGCATATTTATGAGCCTGGTGCCACTGGCGCCAGGACTGGGTCCAAAAGGTCCCTATTGGGACTGGTTGGCACTCGGAACCTGGGTTATGGATCTGCTTCCAAGGGAGTTGGGAAAACCCTGACCTTTTGGAAGCAGAGATCATGACAGTACCCCCCCTCAAGGCCCCTCCCAAACCGGGCTTCTCCGGGGGTTTTGGCTTGTCAGGAAATGTTCGGTGAAATCTTTTGATTAGGCGAGGAGCGTGGACATATTCAGCAGGTTCCCAGGATCTCTCTTGGGGGCTGTAGCCTTTCCAGTCAATTAGGTAAAATAGTTTAGATTTGGAGATCTTGGAGTCCAGAATGCTTTTGACTTCAAACTCGAGTTCCCCATCAACTAGGATAGGTTTTGGAGATTTAGTTAGTCGGGTTTGAGGTTGCACGGGTTTTAATAGAGAGACGTGGAATACCGGATGTATCTTCATGTGCGGGGGCAAGTCCAACTTGACCGCTACTGGGTTTACTATGGTAGTGATGGAATAGGGACCAAGGTATCTTGGGTTGAATGTGCGTGGCCCTTTTAGAGGTAGATATTTGGTGGATAATCAGACTTGATCCCCTACTCGATATTGAGGGGCTTCCTTCCGATGTTGATCTGCTCCTTTCTTGTATTGTTCTTTAGCCCTTTGAAGGTGAGAAACAGCTTCCTTAAAGGCTTGGGTGATTGTAGAATGCAGGTAGTCTACTGCTGGTGTTTCAAGATCTTGGAGGGGATCCAACTCCGAGGTTCGAGGGTGACTGCCGTACAAAAGAAAAAACAGGGTTTTCCCAGTTCCCGAATGGACAGAGTTATTGTAGGCATATTCGGCTATCCAAAGGATGTCTTTCCAAGTTTTTTCAGTTTGTTGCAGCATGCAGCGTAAATACTGTTCCAGAGCTTGATTGGTCCTCTCGGTTTGTCCGTCGGTCTGAGGGTGGTGACTGGTCGATAGTCTCACATCAATTTGAGCCGACCGACAGCAACTTCGCCAAAAATGAGAAATAAATTGACTACCTCGATCCGAAATTAGAACCGAAGGAAAACCGTGCAGTCGGACGATGTTTTCGAGAAATTCTCGGGCCAGAGTTGCTGCTGTTGGCAAGCCTTTGAGCGGAATGAAATGCGCCATCTTGGAGAATAAGTCCACGATTACTAGAATCGTATTGTATCCGGAGCATGGAGGTAGATCGGTGATGAAGTCCATAGAAAGCGTATGCCAAGGGCGAGGTGGGATGTCAATAGGGCGTAAGAGGCCTGCTGGTCTTTCCTTTTGACTCTTGTTTTGGGCGCATACTCCACAGGACATTATAAAGTCTCTGATATCTTTTTTCCAAGACGGCCACCAGAAGTAGCGCTTGATCTTTTCTGTGGTCTTGGCTATACCGGGATGTCCTTCCATTAAAGAATCGTGATAACAAGAGATTACTTCTTTCTGTAAATCTGTGCTGGGTAGGTATAATCGTTCTTGGAAATACAATAAGTTGTCCTTTACTGCAAAGTCCTTTCCTTGCAGATGCCAATTCTGTATGTCTGCTGGAGTTACAAGTTGCCTGGCTTTATCCTTAACTTCCTCTATGGATTGTGTGGCGATTACACCCAGAATTCTTTGTTCGGGAATGATTGGTACAGGTTTAGGGTTGATCAAGTGTTCTTCCACTCCCATCTGAGAAAGGGCATCAGCTTTACCGTTTTTTGTACCAGGTCGATAGGTAATTATGAAGTCAAACTCGGCAAAGAATAATGCCCAACGGAGTTGTCTAGAGGATTGGGCTTTTGCGGTTTTCAAATATTGCAGGTTTCGGTGATCCGTAATCACAGTAATGGTGTGTCGGGCCCCCAGCAGATAATGCCGCCAAGCCTTAAAGGCAGACTTGATAGCCAGAAGTTCCTTGTCAGTAATCGTGTAATTGATTTCAGGAGGCGAGAATTTGCGGGACCAAAATGCCACGGGATGCAACTGATTGGTTGCCGGGTCCTTTTGTGATAGAACTGCCCCCATGGCAAGGCTTGAAGCATCAGTTTCCTCGATGTAGGGGAGTTCGGGGCGAGGGTGTTTTAAGATTGGTGCAGAGATAAATTTAGTCTTCAAATCCTGGAAAGCTTGTTCCGCCTCGGTAGACCATTCAAAACGTTTGTTTTTCTTTAACAAGGCAGTGATGGGCTGGACTATTCGAGAGAATTCGGGGATAAACCTGCGGTAAAAGTTAGCGAAGCCTAACATGCTTTGCACACCTTTTACGGAGGATGGTGATGGCCATTTGAGAACTGCATCGACCTTCTTTGAATCCATACGCACTCTGCCAGTCACGTTGAAAACACATTTTTCCAACTTAGCGAAAAGTTTGTGTTGACGCAATCTTTCGAGGACCATTTTCACGTGTTTCCGATGTTCAGATTCCGATGAAGAATAAACGAGGATGTTGTCAATGTAAACAACACACACACATCTATGAGCTCTCTGAGGACATCGTTCATAAAATATTGAAAGGTGGCCGGGGCATTGCAAAGTCCGAAGGGCATGACCTGATATTCAAATAGCCCATACTTGGTGCGGAAGGCCGTCTTCCATTCATCGCCCTCTTTTACTCGTACCAAGTGGTAAGATCCTCTAAGATCCAGCTTTGTATATATGCATGCTTTTCTGACTTGGTCCAGGAGTTCAGGGATCAAAGGTAACGGATATCTATTCTTAACGGTGATCTGGTTCAGGGAGCGATAATCTATACAAGTTCTAAGGTCTCCTTCCTTTTTTGGAATGAAGAACAAAGCTGAAGAAGCAGGGGACTTGGAAGGACGAATAAACCCATTTGCCAGGTATTGATCCAGGTATTGTCGAAGGTGAAGGTTCTCAGGCTCGGTGAGGGCATAAATTCTACTACAAGGCGGAGTAGATCCAGGTATCAGGTCTATCTGGCAGTCATAAGACCTATGAGGAGGTAGAGAGTTAGCCTGATCCTTCCGGAAAACATCTTGGTATTCTAGGTATTCGGGAGGTAACTGGGGAGTCTCTGAAGAAATTGCTGCCAGTGCAACACCAGGTGGAGGGTGACAAGTAGAGACACATTCTGGAAACTGGACCGTTCTTGCTCGCCAATCGATCAGAGGATTGTGTTTCTCTAACCAAGGTATTCCTAGAATAATCTGAAACTGAGGGGCCTTGATCACATCGAACACGATCTTCTCATGGTATCCATCTTGACTTACTAGCGTCACTTCTTAAGTGGTATGCGTTACTGGCCCGGAGGCTATTTCCGTACCATCCACCGTAGTAATGACGTCCTTTACAGCCTTGGGACAAAGAGTTAGATTCATCCTCAAAACCATTTCATGATCCACATAATTGCCGATGGCACCGCTGTCGACGTAAGCTTCAATTGCATGTAATCGATCCGGATTATCAGGGCTAATGAGGACCATAGGTATCACGAAATGCGAGGTCACGGAACTGGTTTTCACGCTCGGCAAGAGGACCTCTATTCTTGTCGGGCGAGGTCGTTTCCCTGCTCAGAGTTTGTAACTTTGGTAACTGCAGCTCCTACTGCCTTCTTAGCAGGTTTCACCGGACAGTCTCGAAGAAAGTGCCCTGAGTTTCCGCAATAGAGGCATAATTGCAACTGTTTTCTCCTTTCCCGCTCCTTTTGTGTTAGAGGACCTTTCAGACCCCTATTTGCATGGGTTCCCCGGAGTCTACTCCTTTGGAAGGAGTTGGTGGTTTGGAAAATACTCGAGCATCAAACTTGGAACGATCGGCCATCCTGTTCTGCAGTCTGTGATCTATTTGATCGACTAAGTCTATATAGTCCGAACAATCTTGTGGGGGATTCACTACTTGGGCTAACACATCTTTGAGCTCTCCACATAGACCTCTATAAAACAGCGTAATCCTTTTGTCCTCAGGCCATTGAGTTTCCACTATCAGTCTGTTGAAAGACGCAATATAAGCCAAAAGGTCTTAATTACCTTGTCGCAACGAAAGAAGCTTATTGTCCAAGGCCTGCCCCTGTGAATGTCTTGCGAACAGTTTTTCCATACTGAGTTGAAAAGCTTGAAAATCATGGAGGACCGGATCATTTTGATTTACTAGAGGGATCGACCAGTCTGCCGCATTGCCACTAAGGTACGAAAGCACGAAAGCTACTTTAGCTTGATCAGTTGGAAAGGCTGCTGGCCGGCATAAGAAATGCAACCGGCACTGATTGATAAATACTGCAAACCTCTTTGGGTCACCAGAAAATCGTTCGGGCGGAGCCAGAGGTACATTCCCAGGTAGGTTGATCTGCACTGGATTCATAGAGGATGTAGAAGGAAGATTTCCCCCAGATGCGGGTAACGGGGTCTGTCCGGCTTGTGACTGTAGCAATTGTCTAGCGAGATCATCTGTTCGCTCCTTGGAAATAATCAGTTCCCTTCTTAGAGCGTTTGTTTCCTGACGGGCTGCATGCACTTCTGCCCTTAGTTCCCCAAGTAACTGGGCTAGTTGGTCGGTATCCGAGGTTTCAATAGCGCCTGGACGGGAGTTTTGTGGTAGGCTTTGCGTTCTGTAACGCTCACCTGATTCCCGTAGAGGCGCCGGTCTTTACTGGGCGTATACCGTATCTTCAAAGGTGATGTGTAACACACGGCTGGCTCTTTGGGCTGGACCTCTGTGCACTGTATGTTTGACTCGAAGGGTAAGATGTCTGCAGATAGAAAATATGGGATTAATGAACTGGGTTATTGAATGTCTCTCTCTTCTTCCCTTTCTCTCCTCCTGTAGAACCCCGAAGGTTAACGCTCTCACCTTAGGTAAGTGAACGCCGTCTCCTTTGGAGACTTCTTGCAACAAAGCGCTGATGTTGATGTCTTTTCCCTATAGGGGCCGGGGTTCGGAATGCCGGAGATATGGCGCCGATCCGAAGTGAAACGTGCAGTTCCAGTAAAGATCTGGTAAGTCCTAGATGAGCGCTTAGGTAATGTTTTTGCATTCGCTCATCTAATGTCTTTGTCTTTTTTCCCCATAGGGGCCGGGGTCCTGCTTGGAAGCAGCAAGACCCGAAATGAAATGGGAATGACCCAACAGGTAAGTCTTAGAAGGAAACTGAGCTTTTCCTATTCCCTTCCTTCTCTCACCTCTTATTCTTGTCTTTTTCTCTAGGCTCTGGGAAGTGGCTGTGTATCCGGATGATCGCTGCTGAAGATGGAGGAACTCAGGAAAGGTGAGTGAAATGCAGCGCTGCAGCGATCGTAACGAAATGCTTTTAAAAATGATGTCTTCCCTTTCAGGATCGTCGGTGATGTCTCTGTGGTGCAGATTGGCTGGTAGGTCTCTTGTCTCCCTTTGCAGGTGACCCAGGATGCTGACAGGCGTGGCTGAAGTCCAGATGCAGGAGCTGACACAGTGAGTGTCCAGCTGCGAGGAGCAGAACAACGCGAAGCGTGAGTTGCTGATCGGGTGTGGTTTAAATAGCTTTGGAAGAAGTTCCAAGTGTGTATCCTTCCTCCGATCAGGTATGTATCCTTCCCCGACCACACCCGGGTGGAAAGTAGTCCCACAGGTAAAGTAGTTCCTATTCAGGCCTCAAGAGGGCCTGGATGTGGCAGCATGGTCTGCATCAGGTAAGTGCACATTAAAACACTTGAACACATGTCTAGCTTTATGAGCCTGGTACCTAAGGCGCCAGGACAGAGGTCCAACATGAGCCTGGCGCCTAAGGCGCCAGGACTGAGTCTAAAGGGCCCCAGCTTGGGCTCGCTGGCACTCCCCTGGGGGAAATGATGCCTGCCTCTGGGGTTGCTGGGTCGGACCTGGCTCCTTGGAGGTAGGCATCATGACAGCAGCCCACAACACCTGTGACACCCCAGCCCCCATCACCCCAGCTGTGACGTCCCAGTTTATGGTAGCGCGCATGCGCGGGCCTCGTTGTGAATAAACTGCGTCCGTGCGGCAGTTGCCGCCGGGACGCGCAGCGAGCAACATCGCGTCCCGTTTCCTCATTGCATGAATGCGTGTGCGCGTGCCTGCAAGGGCCGTGGGGCCACACACAACAACTGGCGACGAGGCGGGATTGCCGCCATAGCGTTCGCCCAACACACGTGGGCGTACAATCCGCATCATTATGCAATGTCACGACGCGGACCTAGCGTGAACGTTCTTTTCTCCTCAGAGCAGTAGCGGCCTGAAAAGGTGCTCGTGCGCTGCTACCCAGAGAAGAGAAAATCAATTTTTGGAACATTTGACTGTCCCCAACAACCTGGGGACAATCTGGAAAAACAGACACAAGGGGAAGAGGCGACAGACAACAGCCGGAGGTACGTTTAGCCCTACACCAGACAGGTTTGCGGCCTCTAACACACCCAGAGGTGCCTGTGCGACCTGTGAAGATGGCCAGTCGCGACGAAGAAACAGAAGTAGCGACAAGAGCGGTAAGGACACAACAGGGGTCGCTGTTACCAATGCAGGAGTTCGATACGTCGGGACCCCCGTCCAAACTAGGCCCCAGGTGGCTACTATGGGTAAAGAAGCTCAAGATGTACTTCACAGCGACCGGAACCACCAACGATGATGCAAAAAGGGCCACCCTTTTGTATTCGGCCGGGTTGGATGTAATGCGCATCTACGAATCACTCACCCTGCCAGTGGTCACTTACACCACTGTCAAGACTGCGCTAGAAAACCACTTCATTCCACAGTCGAATGTCGACTATGAAAGATTTTTGTTCTGCAGAGAGAAGCAAAGGGAGGAAGAATCCCTCGATCAATTCTGTGCCAGAATGAGGCTCATGGCCAACACATGTCGCTGGGACAACGAGGAGTTGATGATAAGAAACCAGGTCCTCCAGGGCTGCAGCTCAGGTAAATTGCGGCGACAAGTGCTGAGAGAGCCGGGGTGGACACTACAGCAGATACTAGATAGTGGCCAGACGCACGAGCTGGCAGAATCCTGTAACGCTCACCTGATTCCCGTAGAGGCGCCGGTCTTGACTGGGCGTATACCGTATCTTCAAAGGTGATGTGTAACACACGGCTGGCTCTTTGGGCTGGACCTCTGTGCACTGTATGTTTGACTCGAAGGGTAAGATGTCTGCAGATAGAAAATATGGGATTAATGAACTGGGTTATTGAATGTCTCTCTCTTCTTGCCTTTCTCTCCTCCTGTAGAACCCCAAAGGTTAACGCTCTCACCTTAGGTAAGTGAACGCCGTGCTCTCCATCTGCCTCGGGGCAGGGTGCTGTAACCAGTTTCTTCACTGGATAAGGGGAGCAGGCCTCTTGACTTCAGAGGACTGCTGTCCGTCGTTTACTGCACGAACGGTAAGTTTCGAGTAATTCTAATGTCTTTAAAGTCTTTAGTAATGATGTCTCTTGTTTTGCAGGGTTCCGGCGATGGTGGATGACGGGCTGAAGTGAGTTGAAGATGGAGCCCGTGTGATGAATAGAAGCGCCTGGAAGCACGTAAGTAAGCGCTTGTTGCCTGCTTCACGATGCGCTCTAACTGTCTTTTTATTTTGCAGGTACAAGTTCGGAGCGGCTGCAGGGTGCCGGAATACCCACTGGGTTAGATGTGGAAAGGAGTAATGGCACGTGAGTATTAAAGTTCCCCAATGTCTTTACACGCACCTTGTTTTGTCTTTCAGATGCGGGATGCAGCGCCGAAGGCCTCCGGAGCGTGCGAAGAGTTGGTAAGCTTTTGTCTTTCAGATGCCGGAATGCAGTGTGAAGACCTCCGGAGCGCACGAAGAGTAGGTAAGCCTTTGTCTTTCAGAATGCAGCGCGAGGCGTTGGTGACAGCCGATGGCCCAGGTAAGTGAAGAGCTGTCACTGAAGACCGTAATGCTAACCTGTTCTTTCTTGTCTTTATAGGTGTTGCTGAAGACTGGATTCAGGATGGTAAGCCTTTTTCCTTAGGCCCAGGATCAGATGCAGAAGACACGATGAGCGTTCTGCTGCAGAGGATGCAGAATAACGCAAAGCAAGATTCATCCATCGGGTGTGGTTTAAATAGCCTCCTGTAGTGCTTAGGTGTCTCCTTCCACAGCCACGCCTAGGTAAGAAAAGAGTTCCTACTTTCCAGAAGAGTTCCAGTGTTCTGAACCTAGGGAGTGGCTCCTGCCCCACCCAACAGGAAAAGTAGTTCCAAACAGAAGAGGATCAGAGGCTCAACTGGCAGGCAAGTAAGCAGCATGGTCTGCTGCAGGTAAGTCCACCCAAGCATTATGAGCCCGGCGCTTCCAGCGCTGGGACTGGGCATATTTATGAGCCTGGTGCCACTGGCACCAGGACTGAGTCCAAAAGGTCCCAATTGGGACTGGTTGGCACTCGGAACCTGGGTTATGGATCTGCTTCCAAGGGAGTTGGGAAAACCCTGACCTTTTGGAAGCAGAGATCATGACAGTACCCCCCCTCAAGGGCCCTCCCAAACCGGGCTTCTCCGGGGGTTTTGGCTTGTCAGGAAATGTTCGGTGAAATCTTTTGATTAGGCGAGGAGCGTGGACATATTCAGCAGGTTCCCAGGATCTATCTTGGGGGCCGTAGCCTTTCCAGTCAATTAGGTAAAATAGTTTAGATTTGGAGATCTTGGAGTCCAGAATGCTTTTGACTTCAAACTCGAGTTCCCCATCAACTAGGATAGGTTTTGGAGATTTAGTTAGTCGGGTTTGAGGTTGCACGGGTTTTAATAGAGAGACGTGGAATACCGGATGTATCTTCATGTGCGGGGGCAAGTCCAACTTGACCGCTACTGGGTTTACTATGGTAGTGATGGAATAGGGACCAAGGTATCTTGGGTTGAATGTGCGTGGCCCTTTTAGAGGTAGATATTTGGTGGATAACCAGACTTGATCCCCTACTCGATATTGAGGGGCTTCCTTCCGATGTTGATCTGCTCCTTTCTTGTATTGTTCTTTAGCCCTTTGAAGGTGAGAAACAGCTTCCTTAAAGGCTTGGGTGATTGTAGAATGCAGGTAGTCTACTGCTGATGTTTCAAGATCTTGGAGGGGATCCAACTCCGAGGTTCGAGGGTGACTGCCGTACAAAAGAAAAAACAGGGTTTTCCCAGTTCCCGAATGGACAGAGTTATTGTAGGCATATTCGGCTATCCAAAGGATGTCTTTCCAAGTTTTTTCAGTTTGTTGCAGCATGCAGCGTAAATACTGTTCCAGAGTTTGATTGGTCCTCTCGGTTTGTCCGTCGGTCTGAGGGTGGTGACTGGTCGATAGTCTCACATCAATTTGAGCCGACCGACAGCAACTTCGCCAAAAATGAGAAATAAATTGACTACCTCGATCCGAAATTAGAACCGAAGGAAAACCGTGCAGTCGGACGATGTTTTCGAGAAATTCTCGGGCCAGAGTTGCTGCTGTTGGCAAGCCCTTGAGCGGAATGAAATGCGCCATCTTGGAGAATAAGTCCACGATTACTAGAATCGTATTGTATCCGGAGCATGGAGGTAGATCGGTGATGAAGTCCATAGAAAGCGTATGCCAAGGGCGAGGTGGGATGTCAATAGGGCGTAAGAGGCCTGCTGGTCTTTCCTTTTGACTCTTGTTTTGGGCGCATACTCCACAGGACATTATAAAGTCTCTGATATCTTTTTTCCAAGACGGCCACCAGAAGTAGCGCTTGATCTTTTCTGAGGTCTTGGCTATACCGGGATGTCCTTCCATTAAAGAATCGTGATAACAAGAGATTACTTCTTTCTGTAAATCTGTGCTGGGTAGGTATGATCGTTCTTGGAAATACAATAAGTTGTCCTTTACTGCAAAGTCCTTTCCTTGCAGATGCCAATTCTGTATGTCTGCTGGAGTTACAAGTTGCCTGGCTTTATCCTTAACTTCCTCTATGGATTGTGTGGCGATTACACCCAGAATTCTTTGTTCGGGAATGATTGGTACAGGTTTAGGGTTGATCAAGTCTTCTTCCACTCCCATCCGAGAAAGGGCATCAGCTTTACCGTTTTTTGTACCAGGTCGATAGGTAATTATGAAGTCAAACTCGGCAAAGAATAATGCCCAACGGAGTTGTCTAGAGGATTGGGCTTTTGCGGTTTTCAAATATTGCAGGTTTCGGTGATCCGTAATCACAGTAACGGTGTGTCGGGCCCCCAGCAGATAATGCCGCCAAGCCTTAAAGGCAGACTTGATAGCCAGAAGTTCCTTGTCAGTAATCGTGTAATTGATTTCAGGAGGCGAGAATTTGCGGGACCAAAATGCCACGGGATGCAACTGATTGGTTGCCGGGTCCTTTTGTGATAGAACTGCCCCCATGGCAAGGCTTGAAGCATCAGTTTCCACGATGTAGGGGAGTTCGGGGCGAGGGTGTTTTAAGATTGGTGCAGAGATAAATTTAGTCTTCAAATCCTGGAAAGCTTGTTCCGCCTCGGTAGACCATTCAAAACGTTTGTTTTTCTTTAACAAGGCAGTGATGGGCTGGACTATTCGAGAGAATTCGGGGATAAACCTGCGGTAAAAGTTAGCGAAGCCTAACATGCTTTGCACACCTTTTACGGAGGATGGTGATGGCCATTTGAGAACTGCATCGACCTTCTTTGAATCCATACGCACTCCGCCAGGTGATAATATGAATCCCAAGAATTCAACTTCAGTCACGTTGAAAACACATTTTTCCAATTTAGCGAAAAGTTTGTGTTGACGCAATCTTTCGAGGACCATTTTCACGTGTTTCCGATGTTCAGATTCCGATGAAGAATAAACGAGGATGTCGTCAATGTAAACAACAACACACACATCTATGAGCTCTCTGAGGACATCGTTCATAAAATATTGAAAGGTGGCCGGGGCATTGCAAAGTCCGAAGGGCATGACCTGATATTCAAATAGCCCATACTTGGTGCGGAAGGCAGTCTTCCATTCATCGCCCTCTTTTACTCGTACCAAGTGGTAAGCTCCTCTAAGATCCAGCTTTGTATATATGCATGCTTTTCTGACTTGGTCCAGGAGTTCAGGGATCAAAGGTAACGGATATCTATTCTTAACGGTGATCTGGTTCAGGGAGCGATAATCTATACAAGTTCTAAGGTCTCCTTCCTTTTTTGGAACGAAGAACAAAGCTGAAGAAGCAGGGGACTTGGAAGGACGAATAAACCCATTTGCCAGGTATTGATCCAGGTATTATCGAAGGTGAAGGTTCTCAGGCTCGGTGAGGGCATAAATTCTACTACAAGGCGGAGTAGATCCAGGTATCAGGT
Source organism: Ambystoma mexicanum (assembly GCF_040938575.1). Lineage (NCBI taxonomy): Eukaryota > Metazoa > Chordata > Amphibia > Caudata > Ambystomatidae > Ambystoma > Ambystoma mexicanum. Next base: position 584,268,878 of record NC_090935.1, read on the forward strand.
CTATCTGGCAGTCATAAGACCTATGAGGAGGTAGAGAGTTAGCCTGATCCTTCCGGAAAACATCTTGATATTCTAGGTATTCGGGAGGTAACTGGGGAGTCTCTGAAGAAATTGCTGCCAGTGCAACACCAGGTGGAGGGTGACAAGTAGAGACACATTCTGGAAACTGGACCGTTCTTGCTCGCCAATCGATCAGAGGATTGTGTTTCTCTAACCAAGGTATTCCTAGAATAATCTGAAACTGAGGGGCCTTGATCACATCGAACACGATCTTCTCATGGTATCCATCTTGACTTACTAGCGTCACTTCTTAAGTGGTATGCGTTACTGGCCCGGAGGCTATTTCCGTACCATCCACCGTAGTAATGACGTCCTTTACAGCCTTGGGACAAAGAGTTAGATTCATCCTCAAAACCATTTCATGATCCACATAATTGCCGATGGCACCGCTGTCGACGTAAGCTTCAATTGCATGTAATCGATCCGGATTATCAGGGCTAATGAGGACCATAGGTATCACGAAATGCGAGGTCACGGAACTGGTTTTCACGCTCGGCAAGAGGACCTCTATTCTTGTCGGGCGAAGTCGTTTCCCTGCTCAGAGTTTGTAACTTTGGTAACTGCAGCTCCTACTGCCTTCTTAGCAGGTTTCACCGGACAGTCTCGAAGAAAGTGCCCTGAGTTTCCACAATAGAGGCATAATTGCAACTGTTTTCTCCTTTCCCGCTCCTTTTGTGTTAGAGGACCTTTCAGACCCCCTATTTGCATGGGTTCCCCGGAGTCTACTCCTTTGGAAGGAGTTGGTGGTTTGGAAAATACTCGAGCATCAAACTTGGAACGATCGGCCATCCTGTTCTGCAGTCTGTGATCTATTTGAACGACTAAGTCTATATAGTCCGAACAATCTTGTGGGGGATTCACTACTTGGGCTAACACATCTTTGAGCTCTCCACATAGACCTCTATAAAACAGCGTAATCCTTTTGTCCTCAGGCCATTGAGTTTCCACTATCAGTCTGTTGAAAGACGCAATATAAGCCAAAAGGTCTTGATTACCTTGTCGCAACGAAAGAAGCTCATTGTCCAAGGCCTGCCCCTGTGAATGTCTTGCGAACAGTTTTTCCATACTGAGTTGAAAAGCTTGAAAATCATGGAGGACCGGATCATTTTGATTTACTAGAGGGATCGACCAGTCTGCCGCATTGCCACTAAGGTACGAAAGCACGAAAGCTACTTTAGCTTGATCAGTTGGAAAGGCTGCTGGCCGGCATAAGAAATGCAACCGGCACTGATTGATAAATACTGCAAACCTCTTTGGGTCACCAGAAAATCGTTCGGGCGGAGCCAGAGGTACATTCCCAGGTAGGTTGATCTGCACTGGATTCATAGAGGATGTAGAAGGAAGATTTCCCCCAGATGCGGGTAACGGGGTCTGTCCGGCTTGTGACTGTAGCAATTGTCTAGCGAGATCATCTGTTCGCTCCTTGCACTTGCATGCACTTCTGCCCTTAGTTCCCCAAGTAACTGGGCTAGTTGGTCGGTATCCGAGGTTTCCATAGCGCCTGGACGGGAGTTTTGTGGTAGGCTTTGCGTTCTGTAACGCTCACCTGATTCCCGTAGAGGCGCCGGTCTTGACTGGGCGTATACCGTATCTTCAAAGGTGATGTGTAACACACGGCTGGCTCTTTGGGCTGGACCTCTGTGCACTGTATGTTTGACTCGAAGGGTAAGATGTCTGCAGATAGAAAATATGGGATTAATGAACTGGGTTATTGAATGTCTCTCTCTTCTTCCCTTTCACTCCTCCTGTAGAACCCCGAAGGTTAACGCTCTCACCTTAGGTAAGTGAACGCCGTCTCCTTTGGAGACTTCTTGCAACAAAGCGCTGATGTTGATGTCTTTTCCCTATAGGGGCCGGGGTTCGGAATGCCGGAGATATGGCGCCGATCCGAAGTGAAACGTGCAGTTCCAGTAAAGATCTGGTAAGTCCTAGATGAGCGCTTAGGTAATGTTTTTGCATTCGCTCATCTAATGTCTTTGTCTTTTTTCCCCATAGGGGCCGGGGTCCTGCTTGGAAGCAGCAAGACCCGAAATGAAATGGGAATGACCCAACAGGTAAGTCTTAGAAGGAAACTGAGCTTTTCCTATTCCCTTCCTTCTCTCACCTCTTATTCTTGTCTTTTTCTCTAGGCTCTGGGAAGTGGCTGTGTATCCGGATGATCGCTGCTGAAGATGGAGGAACTCAGGAAAGGTGAGTGAAATGCAGCGCTGCAGCGATCGTAACGAAATGCTTTTAAAAATGATGTCTTCCCTTTCAGGATCGTCGGTGATGTCTCTGTGGTGCAGATTAGCTGGTAGGTCTCTTGTCTCCCTTTGCAGGTGACCCAGGATGCTGACAGGCGTGGCTGAAGTCCAGATGCAGGAGCTGACACAGTGAGTGTCCAGCTGCGAGGAGCAGAACAACGCGAAGCGTGAGTTGCTGATCGGGTGTGGTTTAAATAGCTTTGGAAGAAGTTCCAAGTGTGTATCCTTCCTCCGATCAGGTATGTATCCTTCCCCGACCACACCCGGGTGGAAAGTAGTCCCACAGGTAAAGTAGTTCCTATTCAGGCCTCAAGAGGGCCTGGATGTGGCAGCATGGTCTGCATCAGGTAAGTGCACATTAAAACACTTGAACACATGTCTAGCTTTATGAGCCTGGTACCTAAGGCGCCAGGACAGAGGTCCAACATGAGCCTGGCGCCTAAGGCGCCAGGACTGAGTCCAAAGGGCCCCAGCTTGGGCTCGCTGGCACTCCCCTGGGGGAAATGATGCCTGCCTCTGGGGTTGCTGGGTCGGACCTGGCTCCTTGGAGGTAGGCATCATGACAGCAGCCCACAACACCTGTGACACCCCAGCCCCCATCACCCCAGCTGTGACGTCCCAGTTTATGGTAGCGCGCATGCGCGGGCCTCGTTGTGAATAAACTGCGTCCGTGCGGCAGTTGCCGCCGGGACGCGCAGCGAGCAACATCGCGTCCCGTTTCCTCATTGCATGAATGCGTGTGCGCGTGCCTGCAAGGGCCGTGGGGCCACACACAACAACAACAACTGGCGACGAGGCGGGATTGCCGCCATAGCGTTCGCCCAACACACGTGGGCGTACAATCCGCATCATTATGCAATGGCACGACGCGGACCTAGCGTGAACGTTCTTTTCTCCTCAGAGCAGTAGCGGCCTGAAAAGGTGCTTGTGCGCTGCTACCCAGAGAAGAGAAAATCAATTTTTGGAACATTTGACTGTCCCCAACAACCTGGGGACAATCTGGAAAAACAGACACAAGGGGAAGAGGCGACAGACAACAGCCGGAGGTACGTTTAGCCCTACACCAGACAGGTTTGCGGCCTCTAACACACCCAGAGGTGCCTGTGCGACCTGTGAAGATGGCCAGTCGCGACGAAGAAACAGAAGTAGTGACAAGAGCGGTAAGGACACAACAGGGGTCGCTGTTACCAATGCAGGAGTTCGATACGTCGGGACCCCCGTCCAAACTAGGCCCCAGGTGGCTACTATGGGTAAAGAAGCTCAAGATGTACTTCACAGCGACCGGAACCACCAACGATGATGCAAAAAGGGCCACCCTTTTGTCTACGGCCGGGTTGGATGTAATGCGCATCTACGAATCACTCACCCTGCCAGTGGTCACTTACACCACTGTCAAGACTGCGCTAGAAAACCACTTCATTCCACAGTCGAATGTCGACTATGAAAGATTTTTGTTCTGCAGAGAGAAGCAAAGGGAGGAAGAATCCCTCGATCAATTCTGTGCCAGACTGAGGCTCATGGCCAACACATGTCGCTGGGACAACGAGGAGTTGATGATAAGAAACCAGGTCCTCCAGGGCTGCAGCTCAGGTAAATTGCGGCGACAAGTGCTGAGGATGCCGGGGTGGACACTACAGCAGATACTAGATAGTGGCCAGACGCACGAGCTGGCAGAATCCTGTAATGCTCACCTGATTCCCGTAGAGGCGCCGGTCTTGACTGGGCGTATACCGTATCTTCAAAGGTGATGTGTAACACACGGCTGGCTCTTTGGGCTGGACCTCTGTGCACTGTATGTTTGACTCGAAGGGTAAGATGTCTGCAGATAGAAAATATGGGATTAATGAACTGGGTTATTGAATGTCTCTCTCTTCTTCCCTTTCTCTCCTCCTGTAGAACCCCAAAGGTTAACGCTCTCACCTTAGGTAAGTGAACGCCGTGCTCTCCATCTGCCTCGGGGCAGGGTGCTGTAACCAGTTTCTTCACTGGATAAGGGGAGCAGGCCTCTTGACTTCAGAGGACTGCTGTCCGTCGTTTACTGCACGAACGGTATGTTTCGAGTAATTCTAATGTCTTTAAAGTCTTTAGTAATGATGTCTCTTGTTTTTCAGGGTTCCGGCGATGGTGGATGACGGGCTGAAGTGAGTTGAAGATGGAGCCCGTGTGATGAATAGAAGCGCCTGGAAGCACGTAAGTAAGCGCTTGTTGCCTGCTTCACGATGCGCTCTAACTGTCTTTTTATTTTGCAGGTACAAGTTCGGAGCGGCTGCAGGGTGCCGGAATACCCACTGGGTTAGATGTGGAAAGGAGTAATGGCACGTGAGTATTAAAGTTCCCCAATGTCTTTACACGCACCTTGTTTTGTCTTTCAGATGCGGGATGCAGCGCCGAAGGCCTCCGGAGCGTGCGAAGAGTTGGTAAGCTTTTGTCTTTCAGATGCCGGAATGCAGTGTGAAGACCTCCGGAGCGCACGAAGAGTAGGTAAGCCTTTGTCTTTCAGAATGCAGCGCGAGGCGTTGGTGACAGCCGATGGCCCAGGTAAGTGAAGAGCTGTCACTGAAGACCGTAATGCTAACCTGTTCTTTCTTGTCTTTATAGGTGTTGCTGAAGACTGGATTCAGGATGGTAAGCCTTTTTCCTTAGGCCCAGGATCAGATGCAGAAGACACGATGAGCGTTCTGCTGCAGAGGATGCAGAATAACGCAAAGCAAGATTCATCCATCGGGTGTGGTTTAAAAAGCCTCCTGTAGTGCTTAGGTGTCTCCTTCCACAGCCACGCCTCGGTAAGAAAAGAGTTCCTGCTTTCCAGAAGAGTTCCAGTGTTCTGAACCTAGGGAGTGGCTCCTGCCCCACCCAACAGGAAAAGTAGTTCCAAACAGAAGAGGATCAGAGGCTCAACTGGCAGGCAAGTAAGCAGCATGGTCTGCTGCAGGTAAGTCCACCCAAGCATTATGAGCCCGGCGCTTCCAGCGCTGGGACTGGGCATATTTATGAGCCTGGTGCCACTGGCGCCAGGACTGGGTCCAAAAGGTCCCAATTGGGACTGGTTGGCACTCGGAACCTGGGTTATGGATCTGCTTCCAAGGGAGTTGGGAAAACCCTGACCTTTTGGAAGCAGAGATCATGACAGTACCCCCTCTCAAGGCCCCTCCCAAACCGGGCTTCTCCGGGGGTTTTGGCTTGTCAGGAAATGTTCGGTGAAATCTTTTGATTAGGCGAGGAGCGTGGACATATTCAGCAGGTTCCCAGGATCTCTCTTGGGGGCCGTAGCCTTTCCAGTCAATTAGGTAAAATAGTTTAGATTTGGAGATCTTGGAGTCCAGAATGCTTTTGACTTCAAACTCGAGTTCCCCATCAACTAGGATAGGTTTTGGAGATTTAGTTAGTCGGGTTTGAGGTTGCACGGGTTTTAATAGAGAGACGTGGAATACCGGATGTATCTTCATGTGCGGGGGCAAGTCCAACTTGACCGCTACTGGGTTTACTATGGTAGTGATGGAATAGGGACCAAGGTATCTTGGGTTGAATGTGCGTGGCCCTTTTAGAGGTAGATATTTGGTGGATAACCAGACTTGATCCCCTACTCGATATTGAAGGGCTTCCTTCCGATGTTGATCTGCTCCTTTCTTGTACTGTTCTTTAGCCCTTTGAAGGTGAGAAACAGCTTCCTTAAAGGCTTGGGTGATTGTAGAATGCAGGTAGTCTACTGCTGGTGTTTCAAGATCTTGGAGGGGATCCAACTCCGAGGTTCGAGGGTGACTGCCGTACAAAAGAAAAAACAGGGTTTTCCCAGTTCCCGAATGGACAGAGTTATTGTAGGCATATTTGGCTATCCAAAGGATGTCTTTCCAAGTTTTTTCAGTTTGTTGCAGCATGCAGCGTAAATACTGTTCCAGAGTTTGATTGGTCCTCTCGGTTTGTCCGTCGGTCTGAGGGTGGTGACTGGTCGATAGTCTCACATCAATTTGAGCCGACCGACAGCAACTTCGCCAAAAATGAGAAATAAATTGACTACCTCGATCCGAAATTAGAACCGAAGGAAAACCGTGCAGTCGGACGATGTTTTCGAGAAATTCTCGGGCCAGAGTTGCTGCTGTTGGCAAGCCTTTGAGCGGAATGAAATGCGCCATCTTGGAGAATAAGTCCACGATTACTAGAATCGTATTGTATCCGGAGCATGGAGGTAGATCGGTGATGAAGTCCATAGAAAGCGTATGCCAAGGGCGAGGTGGGATGTCAATAGGGCGTAAGAGGCCTTCTGGTCTTTCCTTTTGACTATTGTTTTGGGCGCATACTCCACAGGACATTATAAAGTCTCTGATATCTTTTTTCCAAGACGGCCACCAGAAGTAGCGCTTGATCTTTTCTGAGGTCTTGGCTATACCGGGATGTCCTTCCATTAAAGAATCGTGATAACAAGAGATTACTTCTTTCTGTAAATCTGTGCTGGGTAGGTATAATCGTTCTTGGAAATACAATAAGTTGTCCTTTACTGCAAAGTCCTTTCCTTGCAGATGCCAATTCTGTATGTCTGCTGGAGTTACAAGTTGCCTGGCTTTATCCTTAACTTCCTCTATGGATTGTGTGGCGATTACACCCAGAATTCTTTGTTCGGGAATGATTGGTACAGGTTTAGGGTTGATCAAGTCTTCTTCCACTCCCATCCGAGAAAGGGCATCAGCTTTACCGTTTTTTGTACCAGGTCGATAGGTAATTATGAAGTCAAACTCGGCAAAGAATAATGCCCAACGGAGTTGTCTAGAGGATTGGGCTTTTGCGGTTTTCAAATATTGCAGGTTTCGGTGATCCGTAATCACAGTAACGGTGTGTCGGGCCCCCAGCAGATAATGCCGCCAAGCCTTAAAGGCAGACTTGATAGCCAGAAGTTCCTTGTCAGTAATCGTGTAATTGATTTCAGGAGGCGAGAATTTGCGGGACCAAAATGCCACGGGATGCAACTGATTGGTTGCCGGGTCCTTTTGTGATAGAACTGCCCCCATGGCAAGGCTTGAAGCATCAGTTTCCACGATGTAGGGGAGTTCGGGGCGAGGGTGTTTTAAGATTGGTGCAGAGATAAATTTAGTCTTCAAATCCTGGAAAGCTTGTTCCGCCTCGGTAGACCATTCAAAACGTTTGTTTTTCTTTAACAAGGCAGTGATGGGCTGGACTATTCGAGAGAATTCGGGGATAAACCTGCGGTAAAAGTTAGCGAAGCCTAACATGCTTTGCACACCTTTTACGGAGGATGGTGATGGCCATTTGAGAACTGCATCGACCTTCTTTGAATCCATACGCACTCCGCCAGGTGATAATATGAATCCCAAGAATTCAACTTCAGTCACGTTGAAAACACATTTTTCCAATTTAGCGAAAAGTTTGTGTTGACGCAATCTTTCGAGGACCATTTTCACGTGTTTCCGATGTTCAGATTCCGATGAAGAATAAACGAGGATGTCGTCAATGTAAACAACAACACACACATCTATGAGCTCTCTGAGGACATCGTTCATAAAATATTGAAAGGTGGCCGGGGCATTGCAAAGTCCGAAGGGCATGACCTGATATTCAAATAGCCCATACTTGGTGCGGAAGGCAGTCTTCCATTCATCGCCCTCTTTTACTCGTACCAAGTGGTAAGCTCCTCTAAGATCCAGCTTTGTATATATGCATGCTTTTCTGACTTGGTCCAGGAGTTCAGGGATCAAAGGTAACGGATATCTATTCTTAACGGTGATCTGGTTCAGGGAGCGATAATCTATACAAGTTCTAAGGTCTCCTTCCTTTTTTGGAACGAAGAACAAAGCTGAAGAAGCAGGGGACTTGGAAGGACGAATAAACCCATTTGCCAGGTATTGATCCAGGTATTGTCGAAGGTGAAGGTTCTCAGGCTCGGTGAGGGCATAAATTCTACTACAAGGCGGAGTAGATCCAGGTATCAGGTCTATCTGGCAGTCATAAGACCTATGAGGAGGTAGAGAGTTAGCCTGATCCTTCCGGAAAACATCTTGATATTCTAGGTATTCGGGAGGTAACTGGGGAGTCTCTGAAGAAATTGCTGCCAGTGCAACACCAGGTGGAGGGTGACAAGTAGAGACACATTCTGGAAACTGGACCGTTCTTGCTCGCCAATCGATCAGAGGATTGTGTTTCTCTAACCAAGGTATTCCTAGAATAATCTGAAACTGAGGGGCCTTGATCACATCGAACACGATCTTCTCATGGTATCCATCTTGACTTACTAGCGTCACTTCTTAAGTGGTATGCGTTACTGGCCCGGAGGCTATTTCCGTACCATCCACCATAGTAATGACGTCCTTTACAGCCTTGGGACAAAGAGTTAGATTCATCCTCAAAACCATTTCATGATCCACATAATTGCCGATGGCACCGCTGTCGACGTAAGCTTCAATTGCATGTAATCGATCCGGATTATCAGGGCTAATGAGGACCATAGGTATCACGAAATGCGAGGTCACGGAACTGGTTTTCACGCTCGGCAAGAGGACCTCTATTCTTGTCGGGCGAGGTCGTTTCCCTGCTCAGAGTTTGTAACTTTGGTAACTGCAGCTCCTACTGCCTTCTTAGCAGGTTTCACCGGACAGTCTCGAAGAAAGTGCCCTGAGTTTCCACAATAGAGGCATAATTGCAACTGTTTTCTCCTTTCCCGCTCCTTTTGTGTTAGAGGACCTTTCAGACCCCCTATTTGCATGGGTTCCCCGGAGTCTACTCCTTTGGAAGGAGTTGGTGGTTTGGAAAATACTCGAGCATCAAACTTGGAACGATCGGCCATCCTGTTCTGCAGTCTGTGATCTATTTGAACGACTAAGTCTATATAGTCCGAACAATCTTGTGGGGGATTCACTACTTGGGCTAACACATCTTTGAGCTCTCCACATAGACCTCTATAAAACAGCGTAATCCTTTTGTCCTCAGGCCATTGAGTTTCCACTATCAGTCTGTTGAAAGACGCAATATAAGCCAAAAGGTCTTGATTACCTTGTCGCAACGAAAGAAGCTCATTGTCCAAGGCCTGCCCCTGTGAATGTCTTGCGAACAGTTTTTCCATACTGAGTTGAAAAGCTTGAAAATCATGGAGGACCGGATCATTTTGATTTACTAGAGGGATCGACCAGTCTGCCGCATTGCCACTAAGGTACGAAAGCACGAAAGCTACTTTAGCTTGATCAGTTGGAAAGGCTGCTGGCCGGCATAAGAAATGCAACCGGCACTGATTGATAAATACTGCAAACCTCTTTGGGTCACCAGAAAATCGTTCGGGCGGAGCCAGAGGTACATTCCCAGGTAGGTTGATCTGCACTGGATTCATAGAGGATGTAGAAGGAAGATTTCCCCCAGATGCGGGTAACGGGGTCTGTCCGGCTTGTGACTGTAGCAATTGTCTAGCGAGATCATCTGTTCGCTCCTTGCACTTGCATGCACTTCTGCCCTTAGTTCCCCAAGTAACTGGGCTAGTTGGTCGGTATCCGAGGTTTCCATAGCGCCTGGACGGGAGTTTTGTGGTAGGCTTTGCGTTCTGTAACGCTCACCTGATTCCCGTAGAGGCGCCGGTCTTGACTGGGCGTATACCGTATCTTCAAAGGTGATGTGTAACACACGGCTGGCTCTTTGGGCTGGACCTCTGTGCACTGTATGTTTGACTCGAAGGGTAAGATGTCTGCAGATAGAAAATATGGGATTAATGAACTGGGTTATTGAATGTCTCTCTCTTCTTCCCTTTCACTCCTCCTGTAGAACCCCGAAGGTTAACGCTCTCACCTTAGGTAAGTGAACGCCGTCTCCTTTGGAGACTTCTTGCAACAAAGCGCTGATGTTGATGTCTTTTCCCTATAGGGGCCGGGGTTCGGAATGCCGGAGATATGGCGCCGATCCGAAGTGAAACGTGCAGTTCCAGTAAAGATCTGGTAAGTCCTAGATGAGCGCTTAGGTAATGTTTTTGCATTCGCTCATCTAATGTCTTTGTCTTTTTTCCCCATAGGGGCCGGGGTCCTGCTTGGAAGCAGCAAGACCCGAAATGAAATGGGAATGACCCAACAGGTAAGTCTTAGAAGGAAACTGAGCTTTTCCTATTCCCTTCCTTCTCTCACCTCTTATTCTTGTCTTTTTCTCTAGGCTCTGGGAAGTGGCTGTGTATCCGGATGATCGCTGCTGAAGATGGAGGAACTCAGGAAAGGTGAGTGAAATGCAGCGCTGCAGCGATCGTAACGAAATGCTTTTAAAAATGATGTCTTCCCTTTCAGGATCGTCGGTGATGTCTCTGTGGTGCAGATTAGCTGGTAGGTCTCTTGTCTCCCTTTGCAGGCGACCCAGGATGCTGACAGGCGTGGCTGAAGTCCAGATGCAGGAGCTGACACAGTGAGTGTCCAGCTGCGAGGAGCAGAACAACGCGAAGCGTGAGTTGCTGATCGGGTGTGGTTTAAATAGCTTTGGAAGAAGTTCCAAGTGTGTATCCTTCCTCCGATCAGGTATGTATCCTTCCCCGACCACACCCGGGTGGAAAGTAGTCCCACAGGTAAAGTAGTTCCTATTCAGGCCTCAAGAGGGCCTGGATGTGGCAGCATGGTCTGCATCAGGTAAGTGCACATTAAAACACTTGAACACATGTCTAGCTTTATGAGCCTGGTACCTAAGGCGCCAGGACAGAGGTCCAACATGAGCCTGGCGCCTAAGGCGCCAGGACTGAGTCCAAAGGGCCCCAGCTTGGGCTCGCTGGCACTCCCCTGGGGGAAATGATGCCTGCCTCTGGGGTTGCTGGGTCGGACCTGGCTCCTTGGAGGTAGGCATCATGACAGCAGCCCACAACACCTGTGACACCCCAGCCCCCATCACCCCAGCTGTGACGTCCCAGTTTATGGTAGCGCGCATGCGCGGGCCTCGTTGTGAATAAACTGCGTCCGTGCGGCAGTTGCCGCCGGGACGCGCAGCGAGCAACATCGCGTCCCGTTTCCTCATTGCATGAATGCGTGTGCGCGTGCCTGCAAGGGCCGTGGGGCCACACACAACAACAACAACTGGCGACGAGGCGGGATTGCCGCCATAGCGTTCGCCCAACACACGTGGGCGTACAATCCGCATCATTATGCAATGGCACGACGCGGACCTAGCGTGAACGTTCTTTTCTCCTCAGAGCAGTAGCGGCCTGAAAAGGTGCTTGTGCGCTGCTACCCAGAGAAGAGAAAATCAATTTTTGGAACATTTGACTGTCCCCAACAACCTGGGGACAATCTGGAAAAACAGACACAAGGGGAAGAGGCGACAGACAACAGCCGGAGGTACGTTTAGCCCTACACCAGACAGGTTTGCGGCCTCTAACACACCCAGAGGTGCCTGTGCGACCTGTGAAGATGGCCAGTCGCGACGAAGAAACAGAAGTAGTGACAAGAGCGGTAAGGACACAACAGGGGTCGCTGTTACCAATGCAGGAGTTCGATACGTCGGGACCCCCGTCCAAACTAGGCCCCAGGTGGCTACTATGGGTAAAGAAGCTCAAGATGTACTTCACAGCGACCGGAACCACCAACGATGATGCAAAAAGGGCCACCCTTTTGTATTCGGCCGGGTTGGATGTAATGCGCATCTACGAATCACTCACCCTGCCAGTGGTCACTTACACCACTGTCAAGACTGCGCTAGAAAACCACTTCATTCCACAGTCGAATGTCGACTATGAAAGATTTTTGTTCTGCAGAGAGAAGCAAAGGGAGGAAGAATCCCTCGATCAATTCTGTGCCAGACTGAGGCTCATGGCCAACACATGTCGCTGGGACAACGAGGAGTTGATGATAAGAAACCAGGTCCTCCAGGGCTGCAGCTCAGGTAAATTGCGGCGACAAGTGCTGAGGATGCCGGGGTGGACACTACAGCAGATACTAGATAGTGGCCAGACGCACGAGCTGGCAGAATCCTGTAACGCTCACCTGATTCCCGTAGAGGCGCCGGTCTTGACTGGGCGTATACCGTATCTTCAAAGGTGATGTGTAACACACGGCTGGCTCTTTGGGCTGGACCTCTGTGCACTGTATGTTTGACTCGAAGGGTAAGATGTCTGCAGATAGAAAATATGGGATTAATGAACTGGGTTATTGAATGTCTCTCTCTTCTTCCCTTTCTCTCCTCCTGTAGAACCCCAAAGGTTAACGCTCTCACCTTAGGTAAGTGAACGCCGTGCTCTCCATCTGCCTCGGGGCAGGGTGCTGTAACCAGTTTCTTCACTGGATAAGGGGAGCAGGCCTCTTGACTTCAGAGGACTGCTGTCCGTCGTTTACTGCACGAACGGTAAGTTTCGAGTAATTCTAATGTCTTTAAAGTCTTTAGTAATGATGTCTCTTGTTTTGCAGGGTTCCGGCGATGGTGGATGACGGGCTGAAGTGAGTTGAAGATGCAGCCCGTGTGATGAATAGAAGCGCCTGGAAGCACGTAAGTAAGCGCTTGTTGCCTGCTTCACGATGCGCTCTAACTGTCTTTTTATTTTGCAGGTACAAGTTCGGAGCGGCTGCAGGGTGCCGGAATACCCACTGGGTTAGATGTGGAAAGGAGTAATGGCACGTGAGTATTAAAGTTCCCCAATGTCTTTACACGCACCTTGTTTTGTCTTTCAGATGCGGGATGCAGCGCCGAAGGCCTCCGGAGCGTGCGAAGAGTTGGTAAGCTTTTGTCTTTCAGATGCCGGAATGCAGTGTGAAGACCTCCGGAGCGCACGAAGAGTAGGTAAGCCTTTGTCTTTCAGAATGCAGCGCGAGGCGTTGGTGACAGCCGATGGCCCAGGTAAGTGGAGAGCTGTCACTGAAGACCGTAATGCTAACCTGTTCTTTCTTGTCTTTATAGGTGTTGCTGAAGACTGGATTCAGGATGGTAAGCCTTTTTCCTTAGGCCCAGGATCAGATGCAGAAGACACGATGAGCGTTCTGCTGCAGAGGATGCAGAATAACGCAAAGCAAGATTCATCCATCGGGTGTGGTTTAAATAGCCTCCTGTAGTGCTTAGGTGTCTCCTTCCACAGCCACGCCTAGGTAAGAAAAGAGTTCCTGCTTTCCAGAAGAGTTCCAGTGTTCTGAACCTAGGGAGTGGCTCCTGCCCCACCCAACAGGAAAAGTAGTTCCAAACAGAAGAGGATCAGAGGCTCAACTGGCAGGCAAGTAAGCAGCATGGTCTGCTGCAGGTAAGTCCACCCAAGCATTATGAGCCCGGCGCTTCCAGCGCTGGGACTGGGCATATTTATGAGCCTGGTGCCACTGGCGCCAGGACTGGGTCCAAAAGGTCCCAATTGGGACTGGTTGGCACTCGGAACCTGGGTTATGGATCTGCTTCCAAGGGAGTTGGGAAAACCCTGACCTTTTGGAAGCAGAGATCATGACAGTACCCCCCCTCAAGGCCCCTCCCAAACCGGGCTTCTCCGGGGGTTTTGGCTTGTCAGGAAATGTTCGGTGAAATCTTTTGATTAGGCGAGGAGCGTGGACATATTCAGCAGGTTCCCAGGATCTCTCTTGGGGGCCGTAGCCTTTCCAGTAAATTAGGTAAAATAGTTTAGATTTGGAGATCTTGGAGTCCAGAATGCTTTTGACTTCAAACTCGAGTTCCCCATCAACTAGGATAGGTTTTGGAGATTTAGTTAGTCGGGTTTGAGGTTGCACGGGTTTTAATAGAGAGACGTGGAATACCGGATGTATCTTCATGTGCGGGGGCAAGTCCAACTTGACCGCTACTGGGTTTACTATGGTAGTGATGGAATAGGGACCAAGGTATCTTGGGTTGAATGTGCGTGGCCCTTTTAGAGGTAGATATTTGGTGGATAACCAGACTTAATCCCCTACTCGATATTGAAGGGCTTCCTTCCGATGTTGATCTGCTCCTTTCTTGTACTGTTCTTTAGCCCTTTGAAGGTGAGAAACAGCTTCCTTAAAGGCTTGGGTGATTGTAGAATGCAGGTAGTCTACTGCTGGTGTTTCAAGATCTTGGAGGGGATCCAACTCCGAGGTTCGAGGGTGACTGCCGTACAAAAGAAAAAACAGGGTTTTCCCAGTTCCCGAATGGACAGAGTTATTGTAGGCATATTTGGCTATCCAAAGGATGTCTTTCCAAGTTTTTTCAGTTTGTTGCAGCATGCAGCGTAAATACTGTTCCAGAGTTTGATTGGTCCTCTCGGTTTGTCCGTCGGTCTGAGGGTGGTGACTGGTCGATAGTCTCACATCAATTTGAGCCGACCGACAGCAACTTCGCCAAAAATGAGAAATAAATTGACTACCTCGATCCGAAATTAGAACCGAAGGAAAACCGTGCAGTCGGACGATGTTTTCGAGAAATTCTCGGGCCAGAGTTGCTGCTGTTGGCAAGCCTTTGAGCGGAATGAAATGCGCCATCTTGGAGAATAAGTCCACGATTACTAGAATCGTATTGTATCCGGAGCATGGAGGTAGATCGGTGATGAAGTCCATAGAAAGCGTATGCCAAGGGCGAGGTGGGATGTCAATAGGGCGTAAGAGGCCTTCTGGTCTTTCCTTTTGACTATTGTTTTGGGCGCATACTCCACAGGACATTATAAAGTCTCTGATATCTTTTTTCCAAGACGGCCACCAGAAGTAGCGCTTGATCTTTTCTGAGGTCTTGGCTATACCGGGATGTCCTTCCATTAAAGAATCGTGATAACAAGAGATTACTTCTTTCTGTAAATCTGTGCTGGGTAGGTATAATCGTTCTTGGAAATACAATAAGTTGTCCTTTACTGCAAAGTCCTTTCCTTGCAGATGCCAATTCTGTATGTCTGCTGGAGTTACAAGTTGCCTGGCTTTATCCTTAACTTCCTCTATGGATTGTGTGGCGATTACACCCAGAATTCTTTGTTCGGGAATGATTGGTACAGGTTTAGGGTTGATCAAGTCTTCTTCCACTCCCATCCGAGAAAGGGCATCAGCTTTACCGTTTTTTGTACCAGGTCGATAGGTAATTATGAAGTCAAACTCGGCAAAGAATAATGCCCAACGGAGTTGTCTAGAGGATTGGGCTTTTGCGGTTTTCAAATATTGCAGGTTTCGGTGATCCGTAATCACAGTAACGGTGTGTCGGGCCCCCAGCAGATAATGCCGCCAAGCCTTAAAGGCAGACTTGATAGCCAGAAGTTCCTTGTCAGTAATCGTGTAATTGATTTCAGGAGGCGAGAATTTGCGGGACCAAAATGCCACGGGATGCAACTGATTGGTTGCCGGGTCCTTTTGTGATAGAACTGCCCCCATGGCAAGGCTTGAAGCATCAGTTTCCACGATGTAGGGGAGTTCGGGGCGAGGGTGTTTTAAGATTGGTGCAGAGATAAATTTAGTCTTCAAATCCTGGAAAGCTTGTTCCGCCTCGGTAGACCATTCAAAACGTTTGTTTTTCTTTAACAAGGCAGTGATGGGCTGGACTATTCGAGAGAATTCGGGGATAAACCTGCGGTAAAAGTTAGCGAAGCCTAACATGCTTTGCACACCTTTTACGGAGGATGGTGATGGCCATTTGAGAACTGCATCGACCTTCTTTGAATCCATACGCACTCCGCCAGGTGATAATATGAATCCCAAGAATTCAACTTCAGTCACGTTGAAAACACATTTTTCCAATTTAGCGAAAAGTTTGTGTTGACGCAATCTTTCGAGGACCATTTTCACGTGTTTCCGATGTTCAGATTCCGATGAAGAATAAACGAGGATGTCGTCAATGTAAACAACAACACACACATCTATGAGCTCTCTGAGGACATCGTTCATAAAATATTGAAAGGTGGCCGGGGCATTGCAAAGTCCGAAGGGCATGACCTGATATTCAAATAGCCCATACTTGGTGCGGAAGGCAGTCTTCCATTCATCGCCCTCTTTTACTCGTACCAAGTGGTAAGCTCCTCTAAGATCCAGCTTTGTATATATGCATGCTTTTCTGACTTGGTCCAGGAGTTCAGGGATCAAAGGTAACGGATATCTATTCTTAACGGTGATCTGGTTCAGGGAGCGATAATCTATACAAGTTCTAAGGTCTCCTTCCTTTTTTGGAACGAAGAACAAAGCTGAAGAAGCAGGGGACTTGGAAGGACGAATAAACCCATTTGCCAGGTATTGATCCAGGTATTGTCGAAGGTGAAGGTTCTCAGGCTCGGTGAGGGCATAAATTCTACTACAAGGCGGAGTAGATCCAGGTATCAGGTCTATCTGGCAGTCATAAGACCTATGAGGAGGTAGAGAGTTAGCCTGATCCTTCCGGAAAACATCTTGATATTCTAGGTATTCGGGAGGTAACTGGGGAGTCTCTGAAGAAATTGCTGCCAGTGCAACACCAGGTGGAGGGTGACAAGTAGAGACACATTCTGGAAACTGGACCGTTCTTGCTCGCCAATCGATCAGAGGATTGTGTTTCTCTAACCAAGGTATTCCTAGAATAATCTGAAACTGAGGGGCCTTGATCACATCGAACACGATCTTCTCATGGTATCCATCTTGACTTACTAGCGTCACTTCTTAAGTGGTATGCGTTACTGGCCCGGAGGCTATTTCCGTACCATCCACCGTAGTAATGACGTCCTTTACAGCCTTGGGACAAAGAGTTAGATTCATCCTCAAAACCATTTCATGATCCACATAATTGCCGATGGCACCGCTGTCGACGTAAGCTTCAATTGCATGTAATCGATCCGGATTATCAGGGCTAATGAGGACCATAGGTATCACGAAATGCGAGGTCACGGAACTGGTTTTCACGCTCGGCAAGAGGACCTCTATTCTTGTCGGGCGAGGTCGTTTCCCTGCTCAGAGTTTGTAACTTTGGTAACTGCAGCTCCTACTGCCTTCTTAGCAGGTTTCACCGGACAGTCTCGAAGAAAGTGCCCTGAGTTTCCACAATAGAGGCATAATTGCAACTGTTTTCTCCTTTCCCGCTCCTTTTGTGTTAGAGGACCTTTCAGACCCCCTATTTGCATGGGTTCCCCGGAGTCTACTCCTTTGGAAGGAGTTGGTGGTTTGGAAAATACTCGAGCATCAAACTTGGAACGATCGGCCATCCTGTTCTGCAGTCTGTGATCTATTTGAACGACTAAGTCTATATAGTCCGAACAATCTTGTGGGGGATTCACTACTTGGGCTAACACATCTTTGAGCTCTCCACATAGACCTCTATAAAACAGCGTAATCCTTTTGTCCTCAGGCCATTGAGTTTCCACTATCAGTCTGTTGAAAGACGCAATATAAGCCAAAAGGTCTTGATTACCTTGTCGCAACGAAAGAAGCTCATTGTCCAAGGCCTGCCCCTGTGAATGTCTTGCGAACAGTTTTTCCATACTGAGTTGAAAAGCTTGAAAATCATGGAGGACCGGATCATTTTGATTTACTAGAGGGATCGACCAGTCTGCCGCATTGCCACTAAGGTACGAAAGCACGAAAGCTACTTTAGCTTGATCAGTTGGAAAGGCTGCTGGCCGGCATAAGAAATGCAACCGGCACTGATTGATAAATACTGCAAACCTCTTTGGGTCACCAGAAAATCGTTCGGGCGGAGCCAGAGGTACATTCCCAGGTAGGTTGATCTGCACTGGATTCATAGAGGATGTAGAAGGAAGATTTCCCCCAGATGCGGGTAACGGGGTCTGTCCGGCTTGTGACTGTAGCAATTGTCTAGCGAGATCATCTGTTCGCTCCTTGCACTTGCATGCACTTCTGCCCTTAGTTCCCCAAGTAACTGGGCTAGTTGGTCGGTATCCGAGGTTTCCATAGCGCCTGGACGGGAGTTTTGTGGTAGGCTTTGCGTTCTGTAACGCTCACCTGATTCCCGTAGAGGCGCCGGTCTTGACTGGGCGTATACCGTATCTTCAAAGGTGATGTGTAACACACGGCTGGCTCTTTGGGCTGGACCTCTGTGCACTGTATGTTTGACTCGAAGGGTAAGATGTCTGCAGATAGAAAATATGGGATTAATGAACTGGGTTATTGAATGTCTCTCTCTTCTTCCCTTTCTCTCCTCCTGTAGAACCCCGAAGGTTAACGCTCTCACCTTAGGTAAGTGAACACCGTGCTCTCCATCTGCCTCGGTGAGAAACAGCTTCCTTAAAGGCTTGGGTGATTGTAGAATGCAGGTAGTCTACTGCTGGTGTTTCAAGATCTTGGAGGGGATCCAACTCCGAGGTTCGAGGGTGACTGCCGTACAAAAGAAAAAACAGGGTTTTCCCAGTTCCCGAATGGACAGAGTTATTGTAGGCATATTTGGCTATCCAAAGGATGTCTTTCCAAGTTTTTTCAGTTTGTTGCAGCATGCAGCGTAAATACTGTTCCAGAGTTTGATTGGTCCTCTCGGTTTGTCCGTCGGTCTGAGGGTGGTGACTGGTCGATAGTCTCACATCAATTTGAGCCGACCGACAGCAACTTCGCCAAAAATGAGAAATAAATTGACTACCTCGATCCGAAATTAGAACCGAAGGAAAACCGTGCAGTCGGACGATGTTTTCGAGAAATTCTCGGGCCAGAGTTGCTGCTGTTGGCAAGCCTTTGAGCGGAATGAAATGCGCCATCTTGGAGAATAAGTCCACGATTACTAGAATCGTATTGTATCCGGAGCATGGAGGTAGATCGGTGATGAAGTCCATAGAAAGCGTATGCCAAGGGCGAGGTGGGATGTCAATAGGGCGTAAGAGGCCTTCTGGTCTTTCCTTTTGACTATTGTTTTGGGCGCATACTCCACAGGACATTATAAAGTCTCTGATATCTTTTTTCCAAGACGGCCACCAGAAGTAGCGCTTGATCTTTTCTGAGGTCTTGGCTATACCGGGATGTCCTTCCATTAAAGAATCGTGATAACAAGAGATTACTTCTTTCTGTAAATCTGTGCTGGGTAGGTATAATCGTTCTTGGAAATACAATAAGTTGTCCTTTACTGCAAAGTCCTTTCCTTGCAGATGCCAATTCTGTATGTCTGCTGGAGTTACAAGTTGCCTGGCTTTATCCTTAACTTCCTCTATGGATTGTGTGGCGATTACACCCAGAATTCTTTGTTCGGGAATGATTGGTACAGGTTTAGGGTTGATCAAGTGTTCTTCCACTCCCATCCGAGAAAGGGCATCAGCTTTACCGTTTTTTGTACCAGGTCGATAGGTAATTATGAAGTCAAACTCGGCAAAGAATAATGCCCAACGGAGTTGTCTAGAGGATTGGGCTTTTGCGGTTTTCAAATATTGCAGGTTTCGGTGATCCGTAATCACAGTAACGGTGTGTCGGGCCCCCAGCAGATAATGCCGCCAAGCCTTAAAGGCAGACTTGATAGCCAGAAGTTCCTTGTCAGTAATCGTGTAATTGATTTCAGGAGGCGAGAATTTGCGGGACCAAAATGCCACGGGATGCAACTGATTGGTTGCCGGGTCCTTTTGTGATAGAACTGCCCCCATGGCAAGGCTTGAAGCATCAGTTTCCACGATGTAGGGGAGTTCGGGGCGAGGGTGTTTTAAGATTGGTGCAGAGATAAATTTAGTCTTCAAATCCTGGAAAGCTTGTTCCGCCTCGGTAGACCATTCAAAACGTTTGTTTTTCTTTAACAAGGCAGTGATGGGCTGGACTATTCGAGAGAATTCGGGGATAAACCTGCGGTAAAAGTTAGTGAAGCCTAACATGCTTTGCACACCTTTTACGGAGGATGGTGATGGCCATTTGAGAACTGCATCGACCTTCTTTGAATCCATACGCACTCCGCCAGGTGATAATATGAATCCCAAGAATTCAACTTCAGTCACGTTGAAAACACATTTTTCCAATTTAGCGAAAAGTTTGTGTTGACGCAATCTTTCGAGGACCATTTTCACGTGTTTCCGATGTTCAGATTCCGATGAAGAATAAACGAGGATGTCGTCAATGTAAACAACAACACACACATCTATGAGCTCTCTGAGGACATCGTTCATAAAATATTGAAAGGTGGCCGGGGCATTGCAAAGTCCGAAGGGCATGACCTGATATTCAAATAGCCCATACTTGGTGCGGAAGGCAGTCTTCCATTCATCGCCCTCTTTTACTCGTACCAAGTGGTAAGCTCCTCTAAGATCCAGCTTTGTATATATGCATGCTTTTCTGACTTGGTCCAGGAGTTCAGGGATCAAAGGTAACGGATATCTATTCTTAACGGTGATCTGGTTCAGGGAGCGATAATCTATACAAGTTCTAAGGTCTCCTTCCTTTTTTGGAACGAAGAACAAAGCTGAAGAAGCAGGGGACTTGGAAGGACGAATAAACCCATTTGCCAGGTATTGATCCAGGTATTGTCGAAGGTGAAGGTTCTCAGGCTCGGTGAGGGCATAAATTCTACTACAAGGCGGAGTAGATCCAGGTATCAGGTCTATCTGGCAGTCATAAGACCTATGAGGAGGTAGAGAGTTAGCCTGATCCTTCCGGAAAACATCTTGATATTCTAGGTATTCGGGAGGTAACTGGGGAGTCTCTGAAGAAATTGCTGCCAGTGCAACACCAGGTGGAGGGTGACAAGTAGAGACACATTCTGGAAACTGGACCGTTCTTGCTCGCCAATCGATCAGAGGATTGTGTTTCTCTAACCAAGGTATTCCTAGAATAATCTGAAACTGAGGGGCCTTGATCACATCGAACACGATCTTCTCATGGTATCCATCTTGACTTACTAGCGTCACTTCTTAAGTGGTATGCGTTACTGGCCCGGAGGCTATTTCCGTACCATCCACCGTAGTAATGACGTCCTTTACAGCCTTGGGACAAAGAGTTAGATTCATCCTCAAAACCATTTCATGATCCACATAATTGCCGATGGCACCGCTGTCGACGTAAGCTTCAATTGCATGTAATCGATCCGGATTATCAGGGCTAATGAGGACCATAGGTATCACGAAATGCGAGGTCACGGAACTGGTTTTCACGCTCGGCAAGAGGACCTCTATTCTTGTCGGGCGAGGTCGTTTCCCTGCTCAGAGTTTGTAACTTTGGTAACTGCAGCTCCTACTGCCTTCTTAGCAGGTTTCACCGGACAGTCTCGAAGAAAGTGCCCTGAGTTTCCACAATAGAGGCATAATTGCAACTGTTTTCTCCTTTCCTGCTCCTTTTGTGTTAGAGGACCGTTCAGACCCCCTATTTGCATGGGTTCCCCGGAGTCTACTCCTTTGGAAGGAGTTGGTGGTTTGGAAAATACTCGAGCATCAAACTTGGAACGATCGGCCATCCTGTTCTGCAGTCTGTGATCTATTTGAACGACTAAGTCTATATAGTCCGAACAATCTTGTGGGGGATTCACTACTTGGGCTAACACATCTTTGAGCTCTCCACATAGACCTCTATAAAACAGCGTAATCCTTTTGTCCTCAGGCCATTGAGTTTCCACTATCAGTCTGTTGAAAGACGCAATATAAGCCAAAAGGTCTTGATTACCTTGTCGCAACGAAAGAAGCTCATTGTCCAAGGCCTGCCCCTGTGAATGTCTTGCGAACAGTTTTTCCATACTGAGTTGAAAAGCTTGAAAATCATGGAGGACCGGATCATTTTGATTTACTAGAGGGATCGACCAGTCTGCCGCATTGCCACTAAGGTACGAAAGCACGAAAGCTACTTTAGCTTGATCAGTTGGAAAGGCTGCTGGCCGGCATAAGAAATGCAACCGGCACTGATTGATAAATACTGCAAACCTCTTTGGGTCACCAGAAAATCGTTCGGGCGGAGCCAGAGGTACATTCCCAGGTAGGTTGATCTGCACTGGATTCATAGAGGATGTAGAAGGAAGATTTCCCCCAGATGCGGGTAACGGGGTCTGTCCGGCTTGTGACTGTAGCAATTGTCTAGCGAGATCATCTGTTCGCTCCTTGCACTTGCATGCACTTCTGCCCTTAGTTCCCCAAGTAACTGGGCTAGTTGGTCGGTATCCGAGGTTTCCATAGCGCCTGGACGGGAGTTTTGTGGTAGGCTTTGCGTTCTGTAACGCTCACCTGATTCCCGTAGAGGCGCCGGTCTTGACTGGGCGTATACCGTATCTTCAAAGGTGATGTGTAACACACGGCTGGCTCTTTGGGCTGGACCTCTGTGCACTGTATGTTTGACTCGAAGGGTAAGATGTCTGCAGATAGAAAATATGGGATTAATGAACTGGGTTATTGAATGTCTCTCTCTTCTTCCCTTTCACTCCTCCTGTAGAACCCCGAAGGTTAACGCTCTCACCTTAGGTAAGTGAACGCCGTCTCCTTTGGAGACTTCTTGCAACAAAGCGCTGATGTTGATGTCTTTTCCCTATAGGGGCCGGGGTTCGGAATGCCGGAGATATGGCGCCGATCCGAAGTGAAACGTGCAGTTCCAGTAAAGATCTGGTAAGTCCTAGATGAGCGCTTAGGTAATGTTTTTGCATTCGCTCATCTAATGTCTTTGTCTTTTTTCCCCATAGGGGCCGGGGTCCTGCTTGGAAGCAGCAAGACCCGAAATGAAATGGGAATGACCCAACAGGTAAGTCTTAGAAGGAAACTGAGCTTTTCCTATTCCCTTCCTTCTCTCACCTCTTATTCTTGTCTTTTTCTCTAGGCTCTGGGAAGTGGCTGTGTATCCGGATGATCGCTGCTGAAGATGGAGGAACTCAGGAAAGGTGAGTGAAATGCAGCGCTGCAGCGATCGTAACGAAATGCTTTTAAAAATGATGTCTTCCCTTTCAGGATCGTCGGTGATGTCTCTGTGGTGCAGATTAGCTGGTAGGTCTCTTGTCTCCCTTTGCAGGTGACCCAGGATGCTGACAGGCGTGGCTGAAGTCCAGATGCAGGAGCTGACACAGTGAGTGTCCAGCTGCGAGGAGCAGAACAACGCGAAGCGTGAGTTGCTGATCGGGTGTGGTTTAAATAGCTTTGGAAGAAGTTCCAAGTGTGTATCCTTCCTCCGATCAGGTATGTATCCTTCCCCGACCACACCCGGGTGGAAAGTAGTCCCACAGGTAAAGTAGTTCCTATTCAGGCCTCAAGAGGGCCTGGATGTGGCAGCATGGTCTGCATCAGGTAAGTGCACATTAAAACACTTGAACACATGTCTAGCTTTATGAGCCTGGTACCTAAGGCGCCAGGACAGAGGTCCAACATGAGCCTGGCGCCTAAGGCGCCAGGACTGAGTCCAAAGGGCCCCAGCTTGGGCTCGCTGGCACTCCCCTGGGGGAAATGATGCCTGCCTCTGGGGTTGCTGGGTCGGACCTGGCTCCTTGGAGGTAGGCATCATGACAGCAGCCCACAACACCTGTGACACCCCAGCCCCCATCACCCCAGCTGTGACGTCCCAGTTTATGGTAGCGCGCATGCGCGGGCCTCGTTGTGAATAAACTGCGTCCGTGCGGCAGTTGCCGCCGGGACGCGCAGCGAGCAACATCGCGTCCCGTTTCCTCATTGCATGAATGCGTGTGCGCGTGCCTGCAAGGGCCGTGGGGCCACACACAACAACAACAACTGGCGACGAGGCGGGATTGCCGCCATAGCGTTCGCCCAACACACGTGGGCGTACAATCCGCATCATTATGCAATGGCACGACGCGGACCTAGCGTGAACGTTCTTTTCTCCTCAGAGCAGTAGCGGCCTGAAAAGGTGCTTGTGCGCTGCTACCCAGAGAAGAGAAAATCATTTTTGGAACATTTGACTGTCCCCAACAACCTGGGGACAATCTGGAAAAACAGACACAAGGGGAAGAGGCGACAGACAACAGCCGGAGGTACGTTTAGCCCTACACCAGACAGGTTTGCGGCCTCTAACACACCCAGAGGTGCCTGTGCGACCTGTGAAGATGGCCAGTCGCGACGAAGAAACAGAAGTAGTGACAAGAGCGGTAAGGACACAACAGGGGTCGCTGTTACCAATGCAGGAGTTCGATACGTCGGGACCCCCGTCCAAACTAGGCCCCAGGTGGCTACTATGGGTAAAGAAGCTCAAGATGTACTTCACAGCGACCGGAACCACCAACGATGATGCAAAAAGGGCCACCCTTTTGTATTCGGCCGGGTTGGATGTAATGTGCATCTACGAATCACTCACCCTGCCAGTGGTCACTTACACCACTGTCAAGACTGCGCTAGAAAACCACTTCATTCCACAGTCGAATGTCGACTATGAAATATTTTTGTTCTGCAGAGAGAAGCAAAGGGAGGAAGAATCCCTCGATCAATTCTGTGCCAGACTGAGGCTCATGGCCAACACATGTCGCTGGGACAACGAGGAGTTGATGATAAGAAACCAGGTCCTCCAGGGCTGCAGCTCAGGTAAATTGCGGCGACAAGTGCTGAGAGAGCCGGGGTGGACACTACAGCAGATACTAGATAGTGGCCAGACGAACGAGCTGGCAGAATCCTGTAACGCTCACCTGATTCCCGTAGAGGCGCCGGTCTTGACTGGGCGTATACCGTATCTTCAAAGGTGATGTGTAACACACGGCTGGCTCTTTGGGCTGGACCTCTGTGCACTGTATGTTTGACTCGAAGGGTAAGATGTCTGCAGATAGAAAATATGGGATTAATGAACTGGGTTATTGAATGTCTCTCTCTTCTTCCCTTTCTCTCCTCCTGTAGAACCCCAAAGGTTAACGCTCTCACCTTAGGTAAGTGAACACCGTGCTCTCCATCTGCCTCGGGGCAGGGTGCTGTAACCAGTTTCTTCACTGGATAAGGGGAGCAGGCCTCTTGACTTCAGAGGACTGCTGTCCGTCGTTTACTGCACGAACGGTAAGTTTCGAGTAATTCTAATGTCTTTAAAGTCTTTAGTAATGATGTCTCTTGTTTTGCAGGGTTCCGGCGATGGTGGATGACGGGCTGAAGTGAGTTGAAGATGGAGCCCGTGTGATGAATAGAAGCGCCTGGAAGCACGTAAGTAAGCGCTTGTTGCCTGCTTCACGATGCGCTCTAACTGTCTTTTTATTTTGCAGGTACAAGTTCGGAGCGGCTGCAGGGTGCCGGAATACCCACTGGGTTAGATGTGGAAAGGAGTAATGGCACGTGAGTATTAAAGTTCCCCAATGTCTTTACACGCACCTTGTTTTGTCTTTCAGATGCAGGATGCAGCGCCGAAGGCCTCCGGAGCGTGCAAAGAGTTGGTAAGCTTTTGTCATTCAGATGCCGGAATGCAGTGTGAATACCTCCGGAGCGCACGAAGAGTAGGTAAGCCTTTGTCTTTCAGAATGCAGCGCGAGGCGTTGGTGACAGCCGATGGCCCAGGTAAGTGAAGAGCTGTCACTGAAGACCGTAATGCTAACCTGTTCTTTCTTGTCTTTATAGGTGTTGCTGAAGACTGGATTCAGGATGGTAAGCCTTTTTCCTTAGGCCCAGGATCAGATGCAGAAGACACGATGAGCGTTCTGCTGCAGAGGATGCAGAATAACGCAAAGCAAGATTCATCCATCGGGTGTGGTTTAAATAGCCTCCTGTAGTGCTTAGGTGTCTCCTTCCACAGCCACGCCTAGGTAAGAAAAGAGTTCCTGCTTTCCAGAAGAGTTCCAGTGTTCTGAACCTAGGGAGTGGCTCCTGCCCCACCCAACAGGAAAAGTAGTTCCAAACAGAAGAGGATCAGAGGCTCAACTGGCAGGCAAGTAAGCAGCATGGTCTGCTGCAGGTAAGTCCACCCAAGCATTATGAGCCCGGCGCTTCCAGCGCTGGGACTGGGCATATTTATGAGCCTGGTGCCACTGGCGCCAGGACTGGGTCCAAAAGGTCCCTATTGGGACTGGTTGGCACTCGGAACCTGGGTTATGGATCTGCTTCCAAGGGAGTTGGGAAAACCCTGACCTTTTGGAAGCAGAGATCATGACAGTACCCCCCCTCAAGGCCCCTCCCAAACCGGGCTTCTCCGGGGGTTTTGGCTTGTCAGGAAATGTTCGGTGAAATCTTTTGATTAGGCGAGGAGCGTGGACATATTCAGCAGGTTCCCAGGAT
The DNA here is from genome assembly GCF_040938575.1 of Ambystoma mexicanum. Taxonomy (NCBI): domain Eukaryota; kingdom Metazoa; phylum Chordata; class Amphibia; order Caudata; family Ambystomatidae; genus Ambystoma; species Ambystoma mexicanum. Next base: position 584,295,080 of record NC_090935.1, read on the forward strand.
CTCTCTTGGGGGCCGTAGCCTTTCCAGTCAATTAGGTAAAATAGTTTAGATTTGGAGATCTTGGAGTCCAGAATGCTTTTGACTTCAAACTCGAGTTCCCCATCAACTAGGATAGGTTTTGGAGATTTAGTTAGTCGGGTTTGAGGTTGCACGGGTTTTAATAGAGAGACGTGGAATACCGGATGTATCTTCATGTGCGGGGGCAAGTCCAACTTGACCGCTACTGGGTTTACTATGGTAGTGATGGAATAGGGACCAAGGTATCTTGGGTTGAATGTGCGTGGCCCTTTTAGAGGTAGATATTTGGTGGATAATCAGACTTGATCCCCTACTCGATATTGAGGGGCTTCCTTCCGATGTTGATCTGCTCCTTTCTTGTATTGTTCTTTAGCCCTTTGAAGGTGAGAAACAGCTTCCTTAAAGGCTTGGGTGATTGTAGAATGCAGGTAGTCTACTGCTGGTGTTTCAAGATCTTGGAGGGGATCCAACTCCGAGGTTCGAGGGTGACTGCCGTACAAAAGAAAAAACAGGGTTTTCCCAGTTCCCGAATGGACAGAGTTATTGTAGGCATATTCGGCTATCCAAAGGATGTCTTTCCAAGTTTTTTCAGTTTGTTGCAGCATGCAGCGTAAATACTGTTCCAGAGTTTGATTGGTCCTCTCGGTTTGTCCGTCGGTCTGAGGGTGGTGACTGGTCGATAGTCTCACATCAATTTGAGCCGACCGACAGCAACTTCGCCAAAAATGAGAAATAAATTGACTACCTCGATCCGAAATTAGAACCGAAGGAAAACCGTGCAGTCGGACGATGTTTTCGAGAAATTCTCGGGCCAGAGTTGCTGCTGTTGGCAAGCCTTTGAGCGGAATGAAATGCGCCATCTTGGAGAATAAGTCCACGATTACTAGAATCGTATTGTATCCGGAGCATGGAGGTAGATCGGTGATGAAGTCCATAGAAAGCGTATGCCAAGGGCGAGGTGGGATGTCAATAGGGCGTAAGAGGCCTGCTGGTCTTTCCTTTTGACTCTTGTTTTGGGCGCATACTCCACAGGACATTATAAAGTCTCTGATATCTTTTTTCCAAGACGGCCACCAGAAGTAGCGCTTGATCTTTTCTGTGGTCTTGGCTATACCGGGATGTCCTTCCATTAAAGAATCGTGATAACAAGAGATTACTTCTTTCTGTAAATCTGTGCTGGGTAGGTATAATCGTTCTTGGAAATACAATAAGTTGTCCTTTACTGCAAAGTCCTTTCCTTGCAGATGCCAATTCTGTATGTCTGCTGGAGTTACAAGTTGCCTGGCTTTATCCTTAACTTCCTCTATGTATTGTGTGGCGATTACACCCAGAATTCTTTGTTCGGGAATGATTGGTACAGGTTTAGGGTTGATCAAGTGTTCTTCCACTCCCATCCGAGAAAGGGCATCAGCTTTACCGTTTTTTGTACCAGGTCGATAGGTAATTATGAAGTCAAACTCGGCAAAGAATAATGCCCAACGGAGTTGTCTAGAGGATTGGGCTTTTGCGGTTTTCAAATATTGCAGGTTTCGGTGATCCGTAATCACAGTAACGGTGTGTCGGGCCCCCAGCAGATAATGCCGCCAAGCCTTAAAGGCAGACTTGATAGCCAGAAGTTCCTTGTCAGTAATCGTGTAATTGATTTCAGGAGGCGAGAATTTGCGGGACCAAAATGCCACGGGATGCAACTGATTGGTTGCCGGGTCCTTTTGTGATAGAACTGCCCCCATGGCAAGGCTTGAAGCATCAGTTTCCACGATGTAGGGGAGTTCGGGGCGAGGGTGTTTTAAGATTGGTGCAGAGATAAATTTAGTCTTCAAATCCTGGAAAGCTTGTTCCGCCTCGGTAGACCATTCAAAACGTTTGTTTTTCTTTAACAAGGCAGTGATGGGCTGGACTATTCGAGAGAATTCGGGGATAAACCTGCGGTAAAAGTTAGCGAAGCCTAACATGCTTTGCACACCTTTTACGGAGGATGGTGATGGCCATTTGAGAACTGCATCGACCTTCTTTGAATCCATACGCACTCTGCCAGTCACGTTGAAAACACATTTTTCCAACTTAGCGAAAAGTTTGTGTTGACGCAATCTTTCGAGGACCATTTTCACGTGTTTCCGATGTTCAGATTCCGATGAAGAATAAACGAGGATGTTGTCAATGTAAACAACACACACACATCTATGAGCTCTCTGAGGACATCGTTCATAAAATATTGAAAGGTGGCCGGGGCATTGCAAAGTCCGAAGGGCATGACCTGATATTCAAATAGCCCATACTTGGTGCGGAAGGCCGTCTTCCATTCATCGCCCTCTTTTACTCGTACCAAGTGGTAAGATCCTCTAAGATCCAGCTTTGTATATATGCATGCTTTTCTGACTTGGTCCAGGAGTTCAGGGATCAAAGGTAACGGATATCTATTCTTAACGGTGATCTGGTTCAGGGAGCGATAATCTATACAAGTTCTAAGGTCTCCTTCCTTTTTTGGAATGAAGAACAAAGCTGAAGAAGCAGGGGACTTGGAAGGACGAATAAACCCATTTGCCAGGTATTGATCCAGGTATTGTCGAAGGTGAAGGTTCTCAGGCTCGGTGAGGGCATAAATTCTACTACAAGGCGGAGTAGATCCAGGTATCAGGTCTATCTGGCAGTCATAAGACCTATGAGGAGGTAGAGAGTTAGCCTGATCCTTCCGGAAAACATCTTGGTATTCTAGGTATTCGGGAGGTAACTGGGGAGTCTCTGAAGAAATTGCTGCCAGTGCAACACCAGGTGGAGGGTGACAAGTAGAGACACATTCTGGAAACTGGACCGTTCTTGCTCGCCAATCGATCAGAGGATTGTGTTTCTCTAACCAAGGTATTCCTAGAATAATCTGAAACTGAGGGGCCTTGATCACATCGAACACGATCTTCTCATGGTATCCATCTTGACTTACTAGCGTCACTTCTTAAGTGGTATGCGTTACTGGCCCGGAGGCTATTTCCGTACCATCCACCGTAGTAATGACGTCCTTTACAGCCTTGGGACAAAGAGTTAGATTCATCCTCAAAACCATTTCATGATCCACATAATTGCCGATGGCACCGCTGTCGACGTAAGCTTCAATTGCATGTAATCGATCCGGATTATCAGGGCTAATGAGGACCATAGGTATCACGAAATGCGAGGTCACGGAACTGGTTTTCACGCTCGGCAAGAGGACCTCTATTCTTGTCGGGCGAGGTCGTTTCCCTGCTCAGAGTTTGTAACTTTGGTAACTGCAGCTCCTACTGCCTTCTTAGCAGGTTTCACCGGACAGTCTCGAAGAAAGTGCCCTGAGTTTCCGCAATAGAGGCATAATTGCAACTGTTTTCTCCTTTCCCGCTCCTTTTGTGTTAGAGGACCTTTCAGACCCCTATTTGCATGGGTTCCCCGGAGTCTACTCCTTTGGAAGGAGTTGGTGGTTTGGAAAATACTCGAGCATCAAACTTGGAACGATCGGCCATCCTGTTCTGCAGTCTGTGATCTATTTGATCGACTAAGTCTATATAGTCCGAACAATCTTGTGGGGGATTCACTACTTGGGCTAACACATCTTTGAGCTCTCCACATAGACCTCTATAAAACAGCGTAATCCTTTTGTCCTCAGGCCATTGAGTTTCCACTATCAGTCTGTTGAAAGACGCAATATAAGCCAAAAGGTCTTGATTACCTTGTTGCAACGAAAGAAGCTTATTGTCCAAGGCCTGCCCCTGTGAATGTCTTGCGAACAGTTTTTCCATACTGAGTTGAAAAGCTTGAAAATCATGGAGGACCGGATCATTTTGATTTACTAGAGGGATCGACCAGTCTGCCGCATTGCCACTAAGGTACGAAAGCACGAAAGCTACTTTAGCTTGATCAGTTGGAAAGGCTGCTGGCCGGCATAAGAAATGCAACCGGCACTGATTGATAAATACTGCAAACCTCTTTGGGTCACCAGAAAATCGTTCGGGCGGAGCCAGAGGTACATTACCAGGTAGGTTGATCTGCACTGGATTCATAGAGGATGTAGAAGGAAGATTTCCCCCAGATGCTGGTAACGGGGTCTGTCCGGCTTGTGACTGTAGCAATTGTCTAGCGAGATCATCTGTTCGCTCCTTGGAAATAATCAGTTCCCTTCTTAGAGCGTTTGTTTCCTGACGGGCTGCATGCACTTCTGCCCTTAGTTCCCCAAGTAACTGGGCTAGTTGGTCGGTATCCGAGGTTTCAATAGCGCCTGGACGGGAGTTTTGTGGTAGGCTTTGGTTTCTGTAACGCTCACCTGATTCCCGTAGAGGAGCCGGTCTTTACTGGGCGTATACCGTATCTTCAAAGGTGATGTGTAACACACGGCTGGCTCTTTGGGCTGGACCTCTGTGCACTGTATGTTTGACTCGAAGGGTAAGATGTCTGCAGATAGAAAATATGGGATTAATGAACTGGGTTATTGAATGTCTCTCTCTTCTTCCCTTTCTCTCCTCCTGTAGAACCCCGAAGGTTAACGCTCTCACCTTAGGTAAGTGAACGCCGTCTCCTTTGGAGACTTCTTGCAACAAAGCGCTGATGTTGATGTCTTTTCCCTATAGGGGCCGGGGTTCGGAATGCCGGAGATATGGCGCCGATCCGAAGTGAAACGTGCAGTTCCAGTAAAGATCTGGTAAGTCCTAGATGAGCGCTTAGGTAATGTTTTTGCATTCGCTCATCTAATGTCTTTGTCTTTTTTCCCCATAGGGGCCGGGGTCCTGCTTGGAAGCAGCAAGACCCGAAATGAAATGGGAATGACCCAACAGGTAAGTCTTAGAAGGAAACTGAGCTTTTCCTATTCCCTTCCTTCTCTCACCTCTTATTCTTGTCTTTTTCTCTAGGCTCTGGGAAGTGGCTGTGTATCCGGATGATCGCTGCTGAAGATGGAGGAACTCAGGAAAGGTGAGTGAAATGCAGCGCTGCAGCGATCGTAACAAAATGCTTTTAAAAATGATGTCTTCCCTTTCAGGATCGTCGGTGATGTCTCTGTGGTGCAGATTGGCTGGTAGGTCTCTTGTCTCCCTTTGCAGGTGACCCAGGATGCTGACAGGCGTGGCTGAAGTCCAGATGCAGGAGCTGACACAGTGAGTGTCCAGCTGCGAGGAGCAGAACAACGCGAAGCGTGAGTTGCTGATCGGGTGTGGTTTAAATAGCTTTGGAAGAAGTTCCAAGTGTGTATCCTTCCTCCGATCAGGTATGTATCCTTCCCCGACCACACCCGGGTGGAAAGTAGTCCCACAGGTAAAGTAGTTCCTATTCAGGCCTCAAGAGGGCCTGGATGTGGCAGCATGGTCTGCATCAGGTAAGTGCACATTAAAACACTTGAACACATGTCTAGCTTTATGAGCCTGGTACCTAAGGCGCCAGGACAGAGGTCCAACATGAGCCTGGCGCCTAAGGCGCCAGGACTGAGTCTAAAGGGCCCCAGCTTGGGCTCGCTGGCACTCCCCTGGGGGAAATGATGCCTGCCTCTGGGGTTGCTGGGTCGGACCTGGCTCCTTGGAGGTAGGCATCATGACAGCAGCCCACAACACCTGTGACACCCCAGCCCCCATCACCCCAGCTGTGACGTCCCAGTTTATGGTAGCGCGCATGCGCGGGCCTCGTTGTGAATAAACTGCGTCCGTGCGGCAGTTGCCGCCGGGACGCGCAGCGAGCAACATCGCGTCCCGTTTCCTCATTGCATGAATGCGTGTGCGCGTGCCTGCAAGGGCCGTGGGGCCACACACAACAACTGGCGACGAGGCGGGATTGCCGCCATAGCGTTCGCCCAACACACGTGGGCGTACAATCCGCATCATTATGCAATGGCACGACGCGGACCTAGCGTGAACGTTCTTTTCTCCTCAGAGCAGTAGCGGCCTGAAAAGGTGCTCGTGCGCTGCTACCCAGAGAAGAGAAAATCAATTTTTGGAACATTTGACTGTCCCCAACAACCTGGGGACAATCTGGAAAAACAGACACAAGGGGAAGAGGCGACAGACAACAGCCGGAGGTACGTTTAGCCCTACACCAGACAGGTTTGCGGCCTCTAACACACCCAGAGGTGCCTGTGCGACCTGTGAAGATGGCCAGTCGCGACGAAGAAACAGAAGTAGCGACAAGAGCGGTAAGGACACAACAGGGGTCGCTGTTACCAATGCAGGAGTTCGATACGTCGGGACCCCCGTCCAAACTAGGCCCCAGGTGGCTACTATGGGTAAAGAAGCTCAAGATGTACTTCACAGCGACCGGAACCACCAACGATGATGCAAAAAGGGCCACCCTTTTGTATTCGGCCGGGTTGGATGTAATGCGCATCTACGAATCACTCACCCTGCCAGTGGTCACTTACACCACTGTCAAGACTGCGCTAGAAAACCACTTCATTCCACAGTCGAATGTCGACTATGAAAGATTTTTGTTCTGCAGAGAGAAGCAAAGGGAGGAAGAATCCCTCGATCAATTCTGTGCCAGACTGAGGCTCATGGCCAACACATGTCGCTGGGACAACGAGGAGTTGATGATAAGAAACCAGGTCCTCCAGGGCTGCAGCTCAGGTAAATTGCGGCGACAAGTGCTGAGAGAGCCGGGGTGGACACTACAGCAGATACTAGATAGTGGCCAGACGCACGAGCTGGCAGAATCCTGTAACGCTCACCTGATTCCCGTAGAGGCGCCGGTCTTGACTGGGCGTATACCGTATCTTCAAAGGTGATGTGTAACACACGGCTGGCTCTTTGGGCTGGACCTCTGTGCACTGTATGTTTGACTCGAAGGGTAAGATGTCTGCAGATAGAAAATATGGGATTAATGAACTGGGTTATTGAATGTCTCTCTCTTCTTGCCTTTCTCTCCTCCTGTAGAACCCCAAAGGTTAACGCTCTCACCTTAGGTAAGTGAACGCCGTGCTCTCCATCTGCCTCGGGGCAGGGTGCTGTAACCAGTTTCTTCACTGGATAAGGGGAGCAGGCCTCTTGACTTCAGAGGACTGCTGTCCGTCGTTTACTGCACGAACGGTAAGTTTCGAGTAATTCTAATGTCTTTAAAGTCTTTAGTAATGATGTCTCTTGTTTTGCAGGGTTCCGGCGATGGTGGATGACGGGCTGAAGTGAGTTGAAGATGGAGCCCGTGTGATGAATAGAAGCGCCTGGAAGCACGTAAGTAAGCGCTTGTTGCCTGCTTCACGATGCGCTCTAACTGTCTTTTTATTTTGCAGGTACAAGTTCGGAGCGGCTGCAGGGTGCCGGAATACCCACTGGGTTAGATGTGGAAAGGAGTAATGGCACGTGAGTATTAAAGTTCCCCAATGTCTTTACACGCACCTTGTTTTGTCTTTCAGATGCGGGATGCAGCGCCGAAGGCCTCCGGAGCGTGCGAAGAGTTGGTAAGCTTTTGTCTTTCAGATGCCGGAATGCAGTGTGAAGACCTCCGGAGCGCACGAAGAGTAGGTAAGCCTTTGTCTTTCAGAATGCAGCGCGAGGCGTTGGTGACAGCCGATGGCCCAGGTAAGTGAAGAGCTGTCACTGAAGACCGTAATGCTAACCTGTTCTTTCTTGTCTTTATAGGTGTTGCTGAAGACTGGATTCAGGATGGTAAGCCTTTTTCCTTAGGCCCAGGATCAGATACAGAAGACACGATGAGCGTTCTGCTGCAGAGGATGCAGAATAACGCAAAGCAAGATTCATCCATCGGGTGTGGTTTAAATAGCCTCCTGTAGTGCTTAGGTGTCTCCTTCCACAGCCACGCCTAGGTAAGAAAAGAGTTCCTGCTTTCCAGAAGAGTTCCAGTGTTCTGAACCTAGGGAGTGGCTCCTGCCCCACCCAACAGGAAAAGTAGTTCCAAACAGAAGAGGATCAGAGGCTCAACTGGCAGGCAAGTAAGCAGCATGGTCTGCTGCAGGTAAGTCCACCCAAGCATTATGAGCCCGGCGCTTCCAGCGCTGGGCATATTTATGAGCCTGGTGCCACTGGCGCCAGGACTGGGTCCAAAAGGTCCCAATTGGGACTGGTTGGCACTCGGAACCTGGGTTATGGATCTGCTTCCAAGGGAGTTGGGAAAACCCTGACCTTTTGGAAGCAGAGATCATGACAAATCCAGAGGGGCAAGCATGGACGCAGCGGTTAGGCCAAGCACGCGGGAAGAAGCTTTTGCCATGAACAAACGGACCAAGCTGAAGGATAAGTGGGTCCCGAAGACAACTGAGAACCGACATCTTGCAGCACCCGGATCACTCTGCCAAGACTGCGGATATGACCTGCCACATGTAGAGGAATGTCCTGCTAAAACAAGATCCTGTGGACGGTGCAATGGATTGGGGCACTATGCCCGCATGTGCCGCGCCCCCGCTCCTGTGCCTACACAGAGAGGCCCCACGAGAGCACGGGGCAGCGGTTTCAGAAAGCAGCGCAGCATCGCAGCTCTCGAACAAGTGATACAGAGGTTGCAGCTTGCAGAGGAAGAGGAAGAGGAAGAGGAGGACGAAGAAGAAGTATTTTTCATTTCAAACATTGCCTCAGGAAGCAAACGGAAGAGACAACCCAAGTGTGTGGTGAACATATTGGGCGTGCCGACGCAGATCCTCATCGACACCGGAGCATCTGTATGCGTGCTGGCGGAGGAACATTATCAAAGACTCCCAGGCCCCCCGGCACTGGCCAAATCCATGGCGAAGATATTCACTTTTGGAGGTGACACCCCGTTGCCACTCAAGGGTGTGTTCGCGTCACCGGTATCGAGAGGGGAAAACACCATCAAGGCAAGGTTCTTTGTCACGGACATTAGCCCTCACTCGCTACTTAGCTGTGCTGCATCGGAGGCCCTCAATTTGGTTCATTTTGCATATGGAGTCTACCAGATTGACATCGAAACGCTGTTGGACAAGTTCTCATGCATCTTCGAGGGAATAGGGAAGCTGAAAGCACCCCCAGTGCGCCTACATATCGATGAGTCCATCAGACCAACAGCCCTTAAGCACCGTAGGATACCATTCCACCTCAGGGAGAAGGTGGAGGAAGAACTCCGATCACTCGTTAACATGGACATTATTGAGAGAGTGGAGGGGCCGACACCCTGGGTGTCACTGATTGTGGTGGCTCCCAAGCCGAAACAGCCCGGTGCGGTGAGAATTTGCATAGTCATGCGCCTTCCGAACGCCGCAATCAAGAGGGAGAGGCACATTACTCCAACTCTAGATGACATCATCGGAGAGCTACAAGGGGCAAGAGTATTTTCAAAACTGGACCTACGGGCGGGCTACCACCAGCTTGAGCTGCACCCGGACTCCAGATTCATAACGACCTTCACGACGCATGACGGCCTATACCAATTTAAACGCCTGAGCTTCGGAGTTTCGTCGGCTGCCGAAGTATTTCAGAACACCATCAGGGGGGCGTTGGCAGGCCTAAAAGGTGTATTGAACATGAGCTACAACATCTTAGTATTTGCGGATTCGGAAAGGGAGCACATGAAGAGACTGGAGAGCACGCTCCAGAGACTGAAGAACTTAGGGCTCACCCTACATCGACAAAAGTGCAAATTCTTCAAAGACCGCGTTGGTTTCTTCAGCTTCATCTTTCACGCGGCTGGTGTGTCACCTGACCCGGCCAAAGTCAAGGACGTTAAGGAAGCTGCCCCCCCACAGTCCCCCACGGAAGTAAGGAGTTTCCTGGGGATGGTAACCTACTGCGGGCATTTCATCAAAGGGCTGGCGTCGCTGGCAGAACCGCTCAGGGTGCTAACAAGGAACGACGCAGTGTGGAAATGGGGTGCCAGTGAACAAGAAGCATTTCAGGCCCTGAAGAACGCCCTGTCCGATGGGGACACCATGGCATACTTCAACCCCAAGGTGGAATCGGAGGTGGTGGTCGATGCGAGTCCGGTGGGAGTAGGGGCTGTGCTGCTGCAACCCGATGAGCGCGGGGACATGCGTCTCATCGCCTACGCAAGTAAGGCCCTTTCAAACACGGAAATGAAATACTCGCAGATCGAACGGGAGGCGTTGGCCATCCTGTGGGGCTGTCGCCATTTCCGCTTATACATCTTGGGCAAACCCGTCATGGTGGTGACCGACCACAAGCCGCTACTGCCCATACTTGCAGGCGTGTCATCCAAGCCGCCCCCCAGGATCGAAAGGTGGATGCTGGCCCTGATGGAGTATGGTGTGCGACTAATTTATCGACCAGGAACAAACAACCCGGCCGACTATTTGTCGCGCCACCCCAACAAGGAAAACACCGTCACTGACATCGGGGCGAACGAATGCCATGGGCTGCTGTGTCAAGTGGTGGAAGGGTCCCTTCCAATGGCACTCTCAAGAATTTCAATAGCGATGGAATGCTCCAACGACGAGGTTTTTAGCATCATCAAAACCGCAGTGAGGAGCGGTGATTGGAGGGAGGTGCTGCGCAACAACTCGCGCCGACAAGAGGAGGCCCAGAGAGACCTCCAGGCACTCTGGAAAGTGAGAGATGAACTCTCCGTCTCAGACGATGGGCTGATACTTAGAGGGCGACAAATCGTCATCCCACGGGCACTGAGGACAAGTGTGCTCGAACTGGCCCATATTGTTCATCAGGGGGTCGTCAAAATGAAGGCACGGCTAAGACCCAAAGTCTGGTTCCTGGATTTGGAGGGGAGAGTGGAGAGCTTCGTGAGGAGATGTGTGGCTTGCCAGGCGGCGACCCCAGGAGACAGAGCCCCACCGATAAGATCGATAGAGCGCAGTAGCAAGCCATGGGGGACTGTTCACGTGGACTTCGGTTCGACTGGTCGTGGCATGTACTTTCTGGGAGCAGTTGACCAATGGTCCAGATACCCCAAGGTGGAAGTGGTGGAGTCGACGGCGACGGAGTTCGCGACGAAGGCATTGGACAAGATGTTCGCCACACACGGATTCCCAGACCTACTGTGCTCAGACTACGGGCCGCCGTTCACAGGCAGCCAGTTAGCAACCTACCTCCGGGAAAGGGGGATCCAGCATCGCAGAGTGTCCCCACTCTGGCCGCGAGCCAACGGTGAGGCCGAAAGAATGATGTGGACCCTCAACAAGGTTCTAAGAATTTCCACCAGTGGCGGTGAAGACCTGGAGAGAAAACTAGTGGAATTTCTACGAGAATATCGCACGACGCCCCACCAGTCCATGAGAGTGGCTCCCGCCGAAGCACTGTTTGGGCGATGCCCGAGGGGAATGCTGCCGGAAGAGGAGGGCCGTCTGCCAGGAATGATCAATAACGAGGGAGTCCAGGAAGAACGGGCCAGGCGCAACAACAAAGAAAGTGAACGGAGGGGTCTGCAGGAAAAGGAGGTGCGAGTAGGGGACACGATGCTGGTCAGAAACCGGCACCCCGAAGGGAAGCTGTCCCTGCCATTTGTGCCGCACCCATGGAAGGTAACGCATGTGAAAGGCACGATGGTGACGGCGACCTGCGACCGAGGAACAGTCACGCGCAACCGATCCTTCTTCAAAAGACTCGAGGTGCCCGGTGAGAACGGGGCTCCGGAGGAATCCGTGGGTCGGGAGGAGTCACCTGGAGATCAGGAGGGTGAGCAAGCCAGGGCCTCCACAGACTCTGTGCAGGGGTGTGCCACTCCGCCCACCACCTCGCCAAGGTACCCGGTCCGCCGTGAGAGGAGGCTACCGGGGCATCTCAAGGACTACGTCCTGGACTCAGGTGACTGAGCGGAGAATGTGAGGTGAGACTTAAAGTTGGCAATGCGACCGCCCATATGGTCACAAGTTGCGCAGGGGTGTGCCCACCCCGAAGGTTTACACTGTTTTGGTTAAAGTTAAAAAGGGATGTGACGTCCCAGTTTATGGTAGTGCGCATGCGCGGGCCTCGTTGTGACCAGCGCATGTGCCGTAGGAATAAACTGCGTCCGTGCGGAAGTTGCCGCCGGGACGCGCAGCGAGCAACATCGCGTCCCGTGTCCTCATTGCATGAATGCGTGTGCGTGTGCCTGCAAGGGCCGTGGGGCCACACACAACACCAGCCTGCAGGCAGCCCACAACACCTGTGACACCCCAGCCCCCATCACCCCAGCCTGCAGACAGCCCCCACTACATGGGACCCCCCAGCCCCCATCTCCCCAGCCCGCAGGCAGCCCCCACTACATCGGACCCCCCCAAAACCCCTTAACCCGAGTCTGGAGGCAGCCCCCACTACATGGTACATAAACCGAGCCCGCAGGAAGCCCCCACTACATGGGACCCCCATCACCCCAGTCAGCAGGCAGCCCACAACACCTGTGACACCCCAGCCCCCATCACCCCAGCCCGCAGGCAGCCCCCACTACATGGGACCCGCCAGCCCCCATCAACCCAGCCTGCAGGCAGAACCCACTGCATGGGACCACCCAGCCCCCATCACTCCAGCCCGCAGGCAGCCCACAACACCTGTGACTCCCCAGCCCCATCATGCCAGCCTGGAGGCAGCCCACAACACCTGTGACACCCCATCCCCCATCACCCCAGCCCACAGGCAGCCCCCACTACATGGGACCACCCAGCCCCCATCACCCAAGTCTGCAGGCAGCCCCCACTACATGGGACCCCCCAGCCCCTATTACCCCAGCCTGCAGGCAGCCCCCACTACATGGGACCACCCAGCCCCCATCACCCCAGCCCGCAGGCAGCCCACAACACCTGTGACTCCCCAGCCCCCATCATGCCAGCCTGGAGGCAGCCCACAAAACCTGTGACACCCCAGCCCCCATCATCCCAGCCCGCAGGCAGCCCCCACTACATGGGACCACCCAGCCCCTATCACCCAAGTCTGCAGGCAGTCCCCACTACATCGGACACCCCCAGCCCCCTTAACCCGAGTCTGCAGGCAGCCCCCACTACATGGGACATCACCCGAGCCCGCAGGCAGCCCCCACTACATGGGACGCCCCAGCACCCATCACCCCAGTCAGCAGGCAGCCCACAACACCTTTGACACCCCAGCCCCCATCACCCCAGCCCGCAGGCAGCCCCCACTACATGGGACCACCCAGCCCCCATCACCCCAGCCCGCAGGCAGCCCAAAACACCTGTGACTCCCCAGCCCCCATCATGCCAGCCTGGAGGCAGCCCACAACACCTGTGACACCCCAGCCTCCATCACCCCAGCCCGCAGGCAGCCCCCACTACATGGGACCACCCAACCCCCATCACACAAGTCCGCAGGCAGCCCCCACTACATGGGACACCCCGGCCCCCATCACCCCAGCCTGCAGGCAGCCCCCACTACATGGGACCCTCCAGACCCCATCACCCCAGCCTAAAGACAGCCCACAACACCTGTGACACTCCAGCCCCCATCACCCCAGCCTGCGGACAGCCCACAACACCTGTGATACCCCAGCTCCCATCACCCCAGCCTGCAGGCAGCCCACAACACCTGTGACACCCCAGCCCCCTTCACCCCAGCCCGCAGACAGGCCCCACTAAATGGGACCCCCCAGCCCCCATCACCCCAGCCCGCAGGCAGCCCCCACTACATGGGAACACCCAGCCCCCATCACCCGAATCTGCAGGCAGCCCCCACTACATGGGACCTGCCATCACCCGAGCCCGCATGCAGGCCCCACTACATGGAACCCCCCAGCCCCCATCACCCCAGTCAGCAGGCAGCCCCCACTACATGGGACCACCCAGCCCCTATCACCCAAGTCCGCAGGCAGTCCCCACTACATCGGACACCCCCAGCCCCCTTCACCCGAGTCTGCAGTGCGCCCCCACTGCATGGGACATCACCCGAGCCCGCAGGCAGCCCCCACTACATGGGACGCCCCAGCCCCCATCAACCCAGCCCACAGACAGAGCCCACTACATGGGACCACCCAGCCCCCATCACCCCAGCCCGCAGGCAGCCCACAACACCTGTGACTCCCCAGCCCCCATCATCCCGGCCTGGAGGCAGCCCACAACACCTGTGAAACCCCAGCCCCCATCACCCCAGCCCGCAGGCAGCCCCCACTACATGGGACCACCCAGCCCCCATCACCCGAGTCCGCAGGCATCCCCCACTACATGAGACCCTCCAGCCCCCATCACCCGAGCCTGCAGTCAGCCCCCACTACATGGGACCCCCCAAACCCCATCACCCCAGTCAGCAGGCAGCCCACAACACCTACGACACCCCAGCCCCATCACCCGAGCCCGCAAGGCAGTGTTACGCTCACCTGGTCTCTGCGGGGGTGTTGGGGCATGGTTGGAGCCCTCCCTCGACTTGGCTCCCCTGTATTGGCTGTCTTCACCAGCTGCTGTGGAGTATGTTGTTCTGGATGCTGGTATTGCCCCTGGGAGAAGAGGAGAGGCAATGAGGATGGCGTGGAGGTGTTACGAATTCCCTCGCCCCTTTGTGCCAAAACAGAGTATCGCAAGAGCCTTCCAATGCAAGCTCACCTGTTATTTGTAATGCTGGGCTCTCTGTCCTGCTACCTTCAGCAGGGGCACGTAGAATGGGCCTAGTTGCTTCACTGGCCTGCGAAGTGGCGATCCAGACCGGCTGTGACCAATCCACTTGGAGGGTAATTCTTTGGTTATGGTTACTGTTCGTTTTTCAATAATGTCTTTAACAATGAGTCTTGACTTGATGGTAAGTAATAATGATGTCTTGCAATGTCTCTGCTCCTCTCTTTAGGTGTGAAGATGATAGATCGGAAGCGTGGAGCAGAACCTGGGATTCCCCTAAGGATGATGGACTCTCAAGGTCAACAGGTAACTGGCCATTATAATGGAAGTCAAGACTCAGGTATGATGCGGCCAAGTGTTTGTTATTATGAGGTTTCTAACCTGTTCTGTTCTTTTCTCCTTGTAGGAGCGGTCCGACGAGGTGGAGCAGAGTCCAGATGCTTGAAGACAGTCAGCGGCTCCGGAGGAAGATACCGCATTGAAGCGGAGAAGAAGCGAAGGCTCCCGTGTTGCTGGAAGTCCGAATCGGGTGAGAAAAGGCCCCGACTCCGATGGAACGCAGGTAGGGTGCGCACACAGCGATGGAGCGGCTGGAATCAGGTAAGCGCGCCTTCAGTGATGGAGCGGCTGTAATCAGGTAGGTGCGCCTTCAGCGATGGAGTGGCTGGGATCAGGTAGGTGCGCCTCAGCAATGGAGCGGCTGGGATCAGGTAGGTGCGCCTTCAGCGATGGAGTGGCTGGGATCAGGTACGTGCGCCTCAGTGATGGAGCGGCTGAGATCAGGTAAGTAAGATGATCTTCAGAGATGGAGTAACTGGAATCAAGGTGAAGAACAGCGGTAAGTGACACGCTGCAAAGCAGAGCAACGCGAAGCGAGGGCATGTGGTTGGGCTGGCCTTATATAGGTGTGATGGTTGAGCTAAAACATGGCGCTGGTGCGCAGTGCATTCTGGGAGCACTCAGAGCCATGATGGATATTTATCCATGCCTCATTGGAAAGCTACACTTGCTTTGCGAAACAACATGTTTTCAACGTTATTGCTGATGGGCTTGGAATGCAGGCATTCCCAGCCAAGGACACGGCGCTGGGAAAGCTAAGATCCGCAGGTGCCGGCTGGTACCTGATAGCGAAGTTTGTTTTGGGTTTGCTCGGCCTGTGCCAAGGTTTTGAGATGAGTTCCCGGGGCGTTTAGGAGAGAGAAGTGCTTTGCTCCTTGGGGTTACTGTCGGTTGATTCAGCTGGCAACCAACGGTCACCCATCAATGCGCAAGCGCATTGCCAGAAGGTTCGAGAAGTTGCCACCCCTTGTTGAGGAGGGCATATATGCGGAAGCCCTCAGCGGTCAGGTGGGATAAGCACAAAGACTTCAGTCGGAGGGGATAAGCACAAAGACTTCAGTCGGAGGGGGGACGCTTCGGTCCGACACTCCTGTGGGTTGTTGTGCTCTTGGCCTGGCTGTTATCGGGGTCTTTCAGCCGCTTCTGGCGAGATGAAGTTCCATTAAACTACGCCCACGGTGATGTATTTCTTTCTTTGACTTCTTTATGTTTTCTGTGATCTATGCCCATGTGAGTTGTACGAGTTATTTCTATGTACCTGTAAGCTTTGAATAAATAGCCGTAAAGAGCTGATTATCTTCTAAAGTGTGCGTGGCTGTGAATTAATGTGTCTGTTTTTGGGTTGAAGTATTTGCTCTATAATTGCACTGGTGATTTATGGTAGTTCTGTGCACTTTTTAGAGGAGAGCAATACATTAGGCTGGCTCCGGCTCCTCCCTTTAGCCACGCCTTGTGGCTCCACCTTGCCCCGCCCAAGGACTCCAGCACATGCCTCCCAATGCTGTTCTATGGCCACGCCCGGCCCTGATGCACGTGCCTTAGGCACAGAGTGTGCAAAGCACACATTTCCATGAGCCTTGTGCCAGATGCGCCAGGACTAGGTCCATGTGGACCCTGAGGGTGATGAAGGTCTGGGCCCTTGCCCAATGGCCATGACAGGCAGCCCCCACTAGATGTAACCCCCCAGCCCCCATCACCCCAGCCCGCAGGCAGCCCCCACTACATGGGACCCCCTAGACCCCATCACCACAGCCTGGAGGCAGCCCACAACACCTGTGACACCCCAGCCCATAGGCAGCCCCCACTACTTGGGACCCCCCAGCCCACATCACCCCAGCCTGCAGGAAGCCCACAACACCTGTGACACCCCAGCCCCCATCACCCGAGACCGCAGGCAGCCTCCACTATATGGGACCCCTCTGCCCCAATCATCCCAGCTGCCAGGCAGCCCCCACCACATGGGACCCCTTAGCCCCCATCACCCCAGCCCGCAGGCAGCCCACAACACCTGTGACACCCAGCCCCCATCACCCCACCGTGCAGGCAGCCCCCTCCCGACTGGACATCACCTGTATGCTGGATGGTGACATTGTGACACATGTACACTCCATCGACGGCGTGTCTAGCACCTTGACTGCCGTGTAATGACACCACCCTGAAGGTCCTGTTAAAAAAATACCCTGCTAACAGAAACAAATGCATACAACTGTGCCACATCCTTCAGTGTGGCAGCTGCTCAAACACAATTTCAGTCTGCAACCATCTTCCAACATACACATCACACAAGCAAATGGTAAAGTCAGGCCCTGCAGTCCATGTGACAAACTAATGTAAATAATCCTCATGTCGAAATAGTCGCGCAGTGACAGAATCCTAAGCACCCTCAATGTGTGTCACATGAGCAGACACTGCCCAGGCGTGTCACGGCCAGAGCCACAATGAGCTCATATTACCTGAACAGATAACCCAATAAACACATCACTGTTCCTTCCATGTGTGAAGGACGTGACATGACATCTTATCAAATGACATGTCAATCACAATGCGCACATACACAAGTGTAAGAAGCCGCAAAGAGTCCGGGGATGATGAACACAGTGACAACAGAGACAATGAACTTTGTAGGGCATGTGACATCGAGATGGCGCCAGTGCATGGGAAGTGGGGAAGGAGAAAAGGGGTTTGGGTGAGGGGGCAGTGCAGTAATTGTGAAGGACACCATAACACATATAACAATGTAGAAAATAAAGAAACTGCGCCAAGCTGGTGTCAAGTCCAAGCCTGAATGCAGACTTCAGGTGCAAAGTGCAGGTAGATGGCTGTTGCCATACATAAAAACAGTCCAAGTGTGGTGGATGCCAGGAAGGCAGTGCGGGTGAGCAAGTGGCGTACAAAGGGACCTTTGCCCAAGTTCAGAGGGCAGCCACGTGACCATTGCCGATTGCGAGTTCAGCAGGTCAGCAGCGTACCAAAAGCACAAGGAAAGAGGAGGGACTCAAGTTCTGGATGACTACATGGCAGTCAGGAAGGCCGTTACCCACACAGACTGCTGCATTAGTCTGCCAAAGTGTAAAAACAGAGAAATGGCAAAAATGACTGCCAGTGCAAGATGCACAACAAAACAACAAAAGCACAGTCAATGAAAACAGCACAAACACATGCTGGAGAAGGTCAAAGCACGCCATTTGTGTTACACTGCATGAATCAATTCCTGGCAAAATATTGGGAACCTTTTGCACTCCAATCAGTCCCCCCCACCCCAACCACCTCCCCCAACACAATGAGGACCAATGCACAGTGATGGTGCACATATGATAGCAAATGTGACTTTATTGTGCATACCGAAACTCACCCTTCACACACATCCACTGGTCATGCACATGTGTAAGTGCAACACGCAAATGGATAGCAAATATGACGCATGCATGCAAGTAAGCACACACATGACCAACAATGGTCCTTACCTGGGACACCAAACAGAGAAACAAATCAGTAAATTTTGAGGAAAAAAGTCAGAGAAGCCATTACTGTGAGTAATCAAATCAACATATATTAACCAGTTGTATTCATGTCATACAAACTGCAAAACAAAAATTTAAATATGTAAATTGGAAAATTAAGAAAAGGTTCAAATGTCCAAACAAAAAATCCAATTATGTACATTGAAAAAGTAAAAGTTTCGAAATATGCTCATGTTCTTAAAAGTCTTACAAAAATAATACATTCCTGCAATGTGATCAGAAAAAATATAAAACACGAGTAAACTATGTACAAATAAACATGGAGCAAAGTCCAAATAGCACTCCAAATCATTAAAAAAACAAAAGGTAAATCAGACACAAACAACTATGTATAAAAAGTGGAGTGTAGTCCACAAACTCCAAATCATAATAAAAGAATAAAGGAAACTTGTTACCAAAGAACTATTTACAAGGGCAGCGGGCTAGTCTTTCACCATGCTCCCTCAATGTCTCGGCCAGGAAATCATCGAACACTGCATCTAATTCCCCTAGGTGGGCCTCCGCTCTCACCTCGAGGGCTTGCAGGGACTCCAACATGCTGCTCTCCCACTCCCTGCAAGTCTCCTCGAGGACCTCAGCCCACCTCTCTGCCCGACGCAGTGAAATCTCTGCCCTGGCCATAGCGAGTCTTGCCTCCCGTGCCCGCTGCTGCTCTGCCAAGATCTTTTGCCCCAAACACTCCAACACAGAAGACATCCTTTGGGTAAGGTCCACGTTTGCTTCCTGCCCGATGGCCGATACCTGCCTCCCTGAGATGTCATGCCCCGAGTACTGTTGCCTCCTACTCTGAGCCTGCTGCTGCCAAATAGCCCAGTGCCTGCTCCTTAAGGACAGCCTCTGGGATGATGACAACCGCCGGGGCTGTCGTGCACATGCCCTGCTCCTTGGTGCCTGCTCTCCCTCCATTGCCACAGCTCCTGTCGATGGCTGGATCTGCGTGGTGACCACCTTGGATGAGCCAACTTCGACTTCCGACTCTGGCAGGGATGGGATCTCCACCAGACGGGCTGCCGGGCTGGGACAGGTACACAGGGGGCCCTGGTGGTATCTGGGCCAGAAGGCACCAGGAGGACGACTGGCACACAGAGGAGGAAGACAAGGAGGGGCGTCACGAGAAGTGGTCTGCCCACGCACCCAATTCGAGACCAGGAACGTAGCTAGCCAGTTCAGGAGACGCCAGACCTCATTGTGATGATGTGCAAGCCCACCACTGTAAGCCTGCACATCATCACGAATGGTGCCTGTACGCCTCACGATACCAGCTAGCACCACTTCCACCCTGTCTCGAATGGCAACATCTGCAGGTATTGGTGTTTCTGTTTGTGCGGAAACATCTTCCACCTGCGGATGGGTCCGGCCTGGGGCATGGCCGCAGGTGCACACTGGTGCAGGCACAGGCCCATGGGCAGGATTAGGCACCGGCAACTCTACGGTGACCTGCACTGCCTCCTGCCCCCGAGTCTGGACGGCACCAGTCACACCCACCTCATCACCCCCACTGGGCCCCATAGACTGGGCTGATGCAGCATCCTCCTCCTCCACCCCCGCCAACCTGGATGCCTCCTCAGCGTCTTCCGCACTGGATTGCCCCTGTACGAGCTCACCTGTCCCGCCCGCTGCCGAGGGTCCACAACCACCTTTGCCCTCTTGGACTTCCCCTCAGCAGCTGCGGCCGATGTCTCTGACACAGCACCAGTCTCCTCGCTCCATGAAGCTGTAATTACCTGGGTGCTTGACTGGGCCTGGCGTCTAGGCCTGGTGGAGGCATCCCCGCTTCCTTGCTCCACAGCTCCTTCTCTGCCCTCTTCTTCCAACGTTGCTGTGGATAGGGAGACATAGAACACAAACATCAGGGTACTGAACATATGTCTGTTTGGCACAAAGCAAATGCACATGAGTTGCACTGGCAAAGGTCACAACCATCATCACCTTCCCCAACACACAGGTACTCGCAATTAACACAAATGCATTATAATGTCTGTCCTTCACAACAGCCAATCACATCCTTGCACAAAGCACTGTCAGCACCTCAAAATTGTGCATGCCCCTCACATGCATCATGGGACATACACATTTCATTCACACACATCACCTCACAGTCATGAAGCAGGCCACAGAGCTATCACATCAGAGTCCACTCAATGTCAATTTGGCAGCAAGAATGAAGCACACATTCAAATGCTCCAGTAACATCCATCCAGGAGTGTTGGCCAGTCACACACTCACTTCTCAGACACATTCACATGTACACCATGCATGTCCATGATGTTGCCGACAGCACCCATGTGTCACACCTCTCACACGGCCACGTCCACACACATGTATGCAACCATGTGCACATCATTACATGCTGCAGCCCATCACATATTGCAACAGAAACACAGTTGATGTCACACATGCTTGAATGAACACACATGCAGCACTGTCTGGGACATGCACAAGAGGCATACCGTACAACAGGCATACGTACAAGAGGCATACCTGCCATAAGGTCAAGGTGCACACTCCAACCACACATCAACATGCACATGCACTGTGGAGGACACCAACACATGGACACTTACCAGTCGACTCCAGACGGAGCTGCAAATCCATGTCCTGGGCATGCAGTGCTGGGTAGAACCTCTCCAGGACCGGTGCTCAACCAGACCCGGCGCCCCCTGTTGGTTTACACCAGCCTGGAGGAAGCGCTGGGCCTTGTGGTGGGTCCTGGCTTTGAAGTCCTCCCAGCGGTTGTGGACATGGTGGTAGTCACAGGGTGCCACCCCCTCTGCATTGATGGCACCCACAATGTCGGCCCAGATCATCTTCCGTCCTTCCTTGCCGATTTGCATTGGTCCATGGAAGAGGGCTTCATAATGCCCCAGAACTTGCTCCACCAGGATGTCAACTTTGCTTGCACTGAAGCTGACAGCCCTCGATGCTGGGGGGTTGCCACTTGCCTCCGATGATATTGGTTCAGATATGGCAACCCCTGAAGCAGGTGTGGGTGGGCAAGGTGGTCCTGGGGCTGGGCTGTAGAGCGGAGGTCTGGCACGTTGGGAGTCTTCTGGATCAGCAGAGGTGGTCACAGCTCCGACAACAGGAGCACTGGCAATAGCTGTGCAGCAGGCACCAAAATTGCAGAGCACGTGGGCAGCAGGCACACACAGTGGGCAGGCAGCAGCAGATTGCTCGTAGGAGGCAGCTCAGAGCACTTGGAGGCAGGTAAATTGGCTGGTAGGCAGGAGCAGAGGTCTTCCGTGTTACTCGCGTGGGCAGCCGGATACAGAGTGACTCTGCATGTGCGGAAAGCACACGTTAGCGTGACATCAGAGGAAAGCGCCTAAGCGCATAAGTTATGTGACATGCGCTGAATGTTGGGCATGGCGTTCAGGATCGGGATAAAGTAGTGCGTAGGAGACCATCACACGCTTGTGCAAGTTATAGCGGATGGACGTGTGGACTTCATTTCCATGCAATCTCTTCACTACTGCGACCGTGCAAGCCTTTTGTTTTGGTGGGGGATTTGCCTCAGCGCACATGTGCGTGTACTTTTGAGGCTGACGGTGAGTTGTGTACGCATTTTGCATACTGTGGGTACCCACAGCTGCAGGGGCAGCTGCAGCAACCACCACCCAGGCTCAGGGTCACCCAGCCAGGCCTGTTGCAGCCCTGGCTCAGGCCCACAGAGACCCTGGGGCAGATGTCCTTGTCTCCAAGGGCAAAAGACGTGCAGAGAAAGGTCATGGCACCAGCACCCAGGTACAGATGCCTGCAAGGCAACCTACTGTCCCGCATCAGTGGGTGATGCCACAGCCCAGTCCACCAGTGCTCCAGCTCCTACTGACCCAAGTGGTCCCAGCCACTCAGGGTCTGCACAACCTTGCAAGAAGGCAAAGCGTGCAGAAGGGGAACAAGCTCAAACCCAAGGCATGGCACAGGAGACCTACACGTCGAGGAAGAGGAGCTTCAGTGATGAGGAACTCCAGATCCTTGTGGTCTACATGCGGGAACATGAACGTGAAATGCTTGTGCGCGCACAGAGCACACATACACCTGCCCAGCGTATGGCTCACTGGCTGCGCGTCACGGATCGAGTCAATGCCTTGGGCAATGCCTTGGGCAGTGAGGGGTGCACAGCTGTTGAGGCAGTGAAACATTGGAATGACCTTCGGCGCTGAGCCAAAGATAAGCTGGGTGCCGCCTACGCCTCTACTTTGGTGACTGGAGGTGGGTCACCACGACAGGATGAGAAACTCACTCCACATGAAGAGATCATTAGTGATATGATTGATGTGGAGCAGATCCAAGGCGTGGGAGACCCGCCAATTTATGAGAGAATGTCCGGTGAGTGGTGATGCGTGTGCGTCCAGGACATGTATATGTTGCTTGGATGAAGTGTAATGATTGTCTGGCAGTTCTGCTTGCATTTACATGACTGCCATGGGTGAACCATGTCATGGTGGACTGCCATGTGCTTGTTGTCCTGCAGACTGCATACGAACAATTTGCTGCACCCCGTGAGGATCCTCATCACCACACTTGCTCACTCCTTCCATGTCACTCTCTGTCCAGCCTCTCTTGGCCCTCTTCCTGCGGAAACCTGTGACGGCGGATAGCCTGTGAGAATCTTCCACTCCACACTCGCTTTCTCTACGCACATCTCTGACGTCTCTGTGAGGTCACTCTGCCAGCTTCACCTCCGCAGAGGTATTCTTCCTTTCTTCTCCTTCCCCTAGCAGCTCACTGTCCCCAGAGGACTGGTCATTCCTAGGGTGGGCTACTGCAATGGCCTCTACCAAGATATCTGTGCTTGTACTCTCTTCCCTCTGCAACTCATATAGAACTGGACTGTGGGAATTGTCCTTTTGTCTTGGGGCCAGGTATTGTATCTCCCTAGGACTGTGATGATGGCCGTGGCTCCCAGTGGTTAAGACTGTTCATTTCCAAACCCTGTGCATTGTCCACAAGGCCTTATGGGTCCTGTGGCCGCAATTCCATCAACTCCATCTTCCAAATTTGCTTCCTTCTCATGGTCTTTAATCATCCCTTTCCTACTCCCTCAGGGTCAGTAGCTTCTCATAGCAATTAGTTGGTGGTTAATGTCTATCTTTAGCTGGGGTCTCCCTCTGGGACAGCCTCCCTGCCTCAATGGAACTGGAGGTGAACCGTCTCCGGATCTGGAGGCACTTCTGATGCTTCCTCATGTGTTGTGCTTTCTCTCCTCCTCTCCTCTGGTGTAGTCCTGGATGACTGAGAGAATGCACTAGTTACCTGCCCACACTCCGACACTATCCTCAGAGCCACCAGTTGAACCCATGCACTGCCTCCCTGCCATCCCCCGTACTCAGTGGCTGTTCCCTGTATCCCTACAACCCACTACCAGCAATTGACACCTGATGTCTGCACTTACACTTCCACTGCCACCAGCCCGCTGCTTTTTAATTACTGATTATGAAGTTGTATTTTATTTGGATGCCGTTCCCATGTACTGTGCGGCCCACTCCCACTTCAAATCCCAGGTCTCCCCTTCACCGTGCCTATTCATTTGCATGATGCCAATGTGACCTAGCCTCATGGGATGGGTGTGTCTGGCTTCACTTGATTCCACCGCCCTTGCATAGTGGCACCTTGTGACACTTGTGTGTTTTGAGTTTGTGAATTACATGTTATGTCATGTCACATCCATTGTACATGGCTCTGGGACGGTAGTAAGCAAATTCCATCTCATGCAGTTAGACAGTTCAAGTATGGCTCTGCTACTTGGCATCTGTGTATTTGCATCAGTGATGTTGGTGACTGAACTATGCCAGTCAGGTGCTCGTGTGTGAAGCAGGTGCTATGCACCATGCACTACATGTGGTATTGAGCCCTTCCACACACGTCCATGGCCGCTTTCATGCTACTCTTCCCTTCCATTGACACTGCGTACGTGCGGGAGTTTGTGACATGGCAGGTTAATTTGTTGCATGACAACATTGTGATGCCTATGTGTGCGGGCTATGCTATTTACATGGGTTTTCATGTATTTTTCTGTCCATGTGCAGGTGATGAGGCACTGGATGCAGAGGAGGAGGTGGAGGAGGACCAGGATACTGATCTGCAAACAGGCACCAGTGGAGGACGTGGTGTGGCAGCTCATGATGAACCACTGGTGCTATAGTCCATCACAGGCCTGACTCAGTGTGAGTCCGCCTCTGATGATACTTATGGCTCTGGTGGTGAACCAAAATTTGATTCCTCTGTGCTGTCGCACGTGCATGCATCGAGTGTGGGTGCTGTTGTATCCCAAACGTCTGAAGGGGGGGACCCCTCACAGGGCCAGACAGTGTTGGTACGTCCGTCTGTGGTGGTTACAACTGCAGGGTCACGCTCCACAGTATTGACTCCTAGTCCTGGGCCAGCTGATCAAGGGAGGGATGCAGTCCTGCAGCCACAAACAGCGCCTTCACGCCAAGGGCCAGGTTCCCCTGGCCCAGGCAGGCGTGGGGTCTGCCAACCCGGTGGCCGTGCGTTAGCTGGCAATACTGTGTGGGAGCAGTCCATGTATACTGGGTGCTTCATATGAGATGTTGGCTCAGGGCATGGATAGGGTGACCAATTCCATGATCCCCCCAGAGAGACAGATGGAGCACCAGCTGCAGGCATTGCGGTCAACATGCTCACATAGGCTGTACATGGAGGCCAGCAACAGAAGCCGATGGGCGGATCTGAGTGCTCTGCAGGCAACCCTGGTTGCAGAGGGTCGGGCCGACAGGGATGCCCTGAGGTTAGAGTATAGGTCCCTCAGAACTACACTGGCTGCTCTCGAGGCATCCCGCAGTCTAAACAGCAGATGCAACAGTTGACTCATACCATCACAGAGGAACTCAGTGCATCCCGTGAGGTGTTGCATGGGGACCTCCGAGCCATCATGTTGCAGATGCAATCATCTCAGTCCCGCATGGCCACCGTCATGGAGGACCAGGCCAGGGATATGCCTGGTGATGCTCCCTTACCACTACCACATTCTGATGCTACACCAGAGGGTGGCGACAGCAGCGACAGGTCTCCCGATCCATGCTAGCCGTGCGGCCCATTAACCCTTGGAGGCTTTTTTTCTTCTCAACATTCACACATGTGGGTGTTGACGTGCACCCTGCACCTCCTCCCACCTGGGTTTCCCTCCACCTCCGGGCGGGCCATCCCTCCCCCGATCCCCCATGGGCATTATTTTTTTTACTTTTTTTTTGTCTATTGTGCATTTATGTGACAGTGTGTTGCTTTGTGTGGTATCCAAGGGCATCCACTGTAGGTTCCAGCTGGAGCTATGCAGGCTTGTCTCATGTTGGTACACTCCTTGTTTGTGCCTTAAGGTCCAGACTGTAACGCTCACCTGAATCCCTCGGAGGCGCAGGTCTGGGCTGGGGGTTCTCGGAGTCTTCTAGGGTCACGCGCAGGCCTCGAATGCCCCCCTGGAAAGGCCCTCTCCTCACTGAGATCTTGATCTGAAGGGTGAGGTGTCTGCAATTATGAGAGCAAGGGGTTAATAAGGATGTATAAGCCTGACTGGCCAAGCTGACTCCCCTTCCTGGTACTCCCCAAGTAGTTCGTATGCCAAGTGTGCTCACTTTATGTAGGTGAAAGCGGAGCTCTCCATCCTGCGTCTGTGCAGGGGCGCCAAAGCCAGTTACTTCACTGGTTAATTGTCCAGCCTCTTGGTCGCAGAGGATGAAGATTTGGAGCTAGGCCGTCGTTAGCAGCACGAATGGCGGTTGCTTGAATATGGAGGTCTGGAGAGCGATGGAATGGCGAAGGTATTGCAGGCAAGTAAGTAGAAAATGTCAATTCGAAGTTAAAAGCACTTCTTAATGTCTCTTTTCCTTTTTCAGGTTGCAGAAGCAGCTGGGTAGAAAAATAGATGTCGAGGAATGCGCCGAGGAGTGAGAAAGATGAGAGCTGCCCAAAACACGTGCGTATAGATGGAGTTTTGTATTTCTTAATGATGTCCTTTTGTTTTGCAGAGCGAGTAGCAGCGTCGGCGGAGGCGAGAAGAATGCAGCGCAGGAAAGGAAAGTTTCACGGAGGTTTACTAACCAATGTCCCTGCTTCCACAGGGTGCCAAAAAATGGAAAGCTGGAGCCCGTGGCTTGAGATGCACCGATGGACTGGGTAAGTGCTGCGCTGGTTTTTATCTCGTGCTAACCTGGTGTTCTTTTCCCTTCTCAGATGCTGCAGAAGACGAAGATGATATTTCAGAAGGTAAGATTACGGATTTCTCTTCCCTAGATGCAGAAGTTGCAGATACTCTGGAGCTGACACGGTGAGCGTCCTGCTGCTATTGCAGAATAACGCGAAGCACGTTGCTCTGATCGGGCGTGGTTTAAATAGCCTACTGGAGTGTTTAGGTGTCTCCTTCCACAGCAGCCTCGCCCAGGTAAGAAGTCCCAGCTTCCAGAATAGTTCCAGTATCCAGTCCCAGGGAGTGGTGCTGGCCACACCCAGAAGGTAAAGTAGTTCCAGCCATGGATGGATGAGGATTTCATCCTGCAGGTGAGTGAGCAGCATGGTCTGCAGCAGGTAGGTCCACCCAAGCACCATTCCTTGCATCATGAGCCCGGCACGTCCTGTGCCGGGACTGGGTCCCCTGATGAGCCTGGCGCCACTGGCGCCAGGACAAGGTCCATAAGGCCCCTATGGGAGCCGATGGGTGCCTGGAAATGAAGTTGTGACCCAGCTTCCGAGGCAGTTGGGCTAAACCTGACTCCTTGGAGGCTGCGGTCATGACAGCACCCCCCCTCAAGGCCCCTCCCAAGCTTGTCTTTTCCGGAGGTTTTGGCTTGTTGGGAAAAGCCCGATTAAATTTTTGGACTAGACGAGGTGCATGTACATATTCTGAGGGTTCCCAAGATCTCTCCTGGGGTCCATATCCCTTCCAATCAATCAGGCAGTATAGTTTTGATTTGGAAATTTTGGAGTCCAAGATGTCTCGAATTTCAAATTCGGATTCTCCGTCAACCTGGATTGGCTCAGGAGGTTTAGTCAAACGGGTTCCGGGTTGCACAGGTTTCAGGAGAGAAACATGGAAGACAGGATGTATCTTCATTCGAGTAGGTAATTCTAGTTTGACAGCCACTGGGTTAATCACGGCCGTGTTTGAGTAGGGTCCTAAATATCTTGGGTTGAAGGTGCGTGGCCCTTTTAAAGATAAATGTTTAGTGGACAGCCAGACTTGATCTCCTTTTTGATATTGAGGAGCCTCTTTTCGATGTTGGTCTGCTCCTTTTTTGTATGATTCTTTAGCTCGTTGAAGATGAGTTGTGGCTTCTTTAAATGCTTGAGTTATCGTCGAATGTAGATGGTCAACAGCAGGTGTTCAGAGAGCTTGAGGTGGGTCCAGATTTGAGGTTCGAGGATGACTTCCATACAGCAGGAAAAAAGCGGTTTTTCCCGTCCCAGAATGGATTGAATTATTGTAAGCGTATTCGGCAATCCAGAGGACATCCTTCCAAGTACTCTCGGATTGATGCAACATGCAGCGCAGATATTGTTCTAGAGTTTGGTTAGTTCTCTCAGTCTGCCCATCGGTTTGAGGATGATGGCTGGTGGAAAGTCGTACATCAATTTGTGCTAAACGACAACAACTCCGCCAAAAATGGGAAATAAATTGGCTCCCTCGGTCAGAGATTAGTACTGAAGGGAAACCGTGTAACCGGACAATGTTTTCAAGAAATTCTCGGGCTAGAATGGAAGCTGTAGGTAAACCCTTCAGTGGGATAAAATGAGCCATTTTTGAAAAAAGGTCCACGATCACTAGAATTGTGTTGTATCCGGAGCAAGGGGGTAAATCCGTGATAAAATCCATCGAGAGCGTGTGCCAAGGGCCTGGTGGAATGTCTATTGGACGTAATAATCCTGCTGGTTTTTCCTTCTGACTCTTGTTTTGTGCACAGATACCACAAGAAGCCACAAACTCCTTAACATCTTTCCTCCAAGATGGCCACCAAAAATGCCTTTTAACTTTCTATGAGGTTTTGGCAACTCCAGGATGTCCTTCCATTAGAGAATCATGGTAGCAGGTGATGACCTGTTTTTGTAAGTCAGCGCAGGGTAAGAATAGTCTTCCTTGGAAATACAATAGGTTCTGATCTATTGTAAAATCCTTTCCTTTCAATTGCCAATTCAATGAATCTTCGGGAGTTATGAGCTGATTGACCCTTGCTTTAATCTCTTCGAGGGATAATGTGTTGATTACTCCTAGTATCTTTTGTTCAGGAATTATTGGCACCGGTTCCGGATTAGCTGTAAGTTCGTCTACCCCTATCCGGGAAAGGGCGTCTGCTTTTCCGTTCCTAACACCTGGTCGAAATGTGATTACAAAATCGAATTCTGCGAAGAATAAAGCCCAGCGTAGTTGCCTCGAAGATTGAGCTTTAGCTGACTTCAGGTAGTGGATGTTAGGGTGATCCGTGATTACAGTTACTGTGTGCCGGGCCCCCAAAAGATAATGCCGCCAGGCCTTAAAGGCGGACTTAATTGCCAAGAGTTCTTTGTCCGTAATTGTGTAGTTGATTTCAGGAGCCGAAAATTTGCGAGACCAAAAGGCTACAGGGTGTAACTGGTGCGTTTCGGGGTCTCTTTGTGACAGCACCGCCCCCATTGCAAGACTGGAAGCGTCTGTCTCGACGATGTAGGGAAGTTCAGGACGGGGATGCCTTAAGACTGGAGCAGAGATAAATTTGGCTTTTAATTCTTGGAAGGCTTGTTCGGCTTCTGGAGTCCACTCGAATGTTTTATTCTTTTTCAGAAGAGCCGTGATAGGTTGGACTATCCGAGAGAATTCAGGAATGAACCTTCGGTAAAAATTAGCGAAGCCCAGCATGCTCTGCACACCTTTCACGGAAGTTGGGGAAGGCCATTTGGTGATAGCATCCACTTTTCTTGAGTCCATGTGAACTCCGTTGGGTGATAAGATGAACCCTAAAAATTCCACTTCCTTTGCGTGAAAGGTGCACTTCTCCAGTTTAGCAAACAAGCGGTGTTGGCGAAGTCTCTGTAAAACCGCTGTGACGTGTCTACGATGATCAGTTTCTGAGGCTGAGTATACCAGGATGTCATCAATATAAACGACTACGCACACATCAATAAGTTCTCTGAGGACATCATTCATGAAAAACTGGAAAGCGGCCGGTGCGTTACATAGTCCGAAGGGCATTACTTGATACTCAAATAATCCATATTTAGTGCGAAAGGCCATCTTCCATTCGTCGCCCTCCTTAATGCGTACCAAATGGTAAGCTCCTCTGAGGTCTAACTTTGTGTATATGCAGGCGCCTTTTACCTGGTCCAATAATTCAGGAATCAATGGCAACGGGTATCGGTTTTTGACTGTAATCTGGTTCAGGGCGCGATAATCGATACACGTTCTTAGGTCACCTTCCTTTTTCGGGACGAAGAACAAAGCTGAGGAAGCCGGGGATTTCGAGGGGCGGATGAATCCGTTAGCCAAGTACTGGTCCCAGTATTGCCTGAGATGGAGGTTTTCTGGTTCCGTGAGGGCATATATTCTACTGCACGGAGGGGTGGACCCAGGTATCAGGTCTATCTGGCAGTCGTATGACCGATGCGGAGGCAGGGTGTTGGCTTGATCTTTCTGAAAGACGTCGCTGAACTCTTGGTATTCCAGAGGTAATCGGGGGTCTTCGGAAGTGATGGCTGCTAGCTTGATTTCGGGCTGAGGATAACAGGTTTAAGCGCATTCTGGAAACCGAATTACCTTGGCTCGCCAGTTTATCTGAGGATTGTGCTTTTCCAACCAAGGCATTCCCAGAATCACCTGAAACTGCGGGGCCTTGATTACATCAAACACGATCTTCTCCCGATGTCCACCTTGACATAACAACGTTACCTCCATGGTGGTATGACAAACTGGTCCGGAAGCTATTTCAGTACCATCCACTGTAGTGATTACGTCCTTTACCATCTTGGGACATAGGGGAAGATCCATCCTGGTAGCCAAGTCGTGGTCCACATAATTACCGATTGCTCCGCTATCAATGTATACTTTGACAGCATGCATGCGATCTGGTCTATTGGGACTTATGAGGACCATAGGCATAACCAAATGCGAGGTCAAGGAACTGGTTTTAACGCTCGGCAAGCAGACCTCTACGCTTGTCGGGCGAGGTCGTTTCCCGATTCCAGTTTCTCAGCATTTTTATCAGAAGCTCCTACGGTCTTCTTGACCGGTTTCACTGAGCAATCACGAAGGAAATGTCCAGAATTCCCACAGTATAGCCACAGCTGTAATTGCCTTCTTCTTTCCCGTTCTTTCTGAGTTAATGGTCCTTTTACTACTCCTATTTGCATTGGTTCCACAGAGTCATTCCTTTTAGCGGAGCTCTGAGGTCTTGAAAGTACCCGGGTTTCAAATCTGGATCGATCGGACTTCCTGTTCTGTAGCCGATGATCTAATTGGACCACTAGGTCGATATAATCTGAACAGTCTTGCGGCGGATTAACCACCTGTGCTAAAACGTCTTTAAGTTCCCCACGTAGGCCTCTGTAGAAGAGCGTGATTCTCTTATCTTCAGGCCACCTGGTCTCAACCACCAGTCTATTAAAGGACGCTATGTAAGCCAGGAGATCCTGATTACCTTGTCTGAGTGACAGGAGTTCATTGTCCAAGGCCTGCCCCTGTGAATGTCTTGCGAACAACTTTTCCATACTGGTCTGAAAGTCTTGAAAGTTATAGAGGAGCGGGTCATCCTGTGTCACGAGAGGAATGGACCAATCTGCAGCACTACCGCTAAGATAGGAAAGTACAAACGCTACCTTGGCTTGGTCCGTTGGGAATGCGGCAGGTCTACACAGAAAGTGCAAGCGGCATTGATTGATAAATACTGCATATCGCTTTGAATCACCGGAAAAACGTTCAGGCGGGGCCAAAGGCACATTCCCTGGCAGATTAATTTGCACCGGATTACTTGAGGTTGTAGGAATGCCGCCCCCTCCATAGGGAGGCAGTGGCGTCTGTCCCGCTTGAGCCTGTAGCAACTGTCTGGCCAGATCATCCGTCCGTTCCTTGGCAATGATCAACTCCCTTCGTAAAGCGTTTGTTTCTTGGCGAGATGCGTGTACTTCTGCCCTTAGTTCCCCAAGCAATTGAGCCAGTTGATCAGTGTCCGAGGTTTCCATTGCGCCTGGGTGGGAATATTGCGGTAGGCTTCGCGTTCTGTAACGCTCACCTGAATCCCTCGGAGGCGCAGGTCTGGGCTGGGGGTTCTCGGAGTCTTCTAGGGTCACGCGCAGGCCTCGAATGCCCCCCTGGAAAGGGCCTCTCCTCACTGAGATCTTGATCTGAAGGGTGAGGTGTCTGCAATTATGAGAGCAAGGGGTTAATAAGGATGTATAAGCCTGACTGGCCAAGCTGACTCGCCTTCCTGGTACTCCCCAAGTAGTTCGTATGCCAAGTGTGCTCACCTTATGTAGGTGAAAGCGGAGCTCTCCATCCTGCGTCTGTGCAGGGGCGCCGAAGCCAGTTACTTCACATGTTAATTGTCCAGCCTCTTGGTCGCAGAGGATGAAAATTCGGAGCTAGGCCGTCGTTAGCAGCACGAACGGCGGTTGCTTGAATATGGAGGTCCGGAGAGCGATGGAATGGCGAAGGTATTGCAGGCAAGTAAGTAGAAAATGTCAATTCGAAGTTAAAAGCACTTCTTTATGTCTCTTTTCCTTTTTCAGGATGCAGAAGCAGCTGGGTAGAAAAATAGATGTCGAGGAATGCGCCGAGGAGTGAGAAAGATGAGAGCTGCCCAAAACACGTGCGTATAGATGGAGTTTTGTATTTCTTAATGATGTCCTTTTGTTTTGCAGAGCGAGTAGCAGCGTCGGCGGAGGCGAGAAGAATGCAGCGCAGGAAAGGAAAGTTTCACGGAGGTTTACTAACCAATGTCCTTGCTTCCACAGGGTGCCAAAAAATGGAAAGCTGGAGCCCGTGGCTTGAGATGCACCGATGGACTGGGTAAGTGCTGCGCTGGTTTTTATCTCGTGCTAACCTGGTGTTCTTTTCCCTTCTCAGATGCTGCAGAAGACGAAGATGATATTTCAGAAGGTAAGATTACGGATTTCTCTTCCCTAGATGCAGAAGTTGCAGATTCTCTGTAGCTGACACGGTGAGCGTCCTGCTGCTATTGCAGAATAACGCGAAGCACGTTGCTCTGATCTGGCGTGTTTTAAATAGCCTACTGGAGTGCTTAGGTGTCTCCTTCCACAGCAGCCTCGCCCAGGTAAGAAGTCCCAGCTTCCAGAATAGTTCCAGTATCCAGTCCCAGGGAGTGGTGCTGGCCACACCCAGAAGGTAAAGTAGTTCCAGCCATGGATGGATGAGGATTTCATCCTGCAGGTGAGTGAGCAGCATGGTCTGCAGCAGGTAGGTCCACCCAAGCACCATTCCTTGCATCATGAGCCCGGCACGTCCTGTGCCGGGACTGGGTCCCCTGATGAGCCTGGCGCCAGGACAAGGTCCATAAGGCCCCTATGGGAGCCGATGGGTGCCTGGAAATGAAGTTGTGACCCAGCTTCCGAGGCAGTTGGGCTAAACCTGACTCCTTGGAGGCTGCGGTCATGACACAGACACATATGCCACTCCTGCTTCCCCTTTCCATGGGCTTGCAAGGAGTACATTGTGTAAAAGTAACTTACACAGAGGCATTTGGCTTCGATTGTATCTGTGGGCAGTCTCAAGTCCGACCTGTGTATTCACCCCTAGTGGGATTCATGACTGTTTGTACAGTGCATGGTTAGCATCCCTTTTGGAAGAAGAGGACCCCTACAACGACTGAACTGCCTGGTGAAGCCCTGCTGCAGGTCTGAATCTCCAGAATCCGATCACAGAGAAGATCCTTCAGGAAACTTCTTCCCTTGAGCTGGTGGGACCAACCAGTTCACCCAAACTGCAAGCCAGGACCCCTCCTCTGGTCAAATTTGCTGCACAGAGTTACAGTGGGCTGGATAGCCAAGAAGGTCGGACCCTGCTTGGGTTTTAAGGAGCGCACCTTTTATTTGTTGTTTGGCGCTGCTGCTGGTTTGTTCCCTGGGTAGTGCAGGACCCTCCAGTCTTCCTACTTCTGATCAGTCTGACAGTTGCTTCAGGAACCGTGAGCCTGCAGGAACTACCAGGAACGTCTGCCTCAGCTACAGCCCCCTCTCCGTTTTAAGGTACTGTGCAAATCCGGTTGTGTGTTTCGGTCAGCCGTGTTGAAAGTGTTTGAAATCTTTCTCCAATCAGAGGGCTTGTCCTTCTCTTCTCTTTGAACTAACTTTTCTACCAACCAACCTTCTTTGGAAACCGTGCCATTAACTTTACCGCAAACTACCCTGAACTGTATTATCTTGAGCAAGACTTTTGAACCATTGACTTTGGCCCTAAGCCTTTTCTATCTGATTTTATCATTGTAGTCTCTCTTGTTCGCTTGCCCTGAGAACTTACCTGTTGGTGTGGATCCATTTCTGTTAACATTTGTCTTTCCTTCCCTTTTAAATTGCTGGAGTGCCATTTTGCTCCCATTTCATTTTGTGAGCTTAACTTGTCTGCAATTTAAGGGAAGTGGTGTGGTGTATTAAGAAAGTGATTTTTAGACTGATTATAATAGTGTAATGTTATACAACTGAAGAGTGAAATAAATGTATATTATTTTACTTGAAAACCTTGAGTCAGTGTTTGCCTGAATCATAGTAATTGCTGTCCTTTGTGTAACTATTTGATACTGCTCACTTACTCTTGAGATAAGTCTGGCTGCTCCGCTACTGCTACCACTTTAATTGTGTAGTACAGGCTTGTACCAAAGGTGACATTGTACTGTCACTTGTAGTCTTAATTGTGTGTGGTGTTCCCAAAGGGTACTGCATATAATACTGCCTAACACACCGACACCATTGTTAACGGTGCTGGTGCTTCTTTGACGGGTCTGCCTACCGTGGCCGCTGTGCCCGGTAGGGTCAGACCTGTTGGGTATGGCATCTCCAGCAGGCAGACCTGTTATATGCCGATCCAGAAACAACGGTGCCGGTAAGCTTACCGGCACCCTTGTTTCCCGACCGGCAGGGTCATAATGAGGCCCATTGTGTTAAAACAGATCTGAGCCCGGCTGAGGAGGATCCGGGGTGGACCGTGAATCACCGAAAGATATTGGATACGTGAAAATCCTACAAGCATTGTGTTAAAGGGGATCTGAGTCCGGCTGAGGGGGATACGAGGTGAATAGTGAATCACCTGAGAAATTGAGTACGTGTGAAATGCTAAGAGGAAAGGAACTTTATTGTTTATTTGTCACATAAGTCCCTCTGAAAGAAGAGACTTTGAAAGGCAAAGAGAATTGGGCACAGAAGGCCCTGATGCTAATGTTTGAACTGTACCCTTGTGTCAGAGAACCCAGAGAATGTGCTAAGCTCAAGTGTCCCACCTTGTCCTGTGCTGAAAACGTGGGGAAGGGAGGCAAACAGCCTGAATATCCTGACACATCATTTCTTGAACACTCCTTTCTTTTAGATAACATTGTTTCCCACACTATTTGTATTTAGAGAAGGATTGGCAATAGGTTTATTAGTATAGGCCCTTTTATTTTGACAAGACACCACTAGGACTGCGTTATTATTATTTGGTGGTTGTAGCTTTTTAAAAGAAATATCTTTTTATTCAAGTTTTCTGCAATGTCAACCTTACAACAACTCCATGAATATTCCCACATCCCCCTTCCTGCCTCCCTCTCCCAATAACCCCACAACATCAGGTGCAAATACAGTTGTGTAAAGTGTATAATTATAAGCAGAATCTCGGTAAAACATAAATTTAGACATGATAGGAAGGGTGGACAGGGTGTTTTATAATACGCAAGGGTGGGTGGTCTTCCACTGTTTTCAGATTAACTGATCCCATCAGACCAGCCATGTTGCGTCACAGTAAAAAGAGGTCATCGTTCATATGGATATATGGTTGGAATGGAGCACAGTAGTCCCCTGGCTGTGATCCGAAGGGGATAGTGGAGAGGTAATATGTTTCCCTGCTTTCACAAATCTTCAGTATATGCATCCATTCCTCCAGCATGAGTGCTGTTGTCCTTTTCCATGTATTAGCTATTAGTGCTCTAGCTACCACAGATGCCATGGCCAATAGTTTCCTATCCGCTTTACCTGGAAGTTCAAATAGTGCCAGCAACCAAGCCACCGGGGAGTCATGTGGGCAGTCTGGGATAACTTTACTCATGGTTTCGTAAACCCCTTTCCAGAAAGTCTGTATGTGGCTACAGTACCATACCATATGCATATAATCAGCTAGGTCAGCCCTACACCGTGGACATGAAATATCTCTATCTGGGTAAAATTTGTGAAGTTGTGTGGGGGAGTGGTAGGACTGATGCAGATACTTAAACTGTGTGAGTCAAAACCGGGTGTTCATGGTATTTTGTTTGAGTCATGTTACAAATCAGATGCCACTGGGCATCCGACAGGGGTGCATCAGTGCCATATCCAATATGGCCCCTGTACAGAACCGGTGGGGAAGGCCGTAGTGATTTAATACATTTGTACAGTGTTGAGACCAAGTTGGTGAGTTTGGGGGGGTTTGTGACGAAATGGGCCATGGGAGAGCGAGTCTATGTCATCGGGTATCCCTCCCACATTCCTCTGAGTGTTTCCCTCAGTCTAAAATAGAGCAGCATAGTCACCGCATTTCAGGGTCCCCGGCAGTTCAGGGTGTCCCATTGTATGAATATATCATTCTGTACCATGTCCCCCAAGCAGTGGATGTCTAGTTTCTCAAATTCTGTCTTAAAGATCTTGATGGTTGTAGCTTGCTCCCATCTTTAGATTTCAGATTAGATAGCCATTTTTCAAACCCTTTTTGAAGTTAAATAAAAACCCTTGAACTGTAGTCACTTATGCCTGTCTTACTGCTGATCCATGCCTTCCTTACATGTGGTGTCAGGCGTGGGATGTGACTCAATTAAGACACATTGGGGAACCCTAAAATTCCAGACGCTTAGTCATAGAGCTTCAGATCCCTCTATCGCCATGAAAGAATCCATAGGGTTTGATATCTGTAGCAGCAGGGAAGCTAGTATGCCTCCAGGGAAAAGAGGAATGATTCCCACACACTTAGTTTTGATACACCCACCCAGGGGCGTTGCTAGGGGGGGGGCTAAGGGGACTATAGCCCCTGATCTTTTGGTTGTAGCCCCGGATAGAATCTCAGGAGCTACAGCCAAAAGACGACCTAGCCCCCAGTCCCAACAGTTCTGACATCAGCTTAGCCCCGGGTCTTTTCCAGACCTAGCAACTCCCCTGCACCCACCTGGGTGTTATATAAGATTGACTCCAAAATCTGGCCTGCAGGTTCGGTCTAGATGTCCTAGCAGGCGCCATAGATCCCGACTTCCGGGAAGACATAAAGGTTCTCCTACAGAACCATGACAAAATTCCATTTGAAGAACATTGTGTAGACAACATTTCACAGGGAATTCTTGAGAGGGCCCTTTTTCCTCGTTTTAGAGCGAGTGAACCAGAAGATACTAAGAGAGGTTTTCGGGGAGCTGATGAACCATCTACCACTGAAGCAAAAAGGGAATAAGAAACTATCATTCTTGCAAAGCTAGCCTTAGCCTAGCGAAATGATACAGCACTCGCAGAGGCTTTCTTGCAGGTAATTCCTGAAGGGGAAGAATTAGAGAAGGAAAGTCCCTTTTTCTTCCTAAGGCAAGGATTAATGTACAGAAAGGAAACATCCACAGATGGCCTAAGTAAAACTCAATTAGTAATCCCAAAACCCATCGGAAGATCATACTAGAGATTGCACGTTCTCATTTGAATGGGGGACACTTAGGACAATCTAAGCCCCAGGCGCACATCAGTGGGATGTTTTACTGACCAGGTATCCATGCTGATATAACAAACTTTATTCAGACATATGAAATATGTCAGAAAACCAGTACTCATATTCCCTTGCCTGCTCCTCTGAATCCTTTACCAATAATAGAAGTCCCTTTCTCAAGGGTTGGGTTGGATATCATTGGACCGTTGGAAACCTCTAGACTGGGTAAGAAATATGTCCCCATAATCGTTGATTACGTTACCAGATACCCCAAGGCATTCCCTATGCAGAAACAACACAGCCCAGCAGATTTTAAAACATCTGTTGCCATATTTTTCCAGGGTTGGTTTTCGTAAGGAAATTCTAACAGATCAGGGATCCAATTTTATGAGCAAACTCATGGGTAAAATTTACCACTCCCAAACAGACAGATTGGTAGAAAGATTCAATAAAACACTCAAAATTATCCTAAGAAAGTTGGTAGATAAGGACGGGAAAGACTGGGACTGCATGATACCCTGGGCCATATTTGCAGTAAGAATAAACCAGCAGGCGTCCACTGGATCTTCTTCTTTCGAACTACTTTATGGTATAGAACCTAGAGGTGTCCTGGGAGACCTGGGAAGAAAGAGAAGAGGCACCCATTCCCTTTCGCAAACAGTTACCAGATTGCAAGAGCATATGAAACTTGTTCGAAATCAAGTCTATACTCATGTGGAAAAAGCCCAAGCACAACAAAATTTCACCTACAGCAAAAAGCTAAACTTAAGATCATTTTCAATAGAACAAAAGGCATTAGTCCTCTTACCTACCTCTGAAAATAAACTTGTCTCAAAGTGACATGGGCCGTATGAATTATTAGAACCAACAGGCACCCAACTGGACAGGAAACAAAAGACCCATCTCTACCACATAAATCTCTTAAAAGAGTAGAAGGAAAATCCTTCCGCCACCAATGCCACAATACTATCTTGTTTGGTACCAGAAGAAATAGATAACATTGAATTAATTCACCATGAGCTATCTAGTCAACAAAAAAGAAGACTTAAAGCAATTTAGGGCCTCATTACACGGTAGGTGGCAACCATGGCGCTATTAGCACCATGGTTGCCGCCGGTATTTTACCATGTCTGCCTTGGTGGATGGCGGAATTACCGCCCTACTCCAAGGTGAGCCGGGGCGGTAATTCCCCATTCACCAAGGCACTTCCCCATTCCCATTTTTGCCCCCATAGGGCTCAATAGGAATGGGGAAGGCGCTAATTACGGTACCGCAAATTGCGGTACCGTAATTAGCACCAAGGTCCCGCAAAGGGAACTCGTAGTAAGGCGGTAAGGGTTTACCGGTACCGGTGCCCTTACCGGTACCGGTAAACCCTTACCCCCTACTGTGTAATGAGACCCTTAGTTACAAAATTCCCCAGTGTATTCTGTGAGAAACCAGGGAGAATGCAAGGCACTCATTATTATATCAAAACCCCAAAGGGAAAAGTGGTCCATTTGAAACCATACAGACTCCCGGAAGCACGTACACAGAGAGTGGTTGAGGAAGTGACCAAATGCTAAGAGCGAATATTATCAAACCTTCTTCAAGCCCATGGTCCTCCCTTATAGTAGTGGTCACAAAAACTGACCATTCCTGGAGGTTTTGTATAGACTTATGACAGGTCAACGCCATCTCTGACTTCGATGCCTTTCCCATGCCGCACATCGATTAATTGATAAACTCGGAAATGCCACCTTCCTATCAACCCTAGACTTAACCAAGGGGTACTGGCAGTACAGTACATGAACCTGATAAGGAAAGGACAGTTGGGACTGAAAGAAAAGACTTTGAAAGGCAAAGTGACTTGGGCACAGAAGGCCCTGATGCTAATGTTTGAACGGCACCCTTGTGCCAGAGAAGCCATAGACTGTACTAAGCTTGAGTGTGCCGCCTTGTCCCGTGCTGAAAACGTGGGGAAGGGAGGCCAACAGTCTGAATATCCTGACCTATCATTTCTTGAATACTTCTTTTTTTTACATAACATTGTTTCCCACACTATTTGTGTTGAGAGGTAAGGATTGCAATAGGTTTATTAGTATAGGCCCTTTCATTTTGACAAGACACCACTAGGACTGCGTTATTATTATTTGATGGTTGAAACTTGCTCCCATCTTTAGATTTAGGAGTAGATAGGCATTTTTCAAACCCTTTTTGAAGTTCAAAACACAGTAAAAGTTGATCTTCATTGTTCATGCGTACAGGATGACAAAAGTATTCTGTTTTTCTTTTTTGTGAGTTTCTTTATTGTAATACAGGTCTCAATTGTGGAAAAGAAAAATGAATAACTGTTCAGTTTACCATTTCTGTGCAATTCTAATTGTGAAACAAGTCTCACTTATGAGAAAGAAAATAACCTCAACACGTGTTTCACCACTTTACATGTGG
The DNA here is from genome assembly GCF_040938575.1 of Ambystoma mexicanum. NCBI lineage: Eukaryota > Metazoa > Chordata > Amphibia > Caudata > Ambystomatidae > Ambystoma > Ambystoma mexicanum. The sequence continues at coordinate 584,334,615 of NC_090935.1, forward strand.
ATCTTCAGGAGGTGAGTATTTGTTTAAATATATTTTTTCTCTCTAGTATTTTGGGTTTGTTTGTTGGCGCTCCAGCTTAAATCCTCAATTTTTGGATTCCTAATGCAGTCAGTTGAGTTCCAATTTTTTGAGAAGTCAATAGTTAGACAACGATCAGTCCTTCTCTCCCAGCTGTGCGTACTGGATTAATTGAATGTTAGTGTTTTGGCATTTCTCGCATTTGTACACATGTTACAGTTACCACATTTATGGAAGCCCATTGCTGTCTTACTGTTGAGCCAAGTCCTTGTGATTGTGGCTAGTGGAGCCATATAAGATGGGCTCAGCATTATTCGCAGGGTGTTGGCTTTTGTGTATGTTAATTGTGGTCTTGTGGATATCCGGGTCTTGATATCAGTGTCAATGTTGAGCAGATGCCAATGCCTCTGTAGAATTCTCTGTACTTGATGGCTGTGCTGATTGAACCTGGTAATGTATCTGATTTTGTCCTCAGCAGGCTCAACTCTGGTTGGTGTGGTTTTTGGTGTTAAAGGGATCCTGTGGATTGTCCTTGATGCCATGAAGCTGGCTGAGTCAATGGCTTGCTCTGGGTAGCCCTGACCAATGACCATACAAGCTGAACTTTCACATGTACCTTACCCGTCTGTTGCCGCACCTCGAATGAGGTCCCGCAGTATCAACCACACTGGCCACCGGCCCAACCCATGACACACTACTGTATCCACTTACCCCTGGCACCCTGCCACTGATTCACTTAGATTCCAACAGACCCGGTGCCTACCATCAGCCACCAGCACCAGGACCAACACTAACCATCCCTCCTAACCTTCTTCACAGAGTCGAGTCCACCCCTGACTTAGTCTTCCCCAGCACACAGCACCCTACATAGATCAATTTGTCCTCCCCTCACCATCCAGGTCCCCTCTTAACCCCCCTCAGGTCCAACTGGTCCATAGATGCGCAGGAATAGCATCAGCACCCAACTCACCATAACCAATACTCCTCAACTGGACATAATCTGTCCATTCCACGTGATCAGTACCTCTAACCTCTTGCTGCACATGCCCGCTGTGGCCCCTGGGCAATTTCCCAACAGCATCTAGCATGTGTAGCCCTAACAACCAATCAATGGCCATATGTGCTCAGCGTCACGTCGGCAATGCCCTATGCCTTTCCTGGGCAACCCCCAATCAGCACCAATAGTTCCTAGCCCAACGACCAATGAATGGCTGTGTCTGTAATCCCCCGGTAGGTCCCCATTGCCATGTACCGGAATAAAAATTACTCCGGTGGCAGCCATGCCGGTATTTACTGGCACGGCTACCGCCGGACTCATAATGGGCCCATTGTCTGTCCTTGAACGGGACTGGTGAACATGTGAGAAGTAAGTGAGGTCCATCTCTCCTCCCATCCACGCATCAACTAGGCCAAGTTCTTCAGGTTTCTGGTTATGTTTTCTAGAGGCTTCCCATAACCTCAAAAACCATGCATGTGTCAATCTGTCTACATTTCAATCCACCACCAAATTCATATTTCTTAATATCACCTAGTCCCCTATGACATTCTGCAGATGTTCAAGAAGGCATAAAAGGAGCATAAGTGAGTTTCTTGTAGTGCCACTACTGACTATTGCAATCGTTTAAATTCTCTGAACAGGTCGGCCATTTCCGTTATAGTGTTTAATCCCTGCACATTCAGAGAGGGAAATCAGTCAAACATTAATATATATATAATGACCCCTAGCTTTTCCTCTCCCATCCAGTCTCATGCCTCCCTGATCCATCTGTCCACAAGTGTAATCTGGGTCTATGAGTTAGTTTTTTGCGTTAAGTACCATATTGCGCACACATCCTCCAATCCCTTTTGCCTTCTCTTTCATTGCCATCCCAATATATCCCTAATGGAAAACAGATGAAAACCCTCCTCACCTTTTCCTTCCTCCCGATATAGTAAATTATCATTCTACTTACAAATACATTTAACATAACAAATCCCTTAGCGCAACTCAGCTCAGCAAACAAACGCATTATCACGACAATTTCGGTGGGTTGATGGTCTACAATACTCTCCCACCTGCATCAAGTCGAGATGGAATGTCCAGAATGTTTAATTCTAAGATTTACTCATTCCATCAGTTATGAATCAGAATGTGCAATTACCTACGGAAATGTAACAATTGTTTGCTTGGTAAAGTTGACCATGTAGTATTTTTTCCAGCCAAGGACGTTGTTTACCCTTCAAAGGTCAGGTTGGTGGGGTGCCTTCACCCATATCTACTGTTCTCTCTTTCCTGGCTTTTTTGGACTGCCATGATGGATCTCTTACCCTGGGATTGATCCTTGACTGCGTGGTGCTACTCTCATTGAAAGGCATTCAGATGTCAGGTGTTGTGCCTCCTCTTTTTTTAAAAATATGTTTATTTATAAATCAGCGCACAGATGAACATATACATCAACATTTACTTGCAGCCCCCAGCGAGGCATATGAAAACAACATTTCCCTCATCCCTTCCCTGTTATCACCCAGGTTGAGCATTTGCTTTCAGTCTCACTGAGCCGGGTCGAGCGATGGATGCTCGCTGTTCGAGTGCAGGGCTCTTGTGATTAAGAGCGGCTTATATGTCAGCGCTGGGTAGTTCTGGTCATAGTCTAACAGCAGCGCCCAGATGTTTGTAAAGGGAAAGAGGAGGCCCGCCTTGGCAGCAGTGACCTTCTCGGCTATCAGGATGTCCCAAAGCTTAATCCACCACAGGGTCATCAGGGGGCCTTCAGCGGATTTCCAGGTGCGTGCCACAGTACTTTCTGCCACCAGAAGCAGTTGGGTTATAAGGGCTGCCCTCCTTCCTGTTCTCGGGTAGGAGCCTGGGACCGGGATCCCTAGGAGGACATTTTTAGGGGCTAGAGGAATTGCCACTTGGGTAATGTCCTTCATCGCGGCAAAGGCATTGGGACCAAAATTCTCTTACCTTGGGACAAGTCCACCACATGTGGAAATAGGATCCTGGGAGTCCGCAGAGACGCCAGCAGTGCGGGTCCAGCGCCTGCTGAAAGTGGTGAAGGCGGAGACGGGGGAAGTACCAGTGTAGGAGCAGCTTGTGGGCACACTCCCGATTGGTGATGCAGGGGGAGGACGTGCAGGTTCTCGACCAGATGTCCACCCAGGTTTGGTCCTCTATGGCATGTCCCAGGCCCGCCTCCCATTGGGACATATAGGAAGGCTTAATGAGGAAGGGGTCATCCTGCAGTAGTTTATGAAGGGCAGAGATCTTCCATCGGGCTGGCAGGTCATTTGCAGTGAGTTCCAGCGGAGCGGGAGCTCGGGTCGCTGCTATTCGCGTCTGGGGGTGGGAGCACCGGTGCTGCAGTTGGGCATAGGTGAACTTGTCCGTTTCTGATAGCTGGAAGGTTATCTTGTATTGTTCGAAGGTGCGCGTGGCACCCTACTCAAAGAGGTGCCCCAGAGATACGAGGCCTCCTGCCACCAAGTTCCTAAAGTTCGCTAGGCAGAAGCCTAAGGAGAAGGCTGGGTTGTGGAAGATTGGAGAGAATGAGCTCAGGCTCCCCGGGATGCTCCTATGCCTGCGGGCCCAGTCCCAGGCTCTTACTGAATGTTTATGGAGGCCAGAATGTTCGGCCAAGTTCGGCGCAGTGAGGTAGGGATGAATGGGAGGTAGCGAAGGGGAAGGGAGAGAGGGGACTGTTCGATCTCATCCCATTTCGGGCACCCCGAAGCGGTTCCCCATGCTTGAATGTGGGCTAGTTGTGCTGCTATTTGGTATCTATGGAGGTCCGGAACCCCCAATCCTCCCAATTTAGCACTGCCCATCATGGTTCTCTGGGGAATTCGTGATTTCTCGCCCCTCCAAATAAATTGATCATTTTCCTTTGAATTAGCTGTAGGGGGGGAAGCGGGATTGAGATGGGCTGGGAGGAGCAGGCATAAAGGAACCGTGGGAGGAGGTTCATTTTGCAGGCTGTAATGCGGCCCAGAAGGGAGATCTCTTGCGATAGCCAGCGGTTAGGATCTTTTTCCATCTCCTCAAGGAAGGAGGGAAAGTTTGTCTGATAAACTTTTGCCAGGTGGGCCGGGATCTGGACCCCCAGGTATAGGATTGACTTGAGGCTCTACTGAATCAGACTTTGCTTCTCTAGGGCTTCTCTTTCACCTGGACCTAGACCCACCCCCAGGACCACCGATTTCTTGAAATTGATAGCAAAACCTGCTACTCTTCCGAATCGCCGGATTTCGGCCAAGCCCACCTTCATGGAGGCCGCGATATTAGTGATGGTCAATAACACGTCGTCGGCGTAAAGAGCTATTTTATGTTGTGAAGGGCCTATTTGTGGGCCTTTGATCCGAGGGTTCAGGCAGATGCGTTGGGCCAAGGGCTCCATGGCCAGGGCAAAGAGCAGGGGGGACAGAGGGCATCCTTGTCTTGTTCCACATGTGCAAGGGATCGGGTCTGACAAGAGACCATTGACTCTCAGAAGGGTATTGGGGGATTGGTGGTTAGCTAGGACCATTTTCTGGAACGTCGGGTCAAAGCTAAAGGCCTCGAGGTCGAGGCGCAGGAAGATCCAATCCACTTTATCGAAAGATTTGTTCGCATCCAGGGCCAGTAGGGCAAGTTGTTGCGATTTTTGGTTAGCGACATCTATTAGGTTTAGGGCTCTGTAAATGTTGTCTCTCGTATTCCTGTGGGTTATGAACCTGTTCTGGTCTGGGTCTATGATGTTAGGGAGGATAGCCGCTAAACTGTTGGCCAGGATCTTAGAGTATATGTTGGCGTCGAGGTTTAGCAATGAGATGGGCCTATATGAGCTATTGTCCGTGGGGTCTTTTCCGGGCTTGAGAATGAGGATCGGAATGGACTCCTGCATGGTGGGGGTGATACTTCCGGTGGCGGCTAATGAGTTGAAGTGCCGGGTTAAGGGGGCCACCAGCTGAGGGAGGAAGAGTGTGTAGAACCGGGTGGAGTACCCGTCCGGGCCCGTAGCTCTGGGTTTCAGGCTTTTTATGGCCACCTCAACTTCCTCGCCTGTGATAGGGGCCTCAAGTCCTTCCCTCGCCGTGGGCGTGAGGTGTGGGAGGGCTGCGTCTTGGAGGTAGGTCTGTTGTTCATCTTGGTCCCTTGGAACTGCTGTCATTATCTCTGAGAGATGGGCCACTGCCAGTCGTAGCTTCTCGCGTTCCGCAAATTGGACTGCGCCCTGTGGATCGTGAAGGCCCAGGATGGTGTTTCTTTTCTTCGTTTTGGCCAGTTTGTCTACCAACACTTTATTTGCTTTATTGCTTTTGACATAATACCACTGTTTAGTTCTGGTTAGCAGGTGTGCCGTGGCTTCAGCGTAATGCGCCTCCAGGCTCTTTCGTGCCACCTGTAGAGCCCTGTCGGATTTCGGGGACCAACCCGTTTTGCCTCCTCTTACACACAGAAAGCTGCGTGACTCTTGTCTCACAATTTGAACTGTAATCTGAAAGGGTATGTCCATTTAAATCTGATTTGTGAACGCATCAACTCTTCTGCGATAGGTTTAATAGCTCTGCATCTCGCTAATGTTGCTTGGGCAATATCTTCAAATAGTTGGACGGAGCCATCGAAAAACTGAATGCAACCTCTGCGCTTGGCTTCCGCAAGTATAGATTCTTTAATTATGTCATCGTATAACTTGACCACTATGTCTCTTGGCAGGTCATATTTTGTTGCTGGATTGATCCCCACCTGGTGAGCCTTATCACTTTTCATATCTCTTATGGCAGAGTGCTTCACAATATGTTTCAACAGAGTACGTACACATTCTACAACATCATTCACTTTAAAGTCTTCCTCAGAGAGCAAATTCTTACACTTTGTCCACTTGCTCTGTTCTCTTAACCTTCATATTTAAGTTGAAGACCTAAAGTATTGTGTCCCAATTTCTTCATCTGTTCTGACATTTCGGGAACCCTACTTTAGAGCATTGATATGGTTCTCTCAGTTCGGCCCACTCGTTCTCCCAGTGAGGCTATTTCCTTTTTATTCTCTGCCACCGCAGCAGTTAAATCAATTATCAAGGCGAGTAGCTAATTTCTTAGCATATTTATCAGGTCCTCTCAGAGGGCATTAATAGTTTGTAATAAGAGATCATTTGTTAAAGCATTGTCCTTTGTCATTGGGCTTGTTTCTTCCACCTCTGCAATCTGGTTCACTTCCTGGGTTGACGTTGGGCAGTGGCAGCTTTTGTGGAGGCTTCTAGGAAAGCCTACATACAGGAGTCTTTCTCTGGTTTCTTAGTTGTTTTACAAAAAATTCTGGTGTACACCATGTGCCCTGTATTTTCAACCCTTGTACTGTGCAAACCACTCACACACCTTTATTCATTGTACGGCTGAGGTCAGTAATCAATATAGTCTCACACCCTATTACCTTGGGCTCAGGAGCTACTTGATTCACTCACTGCTGTCAAGGGTTATCATTTGGCCATCCTTCTGGTATGGTGCACCAGGTGTGCATAATCATTTAAGAGGGGAGGTGTTCAGGCAGTCTGGGTTCTGTCCAATCAGCTTTCCTTGACGGGGGATCAGTGCTGGACTAATCCAATAGCATGGTACCTCCTCTACACACTCCTTTCAGGGGGTGGGCACTGTGTATTGTTGCTGGGGGTCTGTTGCAGCAGCCAGCCGTCTCTGTATTGGCAGGTCCTTCAGATCCTGTTCTGAACCACCTCACAGGGGGAGCGTCAGGTCGACCACAAAAAAAAATCACAGCAGCAAATCTCTGGAGCTCCTTCATTTTCCTACCAGCGGCAGCCATGGCCCGCCTCAGTGACTGGACAATCCGCAGACCCCCAGCATCTGGTGTGTTCTGTTGCCTCTAATAACAGCATCTAGCATGTGTAGCCCTAACAACCAATCAATGGCCATATGTGCTCAGCGTCACGTCGGCAATGCCCTATGCCTTTCCTGGGCAACCCCCAATCAGCACCAATAGTTCCTAGCCCAACGACCAATGAATGGCTGTGTCTGTAATCCCCCGGTAGGTCCCCATTGCCATGTGCCGGAATAAAAATTACTCTGGCGGCAGCCATGCCGGTATTTACTGGCACGGCTACCACCGGACTCATAATGGGCCCATTGTCTGTCCTTGAACGGGACTGGTGAACATGTGAGAAGTAAGTGAGGTCCATCTCTCCTCCCATCCACGCATCAACTAGGCCAAGTTCTTCAGGTTTCTGGTTATGTTTTCTAGAGGCTTCCCATAACCTCAAAAACCATGCATGTGTCAATCTGTCTACATTTCAATCCACCACCAAATTCATATTTCTTAATATCACCTAGTCCCCTATGACATTCTGTAGATGTTCAAGAAGGCATAAAAGGAGCATAAGTGAGTTTCTTGTAGTGCCACTACTGACTATTGCAATCGTTTTAATTCTCTGAACAGGTCGGCCATTTCCGTTATAGTGTTTAATCCCTGCACATTCAGAGAGGGAAATCAGTCAAACATTAATATATATATAATGACCCCTAGCTTTTCCTCTCCCATCCAGTCTCATGCCTCCCTGATCCATCTGTCCACAAGTGTAATCTGGGTCTATGATTTAGTTTTTTGCGTTAAGTACCATATTGCGCACACATCCTCCAATCCCTTTTGCCTTCTCTTTCATTGCCATCCCAATATATCCCTAATGGAAAACAGATGAAAACCCTCCTCACCTTTTCCTTCCTCCCGATATAGTAAATTATCATTCTACTTACAAATACATTTAACATAACAAATCCCTTAGCGCAACTCAGCTCAGCAAACAAAAGCATTATCACGACAATTTCGGTGGGTGGATGGTCTACAATACTCTCCCACCTGCATCAAGTCGAGATGGAATGTCCAGAATGTTTAATTCTAAGATTTACTCATTCCATCAGTTATGAATCAGAATGTGCAATTACCTACGGAAATGTAACAATTGTTTGCTTGGTAAAGTTGACCATGTAGTATTTTTTCCAGCCAAGGACGTTGTTTACCCTTCAAAGGTCAGGTTGGTGGGGTGCCTTCACCCATATCTACTGTTCTCTCTTTCCTGGCTTTTTTGGACTGCCATGATGGATCTCTTACCCTGGGATTGATCCTTGACTGCGTGGTGCTACTCTCATTGAAAGGCATTCAGATGTCAGGTGGTTGTGCCTCCTCTTTTTTAAAAAATATGTTTATTTATAAATCAGCGCACAGATGAACATATACATCAACATTTACTTGCAGCCCCCAGCGAGGCATATGAAAACAACATTTCCCTCATCCCTTCCCTGTTATCACCCAGGTTGAGCATTTGCTTTCAGTCTCACTGAGCCGGGTCGAGCGATGGATGCTCGCTGTTCGAGTGCAGGGCTCGTGTGATTAAGAGCGGCTTATATGTCAGCGCTGGGTAGTTCTGGTCATAGTCTAACAGCGGCGCCCAGATGTTTGTAAAGGGATGGAGGAGGCCCGCCTTGGCAGCAGTGACCTTCTCGGCCATCAGGATGTCCCAAAGCTTAATCCACCACAGGGTCATCAGGGGGCCTTCAGCGGATTTCCAGGTGCGTGCCACAGTACTTTCTGCCACCAGAAGCAGTTGGGTTATAAGGGCTGCCCTCCTTCCTGTTCTCGGGTAGGAGCCTGGGACCGGGATCCCTAGGAGGACATTTTTAGGGGCTAGAGGAATTGCCACTTGGGTAATGTCCTTTATCGCGCCAAGGCATTGGGACCAAAATTCTCTTACCTTGGGACAAGTCCACCACATGTGGAAATAGGATCCTGGAGTCCGCAGAGACGCCAGCAGTGCGGGTCCAGCGCCTGCTGAAAGTGGTGAAGGCGGAGACGGGGGAAGTACCAGTGTAGGAGCAGCTTGTGGGCACACTCCCGATTGGTGATGCAGGGGGAGGACGTGCAGGTTCTCGACCAGATGTCCACCCAGGTTTGGTCCTCTATGGCATGTCCCAGGCCCGCCTCCCATTGGGACATATAGGAAGGCTTAATGAGGAAGGGGTTATTCTGCAGTAGTTTATGAAGGGCAGAGATCTTCCATCAGGCTGGCAGGTCATTTGCAGTGAGTTCCAGCGGAGCGGGAGCTCGGGTCGCTGCTATTCGCGCCTGGGGGTGGGAGCACCGGTGCTGCAGTTGGGCATAGGTGAACTTGTCCGTTTCTGATAGCTGGAAGGTTATCTTGTATTGTTCAAAGGTGCGCGTGGCACCCTACTCAAAGAGGTGCCCCAGAGATAGGAGGCCTCCTGCCACCAAGTTCCTAAAGTTCGCTAGGCAGAAGCCTAAGGAGAAGGCTGGGTTGTGGAGGATTGGAGAGAATGAGCTCAGGCTCCCCGGGATGCTCCTATGCCTGCAGGCCCAGTCCCAGGCTCTTACTGAATGTTTAGTGGAGGCCAGAATGTTCGGCCAAGTTCGGCGCAGTGAGGTAGGGATGAATGGGAGGTAGCGAAGGGGAAGGGAGAGAGGGGACTGTTCGATCTCATCCCATTTCGGGCACCCCGAAGCGGTTCCCCATGCTTGAATGTGGGCTAGTTGTGCTGCTATTTGGTATCTAGGGAGGTCCGGAACCCCCAATCCTCCCAATTTAGCACTGCCCATCATGGTTCTCTGGGGAATTCGTGATTTCTTGCCCCTCCAAATAAATTGATCATTTTCCTTTGATTTAGCTGTAGGGGGGGAAGCGGGATTGAGATGGGCTTGGAGGAGCAGGCATAAAGGAACCGTGGGAGGAGGTTCATTTTGCAGGCTGTAATGCGGCCCAGAAGGGAGATCTCTTGCGATAGCCAGCGGTTAGGATTTTTTTCCATCTCCTCAAGGAAGGAGGGAAAGTTTGTCTGATAAACTTTTTCCGAGTGGGCCGGGATCTGGACCCCCAGGTATGGGATTGACTTGAGGCTCTACTGAATCGGACTTTGCTTCTCTAGGGCTTCTCTTTCACCTGGACCTAGACCCACCCCCAGGACCACCGATTTCTTGAAATTGATAGCAAAACCTGCTACTCTTCCGAATCGCCGGATTTCGGCCAAGCCCACCTTCATGGAGGCTGCGATATTAGTGATGGTCAATAACACGTCGTCGGCGTAAAGAGCTATTTTATGTTGTGAAGGGCCTATTTGTGGGCCTTTGATCCGAGGGTTCAGGCAGATGCGTTGGGCCAAGGGCTCCATGGCCAGGGCAAAGAGCAGGGGGGACAGAGGGCATCCTTGTCTTGTTCCACATGTGCAAGGGATCGGGTCTGACAAGAGACCATTGACTCTCAGAAGGGTATTGGGGGATTGGTGGTTAGCTAGGACCATTTTCTGGAACGTCGGGCCAAAGCTAAAGGCCTCGAGGTCGAGGCGCAGGAAGATCCAATCCACTTTATCGAAAGATTTGTTCGCATCCAGGGCCAGTAGGGCAAGTTGTTGCGATTTTTGGTTAGCGACATCTATTAGGTTTAGGGCTCTGTAAATGTTGTCTCTCGTATTCCTGTGGGTTATGAACCTGTTCTGGTCTGGGTCTATGATGTTAGGGAGGATAGCCGCTAAACTGTTGGCCAGGATCTTAGAGTATATGTTGGCGTCGAGGTTTAACAATGAGATGGGCCTATATGAGCTATTGTCCCTGGGGTCTTTTCCGGGCTTGAGAATGAGGATCGGAATGGACTCCTGCATGGTGGGGGTGATACTTCCGGTGGCGGCTAATGAGTTGAAGAGCTGGGTTAAGGGGGCCACCAGCTGAGGGAGGAAGAGTGTGTAGAACCGGGTGGAGTACCCGTCCGGGCCCGTAGCTCTGGGTTTCAGGCTTTTTATGGCCACCTCAACTTCCTCGCCTGTGATAGGGGCCTCAAGTCCTTCCCTCGCCGTGGGCGTGAGGTGTGGGAGGGCTGCGTCTTGGAGCTAAGTCTGTTGTTCATCTTGGTCCCTTGGAACTGCTGTCATTATCTCTGAGAGATGGGCCACTGCCAGTCGTAGCTTCTCGCGTTCCGCAAATTGGACTGCGCCCTGTGGATCGTGAAGGCCCAGGATGGTGTTTCTTTTCTTCGTTTTGGCCAGTTTGTCTACCAACACTTTATTTGCTTTATTGCGTTTGACATAATACCACTGTTTAGTTCTGGTTAGCAGGTGTGCCGTGGCTTCAGCGTAATGCGCCTCCAGGCTCTTTCGTGCCACCTGTAGAGCCCTGTCGGATTTCGGGGACCAACCCATTTTGCCTCCTCTTACACACAGAAAGCTGCGTGACTCTTGTCTCACAATTTGAACTGTAATCTGAAAGGGTATGTCCATTTAAATCTGATTTGTGAACGCATCAACTCTTCTGCGATAGGTTTAATAGCTCTGCATCTCGCTAATGTTGCTTGGGCAATATCTTCAAATAGTTGGATGGAGCCATCGAAAAACTGAATGCAACCTCTGCGCTTGGCTTCCGCAAGTATAGATTCTTTAATTATGTCATCGTATAACTTGACCACTATGTCTCTTGGCAGGTCATATTTTGTTGCTGGATTGATCCCCACCTGGTGAGCCTTATCACTTTTCATATCTCTTATGGCAGAGTGCTTCACAATATGTTTCAACAGAGTACGTACACATTCTACAACATCATTCACTTTAAAGTCTTCCTCAGAGAGTAAATTCTTACACTTTGTCCACTTGCTCTGTTCTCTTAACCTTCATATTTAAGTTGAAGACCTAAAGTATTGTGTCTCAATTTCTTCATCTGTTCTGACATTTCGGGAACCCTACTTTAGAGCATTGATATGGTTCTCTCAGTTCGGCCCACTCGTTCTCCCAGTGAGGCTATTTCCTTTTTATTCTCTGCCACCGCAGCAGTTAAATCAATTATCAAGGCGAGTAGCTAATTTCTTAGCATATCAAGTCCTCTCAGAGGGTATTAATAGTTTGTAATAAGAGATCATTTGTTAAAGCATTGTCCTTTGTCATTGGGCTTGTTTCTTCCAACTCTGCAATCTGGTTCACTTCCTGGGTTGAGGTTGGGCAGTAGCAGCTTTTGTGGAGGCTTCTAGGAAAGCCTACATACAGGAGTCTTTCTCTGGTTTCTTAGTTGTTTTAAAAAAAATTCTGGTGTACACCATGTGCCCTGTATTTTCAACCCTTGTACTGTGCAAACCACTCACACACCTTTATTCATTGTACGGCTGAGGTCAGTAATCAATATAGTCTCACACCCTATTACCTTGGGCTCAGGAGCTACTTGATTCACTCACTGCTGTCAAGGGTTATCATTTGGCCATCCTTCTGGTATGGTGCACCAGGTGTGCATAATCATTTAAGAGGGGAGGTGTTCAGGCAGTCTGGGTTCTGTCCAATCAGCTTTCCTTGACGGGGGATCAGTGCTGGACTAATCCAATAGCATGGTACCTCCTCTACACACTCCTTTCAGGAGGTGGGCACTGTGTATTGTTGCTGGGGGTCTGTTGCAGCAGCCAGCCGTCTCTGTATTGGCAGGTCCTTCAGATCCTGTTCTGAACCACCTCACAGGGGGAGCGTCAGGTCGACCACAAAAAAAATCACAGCAGCAAATCTCTGGAGCTCCTTCATTTTCCTACCAGCGGCAGCCATGGCCCGCCTCAGTGACTGGACAATCCGCAGACCCCCAGCATCTGGTGTGTTCTGTTGCCTCTAATTTAATATCCGGTGAGTTTTCCAGGCAGGCTGAGACATCTAATTTCACCTTTAGGCATGTTGGCACAGGTCACAGAGCTACACCTGCCATCTTGGGTCTGACACTCTGAGGTAAATTCTCTCAATCCTTGGCTTCTTTTACAGACCGGTTTTTCTATAATTTTCACACTTGATTACTGTTCATTTCATCAGTTCCAATGCCGGGGAGATGTGTCTCTTAGGATTGCCATTTCATGTATTATTGAGGAGTGGGAAAATGGAGCGCCACTCACTCACCATTGTGGCCATGCCCCATGACTGTCCTTTTAATGTCAATATTCTCAAAGCTGCTCGCTTCCACAGGTGTAGCACAAAAATTGCACTTTCCAGTGTATATTATTTTCAGTCTGGAAGGGAACATCGTGGCATATTGGACACATTTATCCCGCTGAGTGTCTTCCTGGTATCATTGTGAGATTGAAGGATTTCCTGGAGTTTTTTACAGTGAGTCTTTTAAGGGTGTTGGAGAAGGAAGCTTACACAAAGGTGGCATGGTGGTGCTTATAGACTTTTATTTGTGCATATAAGGTCCTCACTATTTCAATCTTCTAAGAGGAGGTTTCTCTGCCTCAAAACGAATACTAAATGGTCTGTCACAATGTCCGTCAAATCAAAATCCACCATCCTGTGTCACAACCTACATATATCCCTCACACTACAACTAACGGATGATCCAATATAAAGTTCCTTCTTCATTAGAATGTCTCCCTTCTCCTGATGTTTGGACAATGTTTAAAAGAATGGTCTCTTGCAACAAAAATGCCTGGGAGAATGACTTCCTTCCCCTTGTTTGCAGGTTTCACACAGCCTTTATACAATTCCACGTCCAGGAGAATGGATCCCTTCTCCTGGTGTAGATCTATACAGTTTCCAATCAAACCAGCGGGAATGGCCCCCTTCACCCAGCATCTCTATCGCAACTTCCAAATAGGGACCAGGAGAATTACTCCCTTCTCCTGGTATTGCTTGGCACAGTTCACAACAAGGCCAGGGGGAATGACTCCCTTCCCCTGGTATCTCTAGAGTATGTTCCAAAAGCTTTAGCCTCTTTCCCAGGAGACTGACTCCATTCTCCTAGTGTCTAACAGGTTCTTTCTCACAATCTTCAGCTTGATTTACACTTTGCCACTCTGTTTTGGTGTTAGCAAAGCCCCAAATCCTTCTTTGTTGATCAGTGGGTTTAGTGCCACCACTGTGATGAGGAGGTTTTCCTTGTATTTTCAGTTCCTTTATGTTGGGGTCCCAGACCCTTCTCTGGTGGTCAGTGGACTTATTACTGCCATTGCAATTAGGAAGCTCTCCTTGGATGCTTGCTTTCCAAAGGTTGAGGTCTTTGCCCCGTCTCTGGTGGTCAGTTGGCTTATTGTTGTCACTCTGACAGGGAAACCATCCTCTGATGCACTCTTCACTGGGCTTATGGTCAGTGGGCTGGTGACTGCCACTGCGATGAGGAAGCTCTCCTCAGATGCACAAACGTTTACTTGAGTCAGTGCTCTTATGTCTGCCATTGGGATGAGGAAGCGCTCTTCCAATGCACAAACATTCTTTGGGTCAGTGGTCTTGTGACTTCTACTGTGATGAGGAAGCTCTCTTCTGATGTACACACACTCTTTACTTGGGTTAGTTCTCTTGTGACTGCCACTGTGACGAGGAAGCTCTCCTCTGATTCACACCTTAATCCCAGCATAAAGTATAGACCTACTCTGGTCTGTCCCAACCACCCACTTGTCCCTACCTCTGTGCGGTCTTGGCCATTCCTGCGGTTCTTCCTGGGATGGGTGTCAGTCTCTCCCGGGCTCCCTGGTATCTGGGATTTCACCTTTAGCTCTGCTGCGGTTCCGCTGTCCTCCCTTGGCGGACTTGGTGCAGTTGTTGAGCCAAACGGCCCACCTCCTCAAGGTCACGCCACCGCTCTTCTTCTTGTATCTTCCTGGTGGACCAGCTCCTGCTGGAACCTTCGAGGACTCCCACAACTGCACGCTGGCATCCTCGGCCTTCTGGCTTTTACCAATTTTGGCAGCTTCTGGCTCTGCTGTTTCTTTGGGCCTGGACTGGCCACCTTGACTTGTGTTTCTTCACTTTTTATCTTCCTTTGTTGGGCCTACCCCTGCAGAACACTGTAACGCTCCTTCTGGTTCAGTGGTGTAAACTTCATGACTCCTCGGGGCCTGCTCGCGCCACTACTGTCAAAGGCCCTTATTTGTTTCTATAATGTGATCTTCAGGTTTCCTCTGGGCCTACTCGTGTCAGTACTACCATAGGTGGCAGTATTGTAATGCAACATGTGGGTGTGGGAATAGGCTGTGTGATGGGGAAAAGAATGGAATCGGGGTTGTGTTTCCCAGATTGTACATCCTCATCCCCAAGAGGGGAGTCCCCCCTGAACGGTCCTCCCTCATGTTAACACCCCTTTGGGGAATATTGGTATATTGATTAGCGGCTGCACCACCATAGCCTTACAGAGAATGGCTCCCTCTGGGAAGAAGTGACGTCATTCCATGATTCATCACAGACTGCAATCTGTAAAAATCAAAATTTCAGATGACATGTACTGCAGGGCACTTTTCTTGCTTCCATCCCATTGCATCAGTCCTCGATCACAAGAGTTGAAGACACAGCACTTATTGGCCAGGAGAAAGGGGCACGGTGCTGCCTGGGACTGAGTGACTGGTGCAATCCTTGGATCTGGAATTGAAAGAGCAGCTGGTTTTCCCAGAATTTCAGGCAGTGGTTTCTGAAGGAACAATTCCATAGATCCTGTTTGTCTTGACTCGAACTGTCCCAGAATACAAATGTTGTTTCTCCATGAGCGATTTTCGAGATATCATTTTGTGCCCTTGTAGCATCCAGACTCTTGCAAAGTATTGCCACTTTGACCTCCAGGTCATTTTCTGTCACTCATTTGCTTGAGTCATGCAACTGCAGAGGTGCTCAACTTGTGGTACGAAGCTATAACTTTGAATGCCAGTATCTAGCTGTTTATCCATGGCAGCCACTGGTTACTGAAATTGTTGGAGCATTTGGCTGAGTGAAGGATCATTGGGCCTCATTGCAAGTTTGGCTGTAAACTGTAAAATTGAAGGTAACTGAGTTAGTTCCAATTTTATCACTATGCCAAAGTATGGGTTTTGGCTTTGAGTGGAAGACTTACCTCCAGCAAAACCCTGGATGTAAATCTTGCCACTCAACGCCAAAAAAATGGCAAAATTGGTGTAATTACTGTGGTGCTAATTCTGCAAGAAAGCCCCATTGGGTCCAAGGGACCCAAAATAAATGGGGATTTACAACGCTACCACCACTTATAATCAGGTGGAAATTCCGCCTGACCAAGTGGCGGTAACAGTAATTCATTTTCCATGGATTCACCATGGAATTACTGACATACTCGTAATGGGTCTCATTGGGCCTCATTATGTGTTTGGAGGTATTTCAGAGGTATCCCTCAGAAATACCATCAAACGGATTTACAGGCCAGGTCCAAAAGAAAGCAAGTATAGCAAAGTTCAGAAAACAGGACTATCACAAACGTCACAAGGGTCGCCTATGGGACTTGATGAGGTAACAGCAGCAAAAGCAAAATAATAATCCAGAGAAATCCAGAAAAACACTTTTGATTCCTGTCTCAAAGTAGCAAGAAAGAACCCAATCTCATAAACCACAAAAAGGGGGTGGAAAAATCCGAAAAACAGAAATTCAAGTCTTAATCCAAAAGGCACTTTAGTGCAGTTCATCCAAGCAAACTAATCCAAATTGTAATCCAAAAGAATGGTCGAGCGGTGCAAGAGGTCAAACAGTACTCACAGGCAGACTAGGCAGATGAAAATCCAAGGCAGCACAACAGCATTCAAGAAAAGCTGTGAAGCACCGTATATTCATTCATGCTGTCTCTTTATAGTGAGCTGCAAGTAATCCCCTGCCTGAACATACGTGCAAACGTACAATGGGACGTGGTACGCAACGTGTTGGGGCACTTGGAAGTTGTGGTTTTCTGTGCACCGTTCGGCGCCGCATCAAGCGCCATGGCAATTGCCAGTTGCAGTGTGCAGCATTTGTTACCAATCCCCTCCCCAAGGTCCGTGCTCCCCCTGGTGTCAGGGGGTCTGCACAATGAAAATGAGCCAAAGGTAATGGGGCATGCACATCAGAATCAGAATCAGAATCCAAGTCCTTTCCTCTGGCTCATAGCCTTTCCAGTCAATGAGGTGCTGGAAGCGACCCCGATGTACCTGAAGGCTAGTATTCATTGTGCCTAATTTCCAAACTGTTCAGAACTGGTACTGGACAAGATTGGAGACGGGTGAAGGTCTTATAGGACTTTAAGAGGGACACATGAAACACCCTCATTACAAGTTTGCTGGTCTGGGAACTACAGTACCGGTAAGCTTGCCAGTACCGTAATTCCCAGACCGGCAAACTACGAGTTCTGCTCGCAGGTGCCTTTCTGCCCACCACGTCTGACCTGGCAGGCTGATCGACACCCGCGAGCACAGCATGTCGGATGCACCGGCACCATTGTGAATGGTGCCGATGCATCCGACCTCCCCATTGCCATTGATCCCTATGGCGCTCAAATGGGAATGGGCAGCATTTTTTCCCGGAATTCCCTGGTAATTGCCCATTTGCGGGTGCCGGAAATGTTCAGAAGTTTGGCGGCAGCCTGCCGGTTTTACAGGCAAGGCTACCGCCAAACTTATAATGAGACCCATTATGTATGTGCCAGGATTGCGGAATAGCGAGATGAAAGGCAACTTCATTAATGACGTGCGTGACTTTATAAGGCCCGAAAAAACAGGGAACTAGTTTCCGGTTCCAGGAATTTGTAAATAGCGAGTAGCCAACCAGACAGTGCTGCAACCAGGTTCTGTTTGGTAAGAGAGTGTATTTGTTGAGTATGCAAAAACAAGTGTTTGCAGCAGTAGTGTCTGAAGGAACAGGTTCCGTGATAGGTAGAATGTGTGGCTGTTGACCATACAGAACGTAAAAAAGGGAATAGCCTGTTGAAGAATGCACCGCATTATTGTATGCAAATTCTGCTATATGGAGCAGATCAAACCAAGTGTCTTGATGTTGGAGAAAGAGACACCCGAGATACTGCTCCAAAGTCTGGTACGGTCTCTCCGTTTGGCCATCAGTCTCTGGATGGTAGGCTGAGGAGAACAATCATCTATCCCCAATATTTTTTAAGTGTTTACCAATGTGATGTAAACTGAGACGTACAATCGGATACAATCACAGAGAGCAAGCCAAAGAAACAAAAGATACAATAGAAATACAGAGAGGCTAATACTGGAGCCGTATGGGGGGCCTTTGCAAGGTATGAAATGGCCCATTTTAGAAAAGTAGTCGATAACAACCCATATAGTGTTGTAGTGGTGTTCAGGAGGTAGTTCCGTTATGAAACCGATGAACACCATATACCATAGTTTGTGTGGCGCAGGCAACAGCAGTATTTTACATAACGGAGGAGCTTTGTCTGTCTTGCTTTGGGTACAGATAGCACAGGTGGAGACGTAATTTGTTACATCCCTGGCCATTTCTGGTCACCCCCACCAATGTTTTAAGGAGGACAAGGTTTTCTGTTATCCAGGGTGTGCGATGATTTTGGCGTCATGGGACCATTGTAGTGCTTGATGTCTAAGAGGAACTGTGGGTATAAATAAACACCCTTGTACGGAAGGTAATCCTTCTAGTATTTCTGTATTACACTCAGTAGGATTGTTTTTGTGTGCGAGTACTGTGAGACAGGCATGGTATCAGGAGACACAGACTAAAAAGGGTTTGTTTGAAAACCTTTATTTACTAAGGTTGGTGTAATGCCTGACTGGCCCTAACTCTAAAGGGTTAATTCCCTTAACTGATGTTTCTAATGGCCATTGTTGTCTAATAGTCCAAAATAAAAATCTGTTTGTGTCTAAACCTATGCTTGCCCTCACTCTGTTCGAAAATGTGATAGGAAGTATTTTCAAAACAAGAAAAATAGTGGTTCAACAAAAAGTGGGAATCCATAGTTGGTTTCAGGTGATATTCTCTGGTGCTGTTTGGTCAATGTCACGCAAAGGAGTTCTATCAACAGGGCTGTTCAGAAGACCTTCTCAACAGGGCCGTTGCAGTTACTCTAGCTACCTTCAGTGTCTTTGAGTTCCTCTGGGTTCCCTTCCACAAGCTTCAGCTTATTCAAGTTTCAAAATATCATGGAAAAATGGTAACACAGTTACTTTTTTAAGCTTCTTGGGGTTCCCTTGCCCACGCTTCAATCCTTTCAACAGTACAACAAAAACAAACAGGTCTGCAACTTGGTTGGGCCACTTAGGGTTCCCTCACCCAAGCTCAGGCCCCTTCCAACTTTTAAACACAACGTCACTTTTATCAGGATGCTTTCTTTGCTAAGCCTTTCAGAGTTCATTTCCCCAAGCTTTAGGCCTCTTCCAGCTTTCAAACACAAAACATAATATGTCATAGTTCTTTCTTGTTTCACAGGGTAACCTTCCCCAGGTTTAAGCCCCTTTAATTAAAAAAACAAACTCCACTGGGTAAGACGCACCTTTTTCTTATTAACAACCTTTTTCATACACCATCCTTTCATGCGGTAGAAAACACCTGGCTCTTTGCTTTACCTAGGTACGTCAACTCTGACCCTTTTGCCCCTCTCTTTGTTTTCTTGCTCTTACTTTTGCTGATACCTTTTCTATTTCCCTTCAGATGCTTCCTGCACCTCTTCTTCTTTCCTTTCCGTGCACACTTGCAATGTTTACTCTTACTTTTCTTATTGTACCCCTGGCACTTGTCCTTTATTCTTTCCATGCTACTGAGCACCTTTTTTTCTGTTTTCTCTTTATCGTGCCCCTGGCATCTTTCCTTTTCCATTACAGGGCACTCGCACCCATGTGCATCTTTTCACTTTCTCTCACTTTCCGCTCCAATCAATCTTTTGCTTGCTTTCCACTCCGATTTGATTTTCTTACTTTCTGCTTTACTTTCGCTTGCAGCTGTGCATTTAGCCTTTCCACTTCCTGCTTTGCTCTTGTTAGGTTATGTTATCCATTTCTTAACAAGGTACAGCGCAACTAACACCAAAAAGCAACCTTGACGCTACAAGACTATTAAAAGCACCTACAATGGCCCAGCATAGGAAATCAGAAAAGCAAGGTTTTTAATGAACGTCTACATTGCAGCTGAGCCACAGTGGACCTCAGTGCAATAGGCAGAGCATTACTCAGTTTGGCAGCCATCACAGAAAAGGAAGGACCACTAATTCGGGCAAACCGAAATCTAGGCAAAGAGACAGGAAATCTGTCCCAAGAACGCTGAGGGTGGCCTGGTACATAAGGCCGAAACGTATGCTGCAGGTACTCAGGCTCCACAGCATGGAAAGTCCTGTGTACAGGACACAGGGATTTAAAATGAACCCACTTGGCCACAGGGTGCCAATGAAGACCACAAAGAATTCAAGAGATATGATCCCTGAATGGAGTGCCGGTGGCAAGCCGCGCAGCAGAATTCGGCAGAATTTGCCAGCATTGTACCACAAAAGCCAGTTGCACCAGGTACAAGGAGTTACAGTAGTCAATGCGACTAAGAACTAAGGCTGCAACCATCGGAGCATGAAGATGTCGAAGAATAAACTGCGTAGAAGAACCGTGAGGGCGGGAGGGAGAGTAAACAGGGTATGGCCCTTACTCAAAAATAGTTTTAACACAAACATAGGGCAAAAACCACTGTATGGAAAAATGGGTTATAGCTCATCAGGAAATCCAGAGGCCTATGTGGACCAGGACCAATGTACTAGCACCCAAAGAGAGGGTACATGTAAACCCAAGGCTGTGATGGAAGGACTGAAAAGGATAGAATGAATATCTGACTACCCATGCCTAAGTACAAACCCTCCTTTAGGTAGTGGTGCTGTGCTGCTTACAAATAGTGGATAGAAAAAGAAATAAACTAACCACTCTTAGGTAGGTAATACTTTCAGCCTTGTTGGACCTATGCCACTCTCTTCCACTATGTGTAAGTGGAAATAGAAAGAGAAGTGCTCAATGATCACTTAAAAAGGTGCACCTATGGTCAATTGGAGAGGCATCTAGTGGGGTATCTGTCAGTTTATTAGCCACTAGATTGTCTTCCTGGCCATGGTGTACTCAGGTCTAACAACGACACAGATACATTGACATACAATGTTCGACATAACACACAACGAAGAAGACACCAAGTCCCATAATCCGTTGTGAAATGATGTAGATATGACGGGTCATGGGTGGTTGGTAAAAAGAAATACTCAAACTACAAGGTAGGCGTGATTTGTGCCTCTTGTAAGTAGCATCCACTGTCGACCGGTTTCTGTGGCATGTATGCGGGTAAAGCCACTATCATCAGGACAGTCTTCTGCTCACAGCAATTGGTACAGTCTGGTATGGGTAATTAAAAGACTGACCATATTGAGGGAGGAATGGTTCAACATATAGGGATTTTCAATACTTTACCCCCCAGTTTTAAGTGCCATAAGGCTGGATCACATGGAGAGGGAACCTATGGGAAACAAAAAGAAGTGTATGTAGCCATATTCACCTCAGAGCTAATAACATCAATTCAATTGAATATGGATAACACATAATTGGTTGTCATCCACATAAGCAACACTGCTAGTACTAATATTACTATCCATTTAGAAAGAAGGGACACATAGTTTATCACCATCCTATTACAGGTTGGGGGCGGATGCCCATACTACAGAGACCTTCCTGCAACTCCAACTAGTGCTTTTTTTTTGCCTCCAGGCTTTTTTCCCCATTCGTGAGGGCGCTCCTCCAGTCTGTCAGGGTGCTGCTTCTGAGGTTCACCAGGAATCACTCTGGCGGCTGGAGAGGAACGTCCTTACCTCTTTCACGAAAAGTTATGTGAACGCAAAAAGAAAAAGAAGAAGACAGCTATCAAGACGCCATGAGAAAAGACAGACCAAGGGTCGCCAGGTGAGGAGGAAGGGTTAACAGCTAATAGTCAGGCATTTGAGACTGCGCTTCTCCGGGTCTCTGGAGGCACAGCTCTGTCGTCATGCTGCAGCCCTTAATCCACACCGGGTCAGCGTCTTTGCACGCTGTCCTCCTCCAGCATGCAGCTCCTGCTTCTCTCTGCTCCTGGTCTCAAGAGGTCCAGACTGCATCTCCAGCTCGATCATCCATTTGTGTGAAGCCACACCTTTTTTTAGTGAAAAAAAAACAGTTAAGTGGAGACAGGCGTAAATTAACACTATTAAATGCCTGATCCTGCCTGACTCTATTGGTGGGACGGCTCAAGTTCTTTCTAGGGTAGGTTGCCCTTACTTTCTCGATATTATTCCTATGGGTAATCTCCACTGATCTTAGTTGCCTCTT
The DNA here is from genome assembly GCF_040938575.1 of Ambystoma mexicanum. Lineage (NCBI taxonomy): Eukaryota > Metazoa > Chordata > Amphibia > Caudata > Ambystomatidae > Ambystoma > Ambystoma mexicanum. The sequence continues at coordinate 584,356,637 of NC_090935.1, forward strand.
CTTCATCTCAGTATTTGGTGGAAATGGGGAGGGGGAGATTAGGTCAGATTGTAAACACCCCACAAAAACTGAGGGAGAGTAGGTTAAGGTGTGTTCAAGACTGAGGGAATACCATGCCTCACCCTCAGGTATTCTCCTGTCAATCCCCCATGACCCTTCACTCTGGTGATCCTCCCTCGCTTGTCCACCCCCAGGGTCAGGATCCAAAAGTGATGGCCCTTCACTAGCCACCTGAATGGAAGATCCTGAGGGAGTGGGTGGGAGAATACTGTTTCTCACCGTACACAGGAGTGAATATAAGAAACTGAAGTGTTTGGTGCTGTGCAGATACAGATGAAGTGCTCTTTTTGTAGCATAAATTCAGGGTTGTCATGCCTCGGTCTCTCACTGGTATCTCCTGTTTACAGGGCACATGGAATTGGAAGTTGCCATGTCGTTTGTCACAACAGCAGCCTCTGTACATGCAACAAACTACATTTTCCGTCAGCCCTGGCATTCGTTGATCGCATGGAACGCAATGCGCTGTTCGTCCACGCCTCACCCGGAACTCCAGTATTTATGCTGTTCCGTGGGTTACAGCGGTGCTCCTAAACCGTTGTTGGTGTCGCACAGTGCAGTTGCTCAATGCTTCCTGATTCCTTGAAGATTCTTGCTTTCTGGAACTTGACCCACGACTATGTTATCGGATTTTGGCTCTTCTTTGTATCCCTCTGCTGTTTCCGACACACAGCTCCCTCCTTCAGATTGCTTACCCGGCTCCCCTTGGCATGGCGAACGTCTACTGGTGACTCTTTGGTATCTGCCTTGATTGATGTCCGTTGTTTCGGCTCCTTTTCCTCGTGTGAGCCTCCTGCTGGAGGCATTGTGCCTTTCGCTTCCATTCCCCTTTCTCCCATACGAACCTGCTTCTACTATCCCTTTTTGCCTTCCTCATCTTCCTGGATGGTATACTGTAAATTGATGAGGTTTATGCACCTGAACTTGGACCTTCCTTGTTAGAGTGGACATTACTTGGATGCTTTGCTGACTACCACCAATGTTGTTTTCCATTGCCATATTCTGCTCTCTTCCTGAACTGCTCACTCTGCTGGGATACCTTGTTTACATCTGGATGCTGGTGATTGTGTGGGTGTTCCCTTAGTTGGGCTCTCGTGCTGCCCGGGTCAGGGTTTCCCTTGGGAACTTACCCTTGGAACTACACACCATACCGTGCATTTTTCTATTGGATACCATCTACAGCTCCTATCAGCCCAGGTTACTTGCATCACTGTAAGTAGGTTTTCTGCTTCACCTAAAAGGTCAACCGGTAAAAGTGGGGTGCTTCGAGGGTTGTTACTGGTGGAAAGCAAAGAATTTACCTGAAGCAATATTCATGGGGCCTCATTACGAGTCCGGCGGTAGCCGTGCTGGAAATACCGGCAGGCTGCCGCCGGACCGTTAATTCCATTCCGCCTCCATTATTGCCAGAATCACTGGGTCATTACAACCCCGGTGATCCGCTAATTTTGGAGGCGGAATACTGTTAAGCCCCATTCGCATGGAGGCCTATAGGACTCCATGGGGAGGGGGACCATGGAAACACTGGTTCCGTCTATGACAGAGCCGGTGTTTCCATGTCTGCCTGCAGGCGGGTGGTGTTAATTCTGCCAGGTCAGACCTGGCAGAGTGACAATTCCCGCCTGCAGGACTCGGAATCAGCCAGTACGGAAACAACGGTGACGTCGGATTTACCGCCACTGTTGTTTCCGGACTGGCAGGGACGTAATGAGGCCCCTTTCTGTATTTGTTCTTTCTTCCCTATAGCTCTACTGTTGCTCCTGCCTTTTCATTCAAGCCCCTAGCCTGACAGGTATTCCATATCCTGCAGGCTGCGCTCTTGGGGGGGAAAGTCTCGTTTTCGTCTATGGAAATAGGCCCAGTTGCCCGTAGGGACTGGGGCTCCTCCTCTGTCATTGATCCCGACCTGAAGGTCCACGATACTTGACAAGGGGTGACAGGCAATAACTTCCCCTGTTGGCTCCTTGATAGAGCATCATCTTTTCCGTTTTCTTTAGCGGGACGATATTTGATTACAAATTCAAAGGCAGAAAAGAAAATATGCCAGCGTACCTGCCTACTGCTTGTGCATTTCAAAGAAGCAACATCCCATAAATTCAAATGATCTATGAAAAAAGCGCCATGGAATTCTCCGCCCAACAAATGGTGTCTCCAGATATGGAATGCATCTTTTATGGCCAAAAGTTCCTTCTTGGTAACAGTATAGTGTTATTCAGCAGTATTACGTTTCCGAGAATGGAAGACTACTGGGTGCATTTGCCCGGTTGATCGGCATTTTTGTGAAAGTACACACCCAAAGGCAAAGGAAAAAGCATTTGCTTCTACGAAGGAAGGAATATCAGGATTCGGATGTTGTAGAACGTGTTGGGATACGAAGACTTTTTTCAGTGTGTCAAAAGCAGTTTGTGCTTCGGAACACCAAACCTAAGGAACCAATGGGCTAGTGAGTCATGTTTACGGCACCACTATGTTGAGAAGTCTTTGATAAAATGCCTATAAAAATGGGAAAAACCAAGAAAGGCTTGCAATTGTTTCAGAGTAGAGGGAGCAGGCCATTCCAGCACAGCGTTTACCTTGGTGGTACTCATGTGGATGCCGTGTGTTGAAAGAAGAAAACCCCAAAACTCGACCTTCTGGGTATTAAATACGCACTTTTCTAATATGGCACAAAGTGAGTGAATCTGCAATCGTCCAAGGACATCCCGGACGTATTTCACGTGTTCTTGGTATTAAGAAACAACTGCATATATATCTAGTATGTCCTGGATAATCTTGTTCATGAAATGTTGGAAAGTGGTTGGCACGCTATATAGGCCAAAAGGCATTACACAGTATTTGCAGAGGCTGTAATGAGTACCAAAGATGTTTTTGCATTCATCTCCCCATCTCATGTGAACAAGATTGTAGGCCCCTCATAAGTCTAACTTGGTAAACAAAACAGCATTATGGAGTTGATCTAAGAGAACGGAGATGAGTGGAATGGGATATCGTTTTTTTATGGTGATCTGGCTGATCTTACGGTAGTCAATACATAGTGTGAGGCCGGCTTCTCGTTTAAGGGCAAAGAAAAAAGAACTGGCAGCCAGGGAAGACGATGTACGGATGAAGCCATTTCAAAGGGCGGTATCAATATAGTCTTTCAAGATGAGATCTTCTTGCTTTGTTGGGCATACACCCTACCCATTGGTATTTGGGCATTATCCACAAAGTCAATAGAACAATCATAAGAACGATGGAAATGTTCTGCTTGTTTTTTCAAATACATCCTGTTATTCATCACATTCTTTGGGCAGGCTAGCTGATAGGGTACCTAGGGAATGTCTAACTGATAATAAAGCCTGACAAGGAAATACAGGGGAAGCAGAGGACAAGGGACAATGGTTAAGACAGTATGAGGAATTGAATTCCACGGCTCTGGCAACCCAGTCTATATGGGGGTTGTGGAGTTGGAGCCAGGCAATGCCCCCAATAATAGCAAATTGTGGGGCGGCAATGAGATCGAACTTAATATCTTCTTGATGATCTGGATGTAAGGATATGGATAGAAGCATAGTTTGATGTAGAATTGTGCCAGAAGACAGATCAGCCCCATCAACAGCTGTAAAAGGTTCTGGTTTGGCTTTTCTGATTTTGAGTACCCCTGATTTATCAGCTATTTTGATGTCCATATAGTTTCCCGTGGCCCCGGAGTCCAACAGCACTAATGTTTTTACTGGAAGTTTTCCAGGAATGGTTAAGCGGGCACTAAGAAAGAGATGTAAAGGAGTAGCTCCGGAGGTCTGGTCAGTGATATGGCTCATCTGTAAACCCCTATCTAGGGTTTCTTAGGGCATTCTCGTATGTATTAAATGCCCTGGTTGTCCACAATAAAGACAGAGATTAAGTGTGCGTATAGTGAGAAAACTGAGGGTATTCTCACTCCTACTTCCCATGGATAGTCTTCTCAGGAGGCATGGGAAAGGCCATTGTTTTTGGATCCTGACCCTGGGGGTGGAGAAGCGAGGAAGGATCACATGGGTGGAGGGTTATTGGGGATTGGCAAGAGGGCACTCACAGGCCAGAGATGTTATCCCGCTTTCCCTTGTGAGAATCAACCTAACCATCCCCCAGCCTTTCTGGGCTACTGTAAAACAGCTCCCCTCATTTTTCCTCGTTCAACCTACTTCAGTACTGGGACGAGGAAGAAGCCACTAGGAGTGGTGAACACCAGTAACTCATTTCACCACTCTAGTACTGAAACGAGGAAGATGTCTGCAGAGCACTGTAAAGGTCAGTCATGAACCTCTTATTGCAGTCAAGCAATGCCAATTGGGAACTCGCACCTGCAACCTGTCAAGTGGCTGTGGGTGTATAAGAAGGGAGGAAACCAGCAACAATCGGACTGGCAGGGAGCCTTGTGTGCGAGGAGGCAGCCGTGGTGGGATCGATAGAGAAGCCAAGACGTTGGCACAAGATCTTGAGAAACTGAGGAGCCCAAGAGCAGGAGGGCCACAAGGAAACCACATGTGTGGGAGCCTCTGTGGTCGGAGGTATGCAGCAGGAGCTGCAGGAGAAGAAAAGGAAACAAAGTTGCTGCTAGCTTCCGCAGAAGGGAAGCAAAGCTGCTGGCAAGCAGAAGAGCATCAGAAGTGTGAGTGGCTCTCGCAGTTAAAGGAAAGCCAGCGGGCGGAGCCAAAACTCAACATAGCCGCTGCCCGTGAGGAATGCCAGGGTCCTTAGAGGGACGGGAGAGAGTCACTTGAACCAAGGCGCTCCTGGGGGCTGTGAGGAAGCAAGGTGAATGCTGAACGAATAAAACAGCATGTGAATAATGAAATGTACCCGAAGCCATGAGTTAGGTGACAAGTAAGTGGCAAAGCCAATAATTACATATATTGAATACAAAACTGTATGAAACCTTTATTGGCAAGGTTACGACCAGATGACAAATGATTTTTTGTTTTTGTTTTTATTTTTGTTTATTTGTAAGATGCCGAATACGGCATTGGGGCACCAAACACGTACACGAGAGACATGGAGTGAATAGGACAAACAGAAACAAAGGGGACACAAGGGAAAGCAGGGCAGATAGCCAGGAAGAGGAGCAGGGGGTTAAGAGAACAGCAATGTTTTCAGTTCTGCGTGAAAAATGTTAGGGTCTTTCTGTTGTCTGAGTTCAAGCGGAAGGGTGTTCCAGAGATTAGCTGCGCTTGCAGGAAATGATCTACCATGGTCATGGGTTTGTGTATGGTTCACTGGACAGATCAAAGATAATGTAGAAAACCACAGGGTTCTTGAAGGCTGGTATTGCAAGTATTGCCTGTTTGAAAGCAAACTAAGAGGCAAGCTCAAAGTAAGAGGCAAGAGAGCAAGAGTGGAAGGTTGTGAGAGAGCATGGTCGCCAGGTTTGAAAGGAGTCAAATCACCACAAAGTGAACTTTATGCATGAATACAGTGTGACAAGGCCAAGCACTGGCCAAGGATATGTGACACAGTGTAGCCAAGCCAAGAGGCTGGCAAGGAGAAACCATGTGAGGGTGAAACCTTTACAAAAAGTCAAGAAGCAGACAAGGAGAAGCCAACAGATTGTGAACATTCACATAGGGGCAGATACAGAAGAACCTGTGTGGGCCAAAGAGCCTAAGGTTCCTGGTTGCGCGGCCTGTGATAGGTGGACCGTGTGATCTTTTTTATGATAGGGTTTTCTTTGGGCACTGTTTTACTCAGAGTCATGTAAATTAGCTCTCAAATGTATTTATTTTGTCCTATTGTCCTGTCACCTGTTACTTGTTTCTGTGTGCGCCCTTAAGCCTCAGGGTCCATGGTGCACGTTACAAATGGATTAAAGTAAAGTAAAAGTAAAGTCTGACAACTGCACCTAGACCAGGGGACTTTTAATTTTGAAAGACTAAAGACTTTGCTGAAACAAACCAAGAAGAAGTAAGCTGATTGAATTGTTAAGCTCATCCAGAAGGAGTGTTACATTGATTTGGAGTTGCTTTTGAACATTAAAAAACTGAGACCAAGTATAAGTTGGCAAGTGAAGTCTTGGGGCAGGGAACCCTGAGACTTAATGAACTTTAATGCTGTCTTGAGGACAGAGCCCTCAAGATCCTTTTCTTTGGAACTCTGTTGCCTTGAACCTGGAGAAGGGAATCCAAAGGATTTGTGGAACAGTGTTGCCTTGAATTTGGGGAAGGGAACCCCATTTGTGGAACTGTTTTGAACTACAGAACATTAATTCTGAGACTTTTGTTGAACTTTCTTGAACTTGGGGAAGGGAAGCAGAAAAGGATGCTAGGAGCTGGAAGAAGCTCAGAACTTTGATCACTATTCTGGCAGGCAGCTGAGAGGCTTAGCAAAGAAAGCATCCTGATAAAAGTGGCATTGTGTTTAAATGTTGGAAGGGGGCTGAGCTTAGGGGAGGGAACTCTAAGTGGCCCAACCAAGTTGCAGACCTGTTGGATTTTGTTGTACTGTTGAAAGGATTGAAGCGTGGGCAAGGGAACCCCAAGAAGCTTAGAAAAGTAACTGTGTTACCATTTTTCCATGGTGTTTTGAAACTTGAATAAGCTGAAGCTTGGGGAAGGGAACCCAGAGGAACTCAAAGACACTGAACGGCCCTGTGGAGAAGGTCTTATGAACAGCCCTGTTGATAGAATTCATTTGCGTGACATTGACCAACCAGCACCTGAGAAGATCACCTGAAACCAACCATGGTTTCCCACTTTTTGTTGAACCACTATTCTTCTTGTTTTGAAAATACTTCCATTCACATTTTCAAACAGAGTGAGGGCAAGCATAGGTTTAGACACAAACATACTTTTATTTTGGACTATTAGACAACAATGGCCATTAGAAACATCAGTTAAGGGAATTAACCCTTTAGAGTTAGGGCCAGTCAGGCATTACACCAACCGAGGAACCTTAGTAAATAAAGGTTTTCAAACAAACTCTTTTGAGTCTGTGTCTCTTGATACCATGCCTGTCTCACAGTACTCACACACAAAAACAATCTTTCTGAGTGTAATGCAGAAATACTAGAAGGATTACCTTACGTACAAGGGTGTTTATTTATACCCACAGTTCCTCTTAGACTTCAAGCACTGCAATGGTCCCATGACGCCAAAATCGTTGCACACCCAGGACAACAGAAAACCTTGTCTTCCTTACAACATTGGTGCTGGTGACCAAAATGGCCAAGGATGTAACAAATTACGTCTCCACCTGTGCTATCTGTACCCAAAGCAAGACAGACAAAGCTCCTCCGTTATGTAAAATACTGCCGTTGCCAGTGACACACAAACTATGGTATATGGTGTTCATCGATTTCATAACGGATCTGCCTTCTGAACACCACTACAACACTATATCTGTTGTTATTAACTACTTTTCTACCTTGAAAAGGCCTCCCTATGGCACCAGTATTAGCCTCTCTGTATTTCCGTTGTATCTTTTGTTTCTTTGGCTTGCTCTCTGTGATTGTATCCGATTGTGCATCTCAGTTTACATCACATTGGCAAACACTTACAGAAATATGGGGATAGATGTTTGTTTCTCTTCAGCCTACCATCCAGAGACCGATGGCCAAACAGAGAGACCGAGCCAGACTTTGGAGCAGTGTCTCGGGGGGGTCTCTGTCTCCAAAATCAAGACACTTGGTTTGATCTGCTCGATGTAGCAGAATTTGCTCTGATCTCCGGGCATCTAAAACCAGATCAAGTAAATCGGGATATGCTACAGGAATAGCAGGCCCCAAAAAAAGGGTGTCTTTAAGTTGTTCACTAAGATCCCTGTAAAAAAAACTGCTGCTTTCTTTTCTTCTTGACAAGCAGTCTCAGCTACCAGTTGATTAAAGCATGTAACATAGTCTAGTAGAATTGTTTTGCCCTGTGTTAACTCTAAAGGTTATATGTCTCTGGCCTGTGCTTTAAGGCGAGTGTCAAAGACCTTATTAATTTCCTGAAGCAAAAGGTCTATGTCATACAAAATGGGACTATTGGTCTCCATTAATTTGTAAGCACAGACAGCAGCAGTTTCACCCAGGTGAGAAAGCATGAATGCAGCATGGTAGCATCAGGAAAGGCAGTAGGGCGGCAGAGAAAATGCAATTTATATTGATTAACCAAAGTGCAGTATTTCTGGGGATCTCCCATATAGCCTTCCGTGGCTGCTAAGGGGAATGGAGTAGGAACAAATACAGGGGCTGCAGCCTGAGGAACAGGAACAACGGAGGGATTGGGTGCTGGCTGGTCGTCCTCATCAGGCAATTGATGTTGTGCCGCTTGCATGTTCTCCAGCCTTTTATGTAATAGTGCGTTAGCTGCAATCATGTCAGCTCGTAGGGCAGTTATGGCCTGTACTAGGTCATGCAGTGGGTCAGGGGCTTGCTCCATGATATCAACCTGAGTGAGAATATAAAAATGGCTTCAAAGTCTGTAAGGCTCACCGACTTCGGAAAGAATTCTCAGGTGGGTTCCCAACTTCCTTCAACTCAATAGCCCCATCGTGGATTCTTATTTAACCATCTAAGGGATGATTGCGCAAAAGGTCAAAGGTGGATGCAAAGCACCTCCTTACAGCAGCAGAAAAGAAACAAGGGGCACCATTAGCACTGAGTTGAAAATAATGGCGCAGTCCCCCAATTTACCCTGATTTACCTGGTTGTGTTCCAGTAGAGGCTTTGAAGAATTACAGACAGGAACACCTGATGGGAGGACAGGCCAGGTCCACAAGAAAGCAAGTATAGCAAAGCTTAGAAAACAGGTCTATCTTGAACGGCACAAGGGTCACCTATGGGAACTGATGAGGTAACAGGAGAAAAAGCATAATAATAATCCAGATAAGTCCAGAAAAACAGTTTTGATTCCCATTCTCAAAGTAGCAAGAAAGAACCCAATCTCACTAACCCAAAAAAGGGGGTAGAAAAATCCAGGAAAACAAAAATGCAAGTCTCCTTCTAAAAGGCATAGTAGTGCAGTTCATCCAGTCAAACAAATCCAAATTGTAATCCAAACGAATGGTCGAGCGTTGTAAGAGGTCAAAACAGTACAGGTAGAATAGGCAGACGAAAATCCAAGGCACCACAACAGCGTTCCTGATCAGCTGTGAATTACCAGATATTCATTCATGCTGGCTCTTTATAGTGAGTGGCGAGTAATCCGTGGTTTCCTGATGGTGCCGCATCCTGTTACTGAATGTACGTGCGACCATACAATGGGACGCGGTACACCACACACTGGGGCACTTTGGAGTTGTGGTTTGCTGTGCGCCAATCGGCGCTGCAGTAAGCGCCATAGAAATTGCCAGTTGCAGCATGCAGCATTTGTAAGAGAATTGGAGGTCATCATCCACCACCTAGATGGTGGATGGCGGCTGTCTCTGTGCTACACTTAGGGTGGAACCTTGACTGATAGTCCTTTAGGATGTGTAGTTGTTCAATTCTGGTGAGTAGTTGTGTTGCAACTACTTTTTCCAAGAATTTGCTGATAAAGGGTGGTTCACAATTGGCTAGTAGTTGGCCAGATCATCTGGGTCTTGGTTTGGTTTTTTCAAAGAAGGTTGTATGAGCCCAGTTTTAAGGGTGTCTGGGAATTACCCTTCTGTGAGCGAGGTATTAATGATGGTGGGGAAAGCAATTAGCTCCGGGCACATCAATTGATTAATGATGGAGGCTGGGACGATATTGTCAGAGTAAGAAGTAGGTTTGAGGGAGGCAATCGTTTTTAGGCGATCTGGGGGAGAGAATAGAGAGAGTTTGGTCCAGATAGGCAGTGTGTGTGCCGGGGGTGCATGGGGCCCTTATTATGTGGGAGGTTGAGTCAGCGGTCTCTGGGATTTTGTCTATTTTTCGATTAGAAATGTGTTGATTCCATTGCATTTTTCCTGAGTTGCTGGTACCTCGGGCCGGGTGAGGGTTTGGTACAATGCTTTACTACTTCCAAGAGGGCTTTGCTCCTGTTAGAGGCTGCAGGAATGGTGATGGAGTAGCAAGCCGCTTTGGCCTCGATAATCAGTGGCGCAGAGAGAGTTGAGGTTGCTGAGGTCTCCAGGGTTATGGTTTTTGCACGACTGTTTCTCTAGGCCTCTGAAATAGCGTTTGTTGAAGGCGACCCAGGGGGTGTACCATGGGGTGGATTGCTAGGTATTAGCACAGTCTGCAAAGTTTGCTTCTAGCATATTGACTGGGACTGTTTTGAAGGAGCGACATTGAGTGAGGGGGCATTTAGCCAGACCTTTGTGGGCCGTATTCAAGAGGGTGATCGATAGTGGGATGGCACTGTGGTCAGACCAATTGAATGGGACAGGGTTTGCGCAGGTGATGAGGGTGGCTGATGTGAAGTCTAAGTCTAGGGTGTTGCCCTTGTGCATGGGGGAGAGTACAATTTGCTTAAGGTCCACGGGACCGGTCAGTGTGAAAAGCGTGCTTTGAGTGTGGTTGTCGGCCTGTGACTCGAGGACGTTAAGATCTCAGAGAGCTAAAGAGTGTGGTCATTTGGCAGAGGACAATAAGTTGGAGATGTCAGCAATGAAAGAGTCACTCAAAGTGGTCTGTAGATGAGGTGGAAGATGGTGGGTTCCTTGTTTGATACAGGGAACTGGCAGGCAAGTCATTCAAATTAGCTTATTCTCGGAGGAGCGATGATGGAGCATGGCCAATCATTCCTGTGGATGATTGCCACTCTGCCTGCTGTCCTTTCTGACTGGTTGGAATACTGGATGCAGTAGTTTTGGGGTAGGACGACGTTGAAAACATGGGAGGAGGATTGGTTAAACCATATTTCAGTGATGAACAGGGCATCAAGGTCGTTGTACTAGAGGTCAACGATCTTTGCAGCATGAGTGATTTCTGAGCGAGCATTCATCAGCATGAGAGGGGATGTGCATGTGATCCGTGGGTGTTGGATAGGGGATACGGCAATATTGATGAGGTTTGCTAGGGTAGCTTGCCGGGGCTTCCCAGGGAGCCTGGCTATTCGAATCCTAGTGAGAGTGGGATGGGCTGTCGAGGGAGGAAACACATGGTTATGTCTTTGGGCGAGTAGCAGTAGTAGCAAATGTCAGGCCCAAACAAGCACAAACAGATGAGGCCCTTGTCTTCATCCATCCTTTGCTGAGGATGCCGTCATTGAGGATGCCAAAGGATGACTGGTGAAAGAGGTGGTGGGCGGACCAGCTGAGTGGCAGGACCTGGACACATGACCAGCTGCCTACTCAATGTTGTTTGCCTGGAGCTTTCCTAGATTACTTAAGTAGAAGCGCGGAAGGCGCACAGACTGGTGGTGGGCGAAGCAGCTGAGTGGCAGGGCCTGGTCACGTGACCAGCAGCCTACTCCTTAGGCTCTGTGATATCTTTCTTGTCAAAGCTATTTAAGTTTGATTGGCATTTGCCACGCCATCATCTTGTATGCCAGGGACATACCCTCCCTAGCAAGCCTAGAGGCATGCTAAAGAAGTTATCTAGGTATGCGAGGTCAACTGGAGGGTGATAGTGTTTCAAAGTTACTGCAGCAGTGTGGTTTTCTGGGACTGCACAGGTTCCAATCGTTTTTGCCCTGTTGAATAAGCAAAAGCAGAGAGTGGCTCTGCGCCAATAGAAAATGCAGAAAGAGTGGACCAGCGCCAATGCATGCCATACGACGCTTGTACATCTTTAAGAACTGAGGACTGACTTTGATGTCATTTTTCATATGTATATGAGAAGTGTAGGACATTACAGCAATCATTCATATGCTACTTGTAAGCCCCCCCACACACACACATCCCAGACAGATACAGACAAAACACCCATACATCACATACTCTTATGACACAGGCATTTACAACACACACTTCCGCAACATGCTTTTACGTCACACATTTTCCTATAAAACATGCTTCTACAAAACACACTTCCACAGCACACACACTCTTACGACACACATGCCACATACTTTTACGACATACATTTATAAGCATTTGTGTCATAAGAGTATGTAGTAAGAGTGTGGAGTGTGAGTCATAAGAGTGCGTGTCATGAAAATGTGTGTTGTGCCGTAAATATTTGTGCATCCCAATAGTGTGTGTCATAATAACGTGTTGTAAGAGTGTGTGTCATAAGTGTATGTGTTGTAAGATGTGCCATAGCAGCCTATGTCATAGCATTGTGTGTTGTAAGAGTGTGTTTCATAAGAGCGTGTGTTGTAAGAGCATGTGTCATAAGAGTGTGTGCAAAAAAAGTGTTTGCAGTTAGAGGGTGTGCCATATGTGTGTGTCATAAGAGCAAACGTAAGAGCATGTGTCATAGGAGAGCGCTTTGTAAGAGCATGTGTCATAGGTTGTGTGTCATAAGTGCACGTGTTGCAGCAGTGTGTGCCATAAGTGTGTGTCCTAAGTGTGTGTGTTGCAAGTGTGCATCGTAAGGGTGTGTGTTGTAAGTGCATGTGTCGAAGCAGCATGAGCCATATGAGCGTGTGTCATAGGAGCTATGTTGTAGCAGCGTGTGCTGTAAAAGCGTGTGTTGTAATTGTGTGTGTGTGTGATAAGAGCATGTGTCATAAGAGTGTGTCATACAGCATGCGTCACAAGACACATGCTCCTACAACACACGCTCTTAGGACACACAATTCAATGACACACGCTGCTACTAGACATCTTACAACACACACTCTTACTAAACAAGCTCTTACGACACATGCTCTTACAACACGTTTTTATGACACACTTTTACGTGACACACTTGCGACACACGCTCTTGCAACACACATTCTTGTGACACACTCTTATGACACACACAACATACTTTTATAACACACACTCTTACGCAAGACACACTTATAGCACATGCTATTAAAATACAGGCTCAGAATCAATGTACCGCTTCTATACGAACGTATGTGTAGGAGAAGTACATTTTGTACATGTAAACTAATATATTTATGAACACATATCAAAGGCAGGACTAACTGAAGTAATTTTTCTAATGTATATTATCTGTATAAGACATGTAAATTGCGTATGCAAAACATGTATACGCCTCCTAAACATATAAAAACTCACATTAAAGTCAAAGCTCACTTTCATGTAAGTTTCCATGCATATAGGACTTTAATAGGATGTGTGCATTTCATAGGATTTCAGCCCAAGCACTAGTTATAGTCACAGCATTCACTTGCTAGCTCTCTAAGGCATACCATCCAACTGGCAGCGACTCATCCAGACATGCCCCTTCCCTTGCTTGTCTACCTCGGCTTCTGGCTCCATCAAGGCAAGCACACTACCACGATCAATGCCCCAAGTGTGCCTTTGCCTGATCAGCTCGGACCCATCTATCCAGCTGAATGCACCCCTTCTGAAGGTGCTGGGCGGGTCACTACAGAACATCCAGCCTCCTTACATTGCCCAATGCTGCTCCTGGCTGCACAGAGTTCAGTCGATGTTGCGTAGCCAGCGACCAGTGCAATAGATCTCAGGAATTAGGTTTAAACCGCAAAAATTACAAGAATTTAGACTTCCATTCCTACTCGAATTTCCTCACAAAACCCCCCTTGGATTGCAAACACCCAATCCCAAACACCCAATTCCAACATTTCTACCAATGGGCTGTCATTCTGCCAAAGGCCTGGGACCTGTCCGTGTAAGTATCTGAAAACGAAGTGGGCCTGAGATAATTGCAAGTGTATATAAATTAAGAGAAGTCCTTTGTAAGTTTTTTCAAAATCTGCAGAAAAGCAAATGTCTCGAATAGTGAAAAGGCCGCGATGTGTCTTTGTTTTTCCCGTAGTTTTCTTATATTTTCCTTTGGCAACATCTCACTGAGAAGAGGAACATTGCAGAGTACATCATTAAACGAAGCCCTGTGCGGCAAATCACCCGAGGGCTGCAGCTCTTCCAGTACAGCAAAGTCGCCAGTGGGAAGATTTTAATTTGCATGAGCAGTGCTTCTTAGGTATTAGCTTAACTTCAGCGCGATATAAATGTGTTTGTAATACATCAACAGCTGATTCATCGCGGAAGAATTTGAACACATGAACACCCTTAAAAGGGCGCGCCTGTGACCCATGACTGAGCTCAGCGCTTGCCAGTGCCAAGTAAACAACCATTCAGCACCCACCCTTTATCATAACTAAATATAAGTTGTTGTCCGCAAAGTGAGTGAGAATAAATCGCTCCTTATTGAAACTCTGTGACTTCCCCAAATTGAATACGTGTTGCCTGGAAGAGAGAGAACTATTAAACACATGAATTTATCATTTACTATGCAAGGCATCTGATTGACATTTTATCTGTGAAATTACATGTCAGCAAACTCTGGTTTACACACACAAGTGCGTTTACGTGTTCCGTAGAAATTATAACGTGACAAAGGGGCGGGACAAAGCATTTAGCCGGAAACAAACGCTGTTCGAAAGTTCATTCAGGTGCAGGAGATGGCCCTGTGGCAATTCCAAACAATGGGAACTAAGCTCCATGTAAAAAGGCTGCCTGACAGTCTTGCCCACGTGCCTGCTGCAGGACATGGCAGCAGGGGTCAAGTCCTAAAAATTAAAGTGGGGGCCTCATCGACAAACGCAATGGGATGTGACATCGCCAGAAATTAGCATATCAGGGGGAAATATTAATCTTTCATTAAATTGGATTCGCATAACCACCCAAATTGCACAGGACGAATGGCATTTGCCTTTCATACAATCAACACACACACAAAAACCAAGAGAGGATATTTTCTTCTAATCGTGTTTTTGAAAACGTTAAAAGGTGTGCATGTTTTAAACTCCAAGGACCAATACAAATGTTTTCCCTGGAACTTGCAGTAGCGAAATGGGACATTTCACCTTTAGTTGTTTATTTTTCATAGGGCTATATAATGCAGTGGTGAAGTGTCCAGCCTGCAAATATGATGACTGCGGTTCAATCCCTGAGGTCGACTTTAATTCATAAATTCAAAGAGGACATTGATTGTTTCTTATTTTAGCTGGGGGGACTGAGTCCACCCTCGGAAAAAAGTGGGTGGACTGCGTCCACCCGTATGTACCCTAGACTGAGCAATGCCCAGCAAAGCAGCGCAAGGACAGTGGATGGGAGTTAGCTGTGAATCCAGTGAAATGGGAATTACCCGGCAGGTCCTCAGAAACTGGCCGGAAAAGGAGTGAATGTCAATTCATAGGTTCTGCTGGGGGGCCATGGTGCCTTGGCGTGTGAGCAGAAAGTTGACAGTAGTGCCTGCAGAGAATCAGAGAACAGCCCGAAGCTGTGTCAATCAGCTCTCAGCGTTTGACCAGGTTGGGTGAGTGGGTTGATGTATACCAAAAAGGCACTGAGTTGGCATGGCAAATTGTTATTGTTGTTGAAATTGTACATGGGAAGTCGTCATTTTGGTACACATGCCCTGGAGTTGCTTCAGACAGAGGCGCTGGATAGAATAAACCTTGCATCGTCTGTGATGACTGTAAAGACTGGATGGGGTTATCTGTACTTCTGCCCCCTATATGGCAGAGCAGAGGCACATAGCACCCCAGCCAAGGTTCTCTATATGGTAATGTGAACGAGCAACTAAGGCTTAAGCTCTCAGGAGGTCATGCAGGCTGGTTGTTAAGTACAGTGAGTCCCTAAACCCCTACAAAGGAATGTCCACACACTATGTTATGTGCTAACACAGTTCTTTATATAAAAATAAGGTTCAAGGTATATACATATATCAATAACACACGTTGTACTCTGGCAATTCTAATATGGCAAATATATACAATTTCTATGTGGTACCACACTTAGCTTTAGATTCCTTTAAAATTAATAAACTGCTGACATTTATAATGGCACACAAATCATGCAGCAAGGTGTAACCACGTAGATCATAGTAAGGAAGGCAAGTTAGGTTACCAAGACACAATTCTGAGTGCGGACCCCCCCCCCTGGGCAAGCTGTAATAAAAGTATTAACACGCCCAGTCCATAAATGTTTAATTAAACCTTGCTTTGTCCTGGTCAAAAAGTTCAACTACCCCAATGTACCTGTTGTGGAAGAGTTTCTTTGACGGTTCATCGACGGATTCCTCGAGGGTGGACTACCCTTAAAGTAAAGTAGGAGCCACAGGGTGTCGAGATCCTCGATGCAAAGGGGAACACTGGCATCGATGTGCAGCTTCGACCTATGCAGTGCTCTTCGATGATTGATTGAGGAAGTCCTGGGAAGATGAGGCATGCAGTTCACCTCAATGTAAAGTGTTCCGTTTCGCAAAGAAGACTCGGTGATGGATGTAGGCCCAGCTGCGGGTGTCGGGAGTCGCTTCAGCGGTCCACTGACCTGTCGGTGCTGCAGCCTCAGCACGTACCTTGGGATGGTGTCAGCGATCAGGACTTGGATCTTCACTCCATCAGTGTCCTCAGGACGTCTTTGTCGTCTTCGGGTGGCGGGAAAACCACCGGTAGACTTTCCTTGGTAGCCGGCGACCTCGACTTTCTCCAGCGGGACAAAGTGGTCGACGGTGATGGCAAGGGACCCCTCGTCAAATGTTCTTAGGCAAAGGTGGAGCTTTTGCGGCTCCGGTCGTTGAGCAGCACAGCGTCAAGCTGTTCCCGCGTCTGGGTGACACGACTTGACTGGCTTCCAGCGGTCTCAGAAAATCCTTCGAACCCCAGTCGACAGCAATGGACTTCGATGGCCTCAATGTCCCGGTGCTTTACTTCAAGATTCTCGGCAGACCCCATCTCTGGATGTCAGACTCACAGAACTGGCTTCCAGGGTGCTTCGATGAAGAATAGCGGTTTTTGCACGATGGTCCCTCGTAACTCGGGAAGAGGTCTCCTAGCCAGGTCCTCTCTCGGATCAGTCCTCGACAGACTCGACAGCTTTTAGATTTCGTCAAAGGAAAGCAGCAGCAATCTTCTTCTTTCAGCTGGGCTTCAAGGATGAGCTTCAAGTTTTAACTTCAGCTCTGAACAAATTGGTAAGTGAGAGGTCCCCATATATACACATCTGTCCCTCATTCACTCAGGCTGAGCCAGGCTCAGTCAGCCAATCACACAGAAGGGCATTCATGCAGGCAGGCAGCCAATCAGGCTCACATGCATTTAGGCCATTCATTTCCACCTACACACCCGTAACAAAGAATGTGGATTGTGGCAAGCACCCAGCCTTTCAGCCCACCACACTCCATTCAGATCAGTTTAAGGCAGGGCCGCCTCATTCATTGTGTCACACACACAGAATCCAGACACCCATAACATAGAATGCATATTGTTCACACATTCTATTCACACAGATCCCACCCCAAGGGTGTACTCACAACATACAGTCACTGGGAAGGCTCCCGCCAGTCTGGCCTGGACTCCCCCCCAATACCATTTATGGTACTTCCACCCGACAGCCAGTCATGGAAAATAAGGTAACAGGCAATAGAAACCAAGAGGCCATCTTGCCTTTGATCAGGAATCCACTGATTCCTATGGCAGGGCCTGGGTATCCCAGAATGGAGGATACTCAGAGCACCTGTCATTTCAGTATGGAGCTGCCACCTGCCCATACCCTGCTCAGTGGGCAACACACAGGTGCCCAAAACACATACACTAGGGGTACAGGGTTCTACCCCCACCCATCGTTGCCATAAGGATATCCCAAGGGTCTCTGTTCACCATGACCAAAAAGAGGAAGAGCTGCACTGCCAGGTGTCTCAACAGGACTCCTGTGCAGAAAATAACACAGAACACAAATGATAAGGGAGTACAGGACAAGGACATGGAGACCCTGTCCCTCCAATGCATTTCCTGCATCACAATGACGACTAGCGATCTCCTCTTGCTTGCATTTCCCCTCTCCCTTCCTTCCAATTGGCCACATTTGTGCCGGGGTCTCACAGCAGAGAGGGTAGAGATAGTGAAACTTTGGAAACCAAAGAGCAGACCATCAGTGGCAGCCTGGATTTAGGCTACACAATGAGAAGTGAAGTGAGTTGGTCTGATTTTACCAAGCTGCATGTTTGAAACCTACTTTTAAGGTTGTGAATTTTGAAGGTGTTCCTCATTTGTATTCAGGTGGTGTGTCTTATCCCTGGCAACTCTTTTCACAGCCCTTGCCCTATCTTTTCTTATTCATGGCGCGGCCTTGTCTTCCTTTATGAATATCACATACTGTGAAATGTTTCCTTTGGCGTCTATAAAATACAGAATTAGAACAAATACTTGGTTAGGGCACAGACTGAGCTGATGAAGGTGTTTTGTGATTTAAGGTGGTCATTTGGTGGGATCAGCTACTGTTTAGGTGGGGTTTTGAAGTTGAATGTACGGGAATGAGTTGAGTTTTAGGGGTATTTTTAACAGTGAGGGCTCTGGGTAGATTTAGTCTCTTGAATAGAAAACACGTGACTCCACAGATTGGATCTTAATATCCAAATCCATGAAGTTAACATTTTGATGCAACACGACATTATTAATTTGGAAATTCCAGCTATGAAATAAAACGTATGTTTTCATTGAAAACTCAGAGAGAAACGCCTCTAATTGCTAAAAGTTTGCAGAGGTGAACCAAAATCAGTGATCACATATCGGCTCAGGCTAGGGATATGACCACAGTTCCATGAAAGACCAGGAGCAGAGCATTTGTAAGATGGGGGTGAAGGTGTCAATGGGGGGGTCAATGCGGCTATGGATATGGAGATTTACAAGGGACAAAGGACATTGGGCAGCTGCCAAAACAGATGGATCAATATTATGTTTCAGAGTGAATGTATGTTTCTAATCGCCAAATATGGGTAACCCATAGTATATGCAAACGGCAGTTGGTTACAGACAACAATTGTTTAAATAAATAGTCTTAATTGTTGTTTTGTCCGCTGATCACTTTTATTTAACACATCAAAGAATAGTATCAAATATGGATATTTGTTTGGATTCCGTCATGCAGATACAAGCACATATTTGAACTGCAGTATGGTAATAATACGGAAAAAACTCTATAGTTGCAGTTCATTCGAGATTTGTGGTAGCACAAATAAGCTAACTCAACACAGGCAGATTTTTAATGTATTTATTAGTTTTACAGCATGGAGTTTGGATCAGGATTTCCATCTAGAATATATGTAACCAAGCAAAGAGTACTTGCAAACCTTTGTTCCATTGACCTTTAGGATTAGTACCTCTCACTTCAAATGGATTGTGTCCTCCCACGTATTCCTCATCTTATGATATGATATCTTCCACCTTCAGTTGCTTTCGAAAAAGAAAAAAAAATCCAGCAGAGGGCGCCAATGCAGTCGACTCGATGTCCCTCAAGGGTTTACATCCCTGAGTCGACGTCATCGTCGGTATATATAACACGTGCAGTGCCCGTTAGTTAAAGGTTTGTTTTTCCGCGATTGCTAAGCTTCGAAGAATTACGACACGCTTCAGTTTTTTCTGTGAGAAAATGTTGTCCGAGTACTATGACCTCATCTTCAGCACCTTCAACCCCGAAGACCGGGTTAAAAAAGCTGTACTCTTTTTTTCCCCAAAATGGCTGCCTTTCTCTGAGCTCTGGCACTTGCCACCCGCAATCTGAGCTGTGGAGTCCACTTAGAGGGGTCAAAGTGGTGAAATAATACCTGCCGCCGACGTGGAAAGAGTCACAGCTTGTGCTCTGAAACTTGGGCGAACATCTGTGCCTGGGGGCTGTTGCTCCTCGCTGCACACGGCAACACGACTTCAGCGGCCGCTTTGCAGAGACTCCAACCGCCTGGTAAGGAGCACAGAGGAGACTGAGGTACGTGACTGCTGCTGGGAGAGAGGTACAGGTGGCGGATTGTGCTCTGGCTGGACACTGCGCACATCCCAGCCACTCTTAAAAGCCAGCGGGGAAGGAGAACACCAGCGGCCCTCCATCAGAGTAATACACTGGGGATGCGGGCTGGGAGCCGATCCAGTCAGATTGTCTGGCATGCAATCGAAACACTAAACAGCTGCTTGTTGGAGTGAATATAGTGAGGGCCTGCTGCTTGTTGCAACCTCCTGTCCTCTCCGTAGCACGACTACACGCACGCAGGCTAGATCTCTAAATTGAGGGAGAGTTTACTGGCACCGCTGCGGGGATGCCAGGACCACACACGCTCTGAAGTTACTCCTTCTTTTGCAGCAGGGGATACTTGGGGCTGCAGATTAATGCCATGGGTGCGCTGTTGGAGGCTGAATCATCAAGCCCGGACCAGCGGAGAGACATAGCAAGGAGCAGAGGGGCTGGAGATTGACAAATCCTTGAAGGGTTGCCGGCTGGTGGTAGAGAGAGGGTGCAGCCATTCAAGATCCTCTGGTGGGGGACAAGGTGAAAGGAGTGCCCAGGTCGGAAAAGCCGTCCCTGTGCAGTGGTCTGGAGTTTGCCTGTCGCCTGGGATACCCGGTAGAGGGTGATTTGGTGGAGTTTCACATTGCTGAGTGGCATAGGACAGTGATCACCAAGAGGGGCTCCTCAGGCAAGGGCTGGAATCGTCCAGGGGGTGCACAAGATGGTGAAAGGCGACAAAGAGGACAGAAGGGCGCCAAGCTGAAGTGACCTACATGAAGTTCTGCCTTTAGATACCACACAGCGCAGAGATCACCTATTAAATATTGACAGTGCCTTTTCCGCATGGATACCCTGGCAGTCAGCCACAGCAGTTGTATTCCCCCTGTTTAGCTGAACTCAGGAGCTGCGGTGAGCTCTGCTAATATCTCAGCACATGGGAGTCTATACACAAGTCTTCATTCCAGGACCAGCAGAGGCAGAAAGTGTGCTTACCTAATCCTGCCATTGCCAGTGCATCACCCACTTGCATCGACAGGGGAATTGAGCTGTGGTCTGTGCAGGAGTCTCTGGGGTTTGGGGGGTTTACGGTCTCCCTCCATTGAACTTGGCACAACAAGACAGGAGTGGAGTAGTTGGTGTGCAGCACGTGCTGTGAACTGGTCTTTGGCAATCTTGTCCGTGCCTCTAGGCTCCGCATCTCATTCCCTGAGTTGCGCCCGGCTCCAGTCTAGGCCTTCCACCCATTGCATGAGGCAAGCATAATTGTGCCAGCTGCACAAAGTCCCCACCTCTCACACCACGAGCTGTGCCTCGCCTAGGCCCACTACCCACTGCTAAACTCCCCTCTCTAAATCCGCAGACGCCATGGCTCCCAGCTACCTACCTCCCCCGATATCTATCAGGAATCAGCACCTCCAGCTCCGCACCAGAAGACCCAGCACCAACAATCAGCCTCCCCAATGTCTATCAGAAATCAGTACCTCCAGCTCCACACCAGAAGACCCTGTACCCACAATCAGCCCATGCAACCCCCTTCAGTGCCACCCTCCATCCAATCCAGAAACAGGGTCCTCTGCCTGCACACTTGCTCCTCTACCCGTCCACCCACCCACCGCAAAACATTGCATTTGCTCCTCACCCCCAGTGGCCTCTCCTAACAAGGCACTCAAATGCACCCTGTTCAATGCTAGATCAGTTCCTGTGCACGCCCCGAGATCCACAACCTCCTCACCACCAATGATCTGGACCTGCTTGCAATATGCAAGACTTGGCTCCGCCATGGAGCAAGCCCTGCTCTTTCCATCGCTATCCCCCAGGATACGCCATCATGAGCAATGACAGAACCCACAGCAGAGGCTTATCTAGAAAAACACCATCACCATCAGGGCCACCAACTCCAGCCCAATCCCAAACTGCAAAATGCTGTCCACCAAACTCACTCTTTCACCCACCAACACGCGCAACCCCTATTTCATCTACCACCCACCAGGTCCCATTGCTTCCTTCGAGGAAGACCTCAGTTTTATCATCAACCCCACCATCAAGCCCAGCTCAAAGATCCTAACCCTGGGACACTCCACAGACCCACACACAAAAAAGCCTAGCCAGTGCTCTCAATCACATCCGTTGTGCCCAGCGAACCACTGAACCTACCCACATCCATGGCCGCACCCTCGATTGGATTGTTGACCTTAACTGCAATGTGTCCGGCCCCACCACCACAACCTGCCCGTGGTCTGACCACCACACCATCACATTTCACCTACCCATCAACAAGAGGGCCAACCCCCATCACCCAATGAAACCTGACGCCTTAGCCTGCTGCACCTAAAAACCTTAACAAGGACTGCCTCACTCCTCTCCTTTCATTCCTCACAATCCCGTCCAGCACGGACAAGAACCCAGAGTCCCTGGTCAAATTGTACACAAGTACACCATTGCTTTAGCTGTTGACGTACTAGCTCCGCTTTAAAAGCATAAAGCCAAACAAGCTTTAAAAAAGAATGCCTGGTTCACCGCAGAGCTCCTTGCCTTCCGTGCCAGGAAACGTGCTGCAGAATCGGCGTGGAGAAAATACCCTTCCACAATTTCAAAAGCCCTGTATACCTCCCTAGCCAAAGAGTACAAAAGAGCAATTCACACTGCCAAAGCCTGCACCTACAATGCAAACTCTTCACAATCCTACACACTTGAGTCGCCAGTCTCCCCACCCTCAGACCTCATCATAGACAACACCTGGTGCACCAAGGTACAAGAAGTCCTCATGGGGAAAATGGACTCCTTCCAGGTGAAAATCTGCGCTAAGCAACTGGCCATCCCCGCCAAAACACCACCAGCTACATCCTCCCCCCACTCCTCCTACTAGACGACCCATTCCTCAATTTTCGCCCGGTATTGGAAAACGAAGTCACAAACATAATCAAAGGCCTCAAACCATCCCGATGCAAGTGAGATGCCTGTCCAGCCCCTATCATTAAAGACTGCGCCTAGACGCTTACCCCCATCATCACATCTATCATCAATTCCTCCTTAATAACAAAAACTTTGCCAACTGTCCTGAAAGAAGCGTGGATCCTCCCGCTTCTAAAAAAAAAAAAAAAAAAACCTCCCTTGACCCCACCATCCCCACTAACTACCACCTGATCACTACCATACCCTTCATCCTTAAAATCCTCGACCGTGCAGCATATATCCAGGTCCAACAACACCTTGAGGACAACCACATCCTGGGCACCCGCCAATCGGGTATCCATCCAAGGCACAGAACCGAAACTGCCTTACTGTACCTAAAAAAAACAACTGGATGATATCAAAGACTCAGGCAAACTCGCCCTGCTCCTCATGCTGGACCTATTAATTAATGTAATTTATTTTTCACATTTATAAAGCGTGCAAATCAGCCCGGTGGCATTGTGACGCTGTTACATTAAGCTTACTTTGTTACATAATAGCACTAGTGTTGCCTGTCTATGGATATTGGTTACAGTGAGCTAGATAAGCAACAGTTGATGGTTACATTAACATTGACTTGAAGAGAAGAAAAGAAACAGTTGATGATTAAAATGACAATGCAAAGGTGGGTAAAACTAAAGGACAAGGAATGAACCCGTAGATGAACCCGTAGATCTCCATGGTTCCGTGGTTACAGAGGAGTACTGCGATACCTCCAAATTCCTGACGCCGCTGTTTGCGTGGGCCTTGTGAGATGGGGAGCGCTAATTTAATAGCTTCGTTTTGAGTGCTTTGCAGAAGGAAAAGTGAGAGTTCACATTCCTTATGGTGGTGGGGGGCATTCCAACGTTTGGGGGCTAAGAATAAGAAGCTGGAACCACTGGCCCTAGTTCTTTTGAATTTGCAGACGTTAAGCTGATTGGAATGGTGTGGCCATTTGGGTCTGGCGGAGGTGGCACGGACCAATTTCTCTGAGAGATATGAGGGGCCTGTGAGTGAGAGGAATTTATGAGTTATGGCTAGGGTCTTAAACAAGATACGTTTTTGGACCGGGAGCCAGTGGGCATCACGCCTTGCATGGGAGATGTGCTCCTTTTTAGGAATATTCAGCGCTGCCCTGAAAGCATTATTCTGAATGACCTGTACTCTGTTAAGATTTTTGGCCGAGGTGCCAGCAAAGAGGATGTTACAGTAGTCAAGTTTTGCCCCAATGGTGGCTCTGGCTATGGAAAGGCAGTTTTGCGTGGATAGGTTGGGTTTGACGCCATTGATCAACTTAGTTGTGAATGCAGCAGAGGATGCAATAGCGCTAACTTGGCGCGTCATGGAGAGAGTCGAGTTGATGTATACCCCCAAGGTTTGAACTACTGATGAGACGCTGATTTGGGTGTTGTCTACTGTAACGTTTGTGAAGCTTGTTGAGCGTTTCCTTGGGGCCAACAATGAGGATTTCTGTCTTGTCCACGTTGAGGCACAGTCCATTTTCTGCCATCCATGCTTGGATGGTGGCATATGTTTTGCGCAGTGTTTCTTTGTATTTTTCGTAGGAGCCCGAAAGGGGAAGGAGGAACTGGGTATCATTGGCATAGTTTGTGTAAGCTCTGCCAAGATTGCCAAATTTGTTGAAAAGTGGTAGGGTGAAGATATTGTACAGGGCGGATGAGGTTCATGAGCCCTGTGGAACTCCACAGTGGATGGTGATGGGTGCTGCACATGCTTCAACTGAGAACACCTTCATGGCTCTACCTTCAAGGAAGGGGGTGATCCAAGCAGTGGCTTCTGGTGTGAATTGGGCTGCGTTCATGAGTTGTCTGCAGAGTGTCTTGTGATCCACAAGATAAAAAGCTGCAGATAGTCCGAGGAGGAGTTGCAGAGCTGGTTTACCTTGGTCCATTATTTCCCCTAATTGTTTTTGTTCATTTGGTAGGGGAGATTCCGTCCCATGACCTGGGTGGAAGCCTGATTGCCTCTTACCTAGGATGCTGTTACCTTCCAGGAATTGTTGGATTTGGGTGTATGCTGCCTTATCTAGAATTTTCAGCAGGAAAGGTATGGTGGTGATAGGTCTTTAGTTATTAGGTGAGGCTGGGTCTAAGGATGTTTTTGTTAGGAGTGGGTGAACAAAACCCTCTTTAAGGCACAGTGGGACAAGGCCAAATCCCCCTACCTCTCTCTGGTTCCTATCACTTTGATGCCTTAACCATCAACTCAGTTTATGAGATTGTCCAAAACTGGATGGCAACCCATCAGTTATGCCTGAATGATGACAAAACTGAGATCCTCATTGTAGGCTTGCACTCCACCCTCTGCAGAATTGACCCAGTTTACATAGCCTTTGAAATTAACGGCAACCAGATCCTAACATCTTCTGCCTCCAAAACCCTGGGCATCTATATAGACGACACCCTTGACCTCTCTCGCCAGGTCAAAACCATTGCTTCCTCTGCTGCTTACAACGCAAAACTATTGAATGCCAGCAAGCCATTCCTCACCACAACCAACCCGACCAATCATAGCCAGAGCTATCATCAGATCCAAACTGGATTACTGTAACGCTCTCTTTGTAGGAACCACCGAACGCAACTTCTGCAAGCTGCAAACTATCCAAAACAATGCCCTCTCAGGGGGGGCGTGGCTACGCGCATGTAGTGAGGTCGGTGTTCGCCTGAGCTCCTGCCCATGATCCTGAATCGACAGAAGTTACGGTGCTTAATCGAGAACATACGAGGCTACAAACCTGGTCAAGTGCAGGGGAACCCATTTGCTACACTCGACCTCATTTTCGGGAGAAATCGGAGCCTGCAAAGGGAAAAACGAACTGTTGGAAGAGGCTCCCCCCCGGCGGGCCCAAGATGGCGGCCTCCGGCGCTGAACTCAACTGAGCGCGAAACACAGAGAACCGGCGGACCGGGTCTCTGAGCGGCCCCAGCGCAGAGCCTCTGGTGCCGGCGTTGTGCGCCTGATACGGAGGAAGCGGGGGGAAAGGATCCCGCACTGAGGGCGGCTTGTTGTCTGGGGGGGGCCTGTGGGGCCGAGCGGCGCTGGGACCCGCGGATCGCTATCGGAACACCACCCGTAGCCCTTCGAGGGACACCGGAGGACCCAGACAGCAGTGACCTAGGGACGGAGAGGGAGAGTCCCCTTCCACCGCCCTTCCACTGCGGCGTAGGGCTGGGTCTTAGGGAACGGGACACGGGCTCCGTGCGAGAGACTGGAGGAGCCAGGAGAGGCCCCGCACTGTGGAGCATGTCGACAGACTCCGATGTCAGCAACCCGTGAGTAGCGGCCCCACATCTTCCCTCCCCCCCCCCGCGGCGGCAAGGATAGCCACAGGAGAAAATATAAAACAAAGAGGAAGCGCCCCTGTTCCCTTTTTGTGGCGGATGGGCAGAGGGCCCAACGGCTGGGTCAGGCCCCGGACTGCCTTAATTGGCCTAGCTGGCGGACGGAGGTCTGTTCTAAGCGGGACGCACTCGAGGAGAGGTTTTATAGCCGGCCCAACACAGCTGTCCAGCACTCACACCGATTCCCGCGGAACAAGGCGGCAGGCACCCTGGCCCTGCGAGACGTGATTTCTCCATCTAAAACTAAACTCAAAAACACAACAATGGACACTTACACAACGGTCAGATCTAAACAGCCGCAGCTTCCCGGACCCACAACTACGGGTGAGCCAGCACACGCAGGTGTGGCACCTGATAACACGCAAGTCCTTCAAGCCATCGCAGAGCTCCGCACCTCCATTGAAAGCAGGTTCGATGAAATAAAAGTGGACATGCAACTCATGCGCCAAGACGCACGCAACTTGACAGAAAGAGTAAATGTCAATGAGACCACTCTACAGGTTAATGTCGAAAACACCGCGGATCTGAAGAAGCGAGTCCAGGAATTGGAACAAAAAGTGTCGAGGCTGGAAACACGATCCGAGGATGCAGAAGGTCGGGCTCGGCGCAACAACATCAGGATTCTAGGGGTTCCCGAGGACATGGAAGGCCCGAACCCTACAGAATTCATAGAAACGTTGTTACAACAAGAAATTGGGGCAGGGAGGCTTTCGCAAGGGTTTTCAGTGGAACGCGCCCACAGGTCTCTTCAGAAGCGTCCACCTCCAGGCTCATACCCAAGACCGATTATTGCCAAAATCCAAAACTTCCGCGACAGGGAGATAATACTGAGATATTCCAGAGAGGGTGGAGAAATCAAGAGGCAGGATTCTACAATTGCCATATACCCGGATTACACCCCTGCAGTACAATATGCCAGGAACTCATTTATACCGATTAAGGCGAGGCTGCGCAAACTTAACCTCAAATATATGTTGCTTCACCCTTCTCGCCTCAAGGTCCTTTATAAAGGGAAAGCAATTTTCTTGGAAACTCCGGCCGCGGCAAATATGTGGCTTGAACACAATAACTTAGCGGACGATGGTGAAAAACTGTCTCAAGCTGAATAATAGATGTAACAAGAAGCATCAACCGGCAACATTAACCGCTGATCTTGCACATGAGGCATGAATTGGTTGATCAACCGGCAGCTACGACCGTAATACTCGGATAGCAATACTGGGCAGAAGAGCAAGACACCACACACGACCAAGTCAATGGCAAACAGGCCAACGGCCCACCCCTACGAGACACGTGCAGGTCACACTCCTGCACACCGCCCACGCCGGAAAGCCAGGAGAGGCTCTGAAAGCGTGGGAGCCCCTGAGTGCTACAGGCTCACTGTAACTGCTGGGGGCAGTTTGCAGTTATGCAGTCCGAACTGCTTGTTCGTCGGACTGCCAGTTCACAGAGTTGTTTGTTTAAGCTGCATTCGTTGTTGCAGCAGTTCTAGTTCAACACCACAATCTTCATGCAGAACGAGGAATAAGGAGGGGTTGCCTAGACATTTAAGATGCAAGACGGAAGGTGAGGAGGCGGGGGGGGAACAAAGCCCCGGGAGGAAGAGCCCTAAATATGGCAATGCAACTTAGAATACTAACCTGGAACGTGAGAGGGTTGGGGTCATATCTACGCCGGAACAGGATCAGGTCATACCTGCGCAGGAAAAAAGTAGACATTGCACTGCTCCAAGAGACTCATCTCTCGGTGGACGACCAGGCAAAGGTGAAGGAGCACTGGGGAGGACAAGGTCAAGGGGCCCCATATTCCAAATTTGCTAGGGGGGTGTATACTTGGATCAGCCCAGCGGTGCCCTTCCAGATGAAAATAACTGAAGTAGATCCGGAGGGGAGGTACTTGATCCTGTGGGGAGTGCTGGAGCAGGTAGGGATCTGCATAGTCAACACATATTTTCCAAACCACGGCATTCCGTCTTACCTAGCTAGGCTGCAGATGAAACTGGCGGGGCACAGGGATGGCCTGTACATATGGGGAGGGGATCTTAACTGTGTGAGGGACGTGGACCTAGATAGATCTGAACCCCCGCAGAAGCAATCGGATAGAACCTCTAGGGTGCTAAACAATCTGCTGGAACAACTAGACCTGGCAGATGTCTGGAGGGAACTCCAACCCACAGAGGATACTCACATTATTCCTCCCCACACAATCTCTACACGAGAATCGATTACATGTTTATAGACAAAATGCACCTGGCTCAGGTGGAATCAATACAATACTTGGGTAGATCGATTTCGGACCACTCCCCCCTGTTAATGCACTGGGCTCTGAAGGGCCCTAGACCCCCTATCCCGCTATGGCGAATGCCCACAGAGGCTCTGACAGACCCAATATCTAAGGAGGAGCTGGGAGACAAACTGGTAGAATATGTCACCAACAACAGTGGTAGCGTGAAGCGCTGGAGCACGGTGTGGGAGGCCCTAAAGGTGGTAACGAGGGGAGAGGTTATAGCCGGGACAGAGGGTGTCAGGAAAATGCTGAGGAGGGAGCTGGAGGAAAGGGAGGAAGAAATAAGGCTGGGAGAAACTAACAGCTCTGGCACTAGGGAGGAGGAGGAACATTTGCAGGAGGCACGGGCAAACTGTCAGCAGGCGTGGGGACGGCTAGCAAAGTTTGACTACACAGCACGCACTACCAGGGCACACATACAAGGTGACAAGCCAGGCAGGCTACTGGCTTGGCTTTGCAGGCGAGAACACCCACAACACCCAGTGACCGCGATAAAAGACAAGACAGGTCTAAGGAGAACAACCCAGCATTAGATCAACACCACATTTGCAGACTTTTACTCCACATTATACGCACATGGCACCCAAGTCCCGCTGACAGATATAAAAGACACACTAGAAGAGATAGGACTCCCTAAGCTGAACGATCAACAGCGCGACGCACTGGAGGAGGCCCTCACCCCGGAGGACATTTCAGTAGCAATTAGAGCCCTGTCCACATGCAAGACCCCGGGGACAGACGGGCTCCCCCCGGAGTTCTACAAAACATACGAGACAACACTGGTCCCATTACTACACGAGGTATTTCAGGAAGCCTACGAGACAGGAAACTTACCCAAGACCATGAGGGAGACTCTTATAGTCCCAATACCCAAACCACAAAAACCAACCGAAGATTGCGACTCTTATAGACCAATAGCAATGCTGAATTATGACAGCAAGATACTGACCACCATCCTGGCCAACAAATTGTCCAAAGTGATATGCAGTCTGGTTCACGAGGACCAGAATGGCTTTGTGCCTGGCCGCAACACAACTGCCAATTTGTGACGGCTACAGCACATCTTAGCACACACAGCGGAAGGCCAGGAACAGATGGCAGTGATGTCATTGGACGCCATAAAGGCATTCGACTCCATCAACTGGGAGTGGTTGATAGAGGTGCTAAGGGAGTTCGGATTCGGGGAGGGATTTGTGCGCTGGGTCAAGATATTATATAACAATCCCACAGCTAGAGTGAAAACGGGCAAGTGGGTATCGGAAGCCTGGGAAATACAAAGAGGCACCAGACATGGCTGTCCCCTCTTCCCCATGCTCTATATACTGGGGTTGGAGCCAATCGCTATCTATATAAGGAAACAATTCTGGGATGCTGGAATAAGAGTAGGTGGGGGGTTTCACGTCATCTCGCTATATGCGGATGATGTCCTAATTTACCTAACAGACCCAAAAAATAATGCCCCTACAATCCTGGAAGTACTGGATAACTTTGCACGGTACTCGGGGATACACTTTAGCAGACAAAAATCCTGTATGTTCCCACTGGCAGGCCTGAGGGGGGTAGAAATAGACAGCCTACCGCAGGTTGGGATAAGATGGCAGCAGGACATGTTTAAATACTTGGGGGTCAAGATCCGACACACGCCTGAACTCACACACAAGCAGAATACACAGGCGGTATCTCAAGGGCTTCAAAACTCAATGAAATTTTGGTCAAGGTTACCGCTCTCAATGATGGGAAGGGCTTCGATAGCAAAAATGATTATATTGCCACGTTACCTATATTTCTTCCAAACCATCTGCCACTACATCAGGCCACCTTTCTTCCGAAAGCTAGAAGCTCAGATCAGAGACTTCATATGGGGAAAAACACGCCATAAACTCACATTGAATGTTTTAACCCTCCCCTATGATAAGGGGGGCATACAACTCCCGGATTTTGAAAGGTACTACTTGGCGGCCCAACTCAGCCACGTCACTAAATGGCTTTCAGATGAGGTCACCAATGAAACTGGCCTACTGAGTGAGCTTGTCAAACCCGTGTATCTCAAGGAGATAATATGGGCGCCCCCGGATCGTGCCGGAGGAGCTCCCTTACTGGCCAAACTGGGTAGACTGGTATGGGAAAGAGTCAAGACCATCACACATCTAAAGAACCCCTACTCCCCTGACCTGCCAATAATGGCGAGCATGAGAACGACTCCAGCCGTGGTTAACATACTTAGGCAATGGGAGGGATGGGGTATATACGCCTGGGGAGACATGTACGAGGAGGGAGAATTTAGGGATCTGGAATCACTGCACGAGAGGGAGGGTATACCAATGGGACAGTTCTTATGGTATCAGAAACTCAGACACAAGGCTAAGGAGAGATGGGATGGCTGGCCAGAGGAACCAGCAACGACCCCCCTAGTGACAGAAATGTACAACCTGAGCGACGGGTGGAGGCCAGTGTCGAGAATCTATGCGCAGCTAAATGACAGGCCCAACCCCCGCGGAGCCACGTTAAGGACCAAATGGGAGACGTACATCGGTGAGGGGTTATCCGACAATGAATGGGAGAGAGCACTGAAATTCCCAAAGTCAGTGTCCAGAAACGCCAGGTTCAGGCTAATCCAGGCAAACGTGCTATACAGAACGTATATGACCCCAAAAAGGGTAGCAAGCTTCAAACGGCAGGCAGAGGCACGCTGCCCATGGTGCACTAATGATGAAGCAGGCCTAATACACATGTTTTGGGAGTGTGCAAAAGCGGGCAGATTTTGGGCCAACTTTAAAGAAGCATGTGAGAAGGGCGGAGTAACCCGATATGAATGGACAATGAAGGAATGTCTGCTGGGCACATACCCCAGGTTAAGCAAAATAAAACATATTGGCCCTCATTACAACTCAGGCGTTAAGGGTTAACGCCACCATTAACCCTTAACGCCTGATTCCCACCTTAACGCCTGCTTTTTGCAGGCGTTAAGTTCCATGGTGCAAAGGCACCTTGGTGCTAATTACGGCACCGTAATTTACGGTGCCGTAATTAGCGCCTTCCCCACTCCCATTATGCCCTATGGGGCAAAAATGGGAATGGGGAAGGGAAAATGGGAAATGGGGATTTACCACCCCACTCACCTTGTAATGGGGCGGTAATCTGCCATCCACCATGGTGTAAACA
Source organism: Ambystoma mexicanum (assembly GCF_040938575.1). Taxonomy (NCBI): domain Eukaryota; kingdom Metazoa; phylum Chordata; class Amphibia; order Caudata; family Ambystomatidae; genus Ambystoma; species Ambystoma mexicanum. The sequence continues at coordinate 584,388,142 of NC_090935.1, forward strand.
TAGTTTACACCATGGTGGTAAAGTTGGTGCACTTAGCACCTCAGTTGTAATGAGGGCCATTGTCCGGGTGATGGACATGGCATGCATACTAGCAAAAAGGGAGGTGGCAATGTCATCGAAGTCCAAAAAAGGCCCCCAATACATGAGGTGGAAAAGGGAAATGGAGCGATGGACGGCTGCAGAGACAGAAGCCTGGGGATCGGGGACTGTGGGGGGTGATGGGGACACCAGCGCTAAATTTGAAGCATGGAAAGCTGTGGTGAGAGACATGTTCCTACCATCCGACAACATGCCCCCATGAGGCCTAGAAATGTGATGAACGGCGCTCAGCCGCAAGAAATGCATAGCTCACAATAAAGAGAAGGGGGTGACGAGTCTCAAAGGGAAAGTATGTCAACCCCACCCGTCTCCCACCTACAGGGACATGGACAGGCCACCAACTTGACATAAGGTGCTACAGACTCCATAATCGTTGAACATGAAGACAGTTTATGTTTAGTTAATGTTGTTATTTTGTCCTGAGGGATGTTTCCTTCCAGGAAATAATCGAATATGTATTACGATTGCAGAATGGTGGAGATAATCAGCTGGAAGGGATATTGTCACTGGTGTAATGTATATCTCAAAATGCCAATAAAAATATTTTGAAATAAATAAAACAATGCCCTCTAGGCAGCCCTAAGTTTGTCCAAATATGACCATGTCACAAAGGCCAGGAAAGATGCACACTGGCTCCCGATCTATGATAGGATTAAATGCAAGACCCTCTCCATCGTACAAAGGCGCACCGCAAACACTGCCCCGGCCTACCTTTTCACAACTGGTGGAGAAATACACCCCCCCCCTCGACTTCCAAGATCCATGAACAGCCATCTCCTCTTAGGGCCCACCTTCACCAGAAAGACCACAGGAGGACAGAGCTTTCCTGTCATGGCCGCCAAGCTCTGCAACAATCTTCCCATCACCCTGAAAAAGGAACCCTCCTACTGGACCTTCAGGAAAAAACTAAAAATGTGTTTTTTTTACTAAAAGATCCCCAAGCTAACTAAGACATTCGGATACCTGTCTCCCCCTCCTCCAGCCCTGATCCTTTTAAGACACCATAACACCCCTTCCTGCCGTCGTGTTTTCTAGTTTGTTTCTTGCTTTCGCTGTACTCTGTATTTTATTTTTGTCTCACAGTGTAACTAGCGCATAGATACCCAAGGGTTCAGTACACTGCAACAAATGCAAAACATATTTAAAAAAAAGAAATACTGCAGCGGACAGGGAATCCTGTCAGTCGATGATCAGTAGGGCTCTGAAAGAGCGTAAAGGCAAACTAGCGGCGGGTAGGCCAGCTACTAAATCCACTTCGATGACTCCATCGAAGAAACGATCATCCGATGAGTCGGGAGGTGGCTCTCCTCGAAGGAAAAGGTCAAAAAATGTTCACGAGGAAGTCAAAGAAAAGGCATTATAAATTGCCCACTTTGAGTTCATTGGATTCCTCCCCGGAGAGGAGTATAACCTGTCCAACTAAATCCTCCACTCCAGCACAGTGGGAGAATTTCAGGCAGGAAATGCTGAAAATCTTTGAAAGAGGCACCAACCCCCTTGAAGGAGAAGGTAAAAAGCCATGCTCCTGTCGAGCCTTATAATGCAGACAAGGAAAGGCCTAAGGCTACATCCCACCCGCCCTCGAGCCCGGGATGTAAGCTGGATACCCCTCGAGATCCTTTCGAGATCTCGACATGACGAGAAATCGTTGAAGACTTTGATGGCTCAGTCGAAGATAAGATTGATGTCAGTGCCTTCGACATCGTTAGTGTCGAAGTCATCAATGCCTTTGTAGAAGCCATCAACGCCTTTACCTTCCACACCTAAAGAAATTCCGAAATCTTACAAACCACTACCAAAAAAGATTTCTTTAAGTCTTTATCCTCAATTTATGAGGAATACGAACCCTCAGATCAAGATACTCCACCATTTGGATTGGAGTTAAGCACACCTTACATCCCAGAAAGCGTTGTTTCACAAGAATCTAGGCTAAAGGATTTATAAGAGAATTTGCAATCATCTAGTGCGGTCGACACTTCACCTGAGATGAAGTTTGGAAAGCCGGATCTGGCAGACCATGCTGATGCTTCTTATATCATCTGATGACTAGAGTAATTGACTTCATGGGATGGGGAAGACTTGCTCCATCGTTTGAGCAAGACGACCTAACAGACATTCTCGATAAAGGTCCACAAAAGGAACCCATGCTTCCTTTTCATGTAGCTCTCTAGAAAATGGTCATGGCAAATTGGGAGGTTCCAGAGGCAAACCTTGAGGTGAAAAAAAACCTCACCAAAAAACATAGGCCATCCAGTAGCGACCCTAGCTACCTATCAAAACACCCAACTCCTAAAAGCCTAGTTGTTCAGGCAGTGATTTCAACCTCGAAACAGACTGCATACCCTGCCATCCTACCAGATAGGGATGATAAGCGCTTCGACGCTTGGGCAAGAAAGGTCTTTTCTGCAGGAATCATGGCGCTCAAGTCCCCAAATTCCACTTGCGCTTTAGCAAAATGTGCACTCTCCCTGTGGGACTGTGTAGCTATGAAGGCTGGCCATATTCCCAAAGGGGCAGAGAGAGACGGCTCCAGAGCATTGTAAGAGACTACAAGGAGGTTACGTGTCAGTCTCTGCAATCAGGCGGCAAGCACAGTAAAACACAGATTTGCGTGGTTAAGGAAGTCCGGTTTCGCATTGGACGTGCAGTCCAGGCTCCTCAACATGCCCTTTGACAACACCCAGCTGTTTGGCAGCAAGAATGATGAAAGCCTAGAGAAACTGCAGACCTCAAAGGCAGCGACCAAGTCCCTTGGAGCCGGGATCAGGCAGCCACAATCCTCCCATCGCATTGGCTCATCTTGGAGGGGTAAGTCCTTTTGCTTCTATTCCTCATTTGGAAGAGCGAGAAGACTGGCTGGTCAAAGGGGTGAAAGGAGATTCCCTCGCGGTGGATGTGGGAGAGGTGCAAAGCCCACCCAAGCAAGCCTACTTTACCATCAGCTGATGCTTCAGACGCCTTAAAACCTCTCTGAGGCCTTATCCCACAAGTTCCCAGTGGGAGGCAGACTATCACTGCATCTGAAAGAATGGAGAGGCATTACTTCAGATGCATGGGCATTAGAAACAGTAGCCCAGGCTTACTGCCTTCCCTTTCAAAAAAGGCCTCAGGACCATCCACCGGAGAGCCACTCATTCAAGGTTCCAGATCTGTTCCTTGTGCAGGAAATGCTGAGCCTGCTAGAGAAAGGTGCTATAGAACTAGTACCTGTGACGGAGAGGAAAAAGCGTGGTACTCTCCCTATTTCCTAATGCCCAAGAAGGACGGAGGATTGAGGACCATTTTGGACTTGAGATGCTTGAACAAGTTCCTCAGGAAGGACAAGTTCAAAATGGTCACACTTTCTTAAATCCTTCAGGCCCTCCAGCTTCAGGATTGGATGGTGTCATAGGACCTTCAGGAAGCTTTCTTTCATGTGCCGATCCATCACAAGCACAAAAAGTACCTGAGGTTCGCAGTTGGCCATTCTCATTATCAGTTTTGAGTTCTGCCATTTCAGCTGACCTCTGCCCGAGGGTGTTCACCAAGTTGATGGTGGCAGCAAGTCTCAGGAGAGGGGAGATTCATGTCTACCCCTACCTGGACAATTGGCTGATCACAGCTTGGTCTCCCGAACAGGCATTGGAACATCTCAGCATAACCTGCCACTCTCTCCACAGACTGGGCTTCTCGCTCAATTACAAGAAGTCCCACATGATACTATCACAAAGAGTCCAATTCATAGGAGCAGTCCTGGATGCATCCTTGGGAAAGGCCTTGCCACACGAGGTGAGGGCTCAACACATTCTGCAGATGGTCACCAAATTCCAGAATGCCCAGGATCTTCCGTCCTTTGACTATTTGAGGTTGCTTAACCTCATTGCATCCTGCATTTTCCTGGTGCCAGAGGCTCGCCTGAGAATGAAATCCCTTCAATGGGCCGTCAGTACGCAGTGTTCTCAATTCTCGGGCAAGATGTCAGACCTACTTCAGGTTCCAAACAGGGTTGCACAGGATCTTCTGTGGTGGGCCTGCAAGGACAATATTCTGAAGAGAGAACCTTTTTGGCAACCATGGCCGGAGATAACAGTAGTTACAGATGCCTCACTCACAGGGTAGGGAGCCCACGCCAACAATCTGACTATCAGCAGTCGCTGGTGTCAATCAGAGTCCAAACTTCATATCAGCCTTTTGGAGCTGAGAGTGATCCGACTAGCGCTGAAGGCCTGTCTGCCCTCTGACGGGGAAAGAATGTCCTGATAATGATGGACAACACAGTGGCCATGTGCTACCTCAACAAGAGAGGAGGTGTAGGGTTACTACCATTGTGCAGAGAGGCAATGCAGCTCTGGTTCTGGGCTATTCAAGAAGGAGTCTCCATGTCGGCAGTTCACCTAGCCGAAGAGGGGAATATGGCGGCGGATGCTCTGAGCAGGCAGCGCACAGTCTCCCATGAGTGGGAACTAGTCAGGAAATCCTTTAAGAGATGTTCACCCTTTGAGGAACCCCTCCAGTGGATCTGTTTGTGATCAGTGTCAACTAGAAGTGCGAACTGTTCTACTCCATGGAATATCCCCCAAGAGAAGCTCTAGGAGACACATTCGTAGTGGACTGGGAATTTCCACTCCTGTACGCATTTCCTCCAGACCCTGTCATTCCTCACGTGATCAGGAGGTTAAGAAAGTTCGAGAAATCCATGATCCTAATTGCTCCATATTGGGCCAGGAGAACGTGGTACCCAGCCGGACCTTCTGGACATGTCCATCTGTCCTCCAATTTGTCTTCCACAAAGAGAGGACCTTCTCTGAGCAAGAGGAGGGTCAGGTTCTCCATCAAGCGGCCAAGTCATTCAACCTTCACGCATGGTTTCTGAGAGGTCAAGATGTAAGGATTGGGACCTCCCGGACGACATAATGGAGATTTTGCTTTTGGCCGAAAGGCCAGCAACAAAATCCTTGTACCACTGCCGCTGGAACAAATTCTGCAGCTGGTGTAGGGAAAAGGATGTGGACCCTGTTCAATGCAATACACCTATGGTGTCTTTACACTTACATTTGGCTAATCTCAGGCTCCAGATTGGGATTATTTAAGGATACTTGGCAGCGCTTTCCATCATTAGGCGCACCTCAGAAGAGGCATCATATTTCAAAATACCATTGATTATACCATTTCACTTTATTTATTCAATGGTAATGTATCCAGCACAATCAATAACAGTGATAATCAAGGTATTAAGCATATCATATTAAAACAGCTACATTAAAATGTACAGGTGAGCAATATCAGGGCCTCCAGTACTCTTCAACATTCAGCCGTATGGTCTGGGATAAACTTAGCCAGTTTGGCAGGAGTGTAATGCAGTTGGTTCAGGATCTTAAATTGAATCAGGCGCAGCCCCACGTTCAGGGATACAGACTTAGCTAGCTGGCAACACTTAATCCATTTCTCATCTCCTATGGAGAGTCCCACTTGATTATCCTAAACACATCTAATAGTATTGCGAGGGCACAGATGTGACTATATCACCTTATATAGACTGGACACCCAGCAACGTGTGTCATCCTGGCACCAAGACACTGATGCAACTATGCGTTTCTGGCTCTGCTGGGAATGAGGGCCATCTTTTGCGAAAATCTATCTGCATTCGGTGATATTGAAGCACTCTCAGTTGGCCTCCCCCTAGATTATTGACAAATTCGGTCTGGGATACAAATTGCCCATTTGGGTACATGTCACCCATTTTCATTTGTCCTGAGGGATCCCAGAATTTCTTTAACATCTTGTCATATGAGGGGGAAATGCCTGGATAGTGCCAAAGAGGAACCTCTCAACTGTAGGGAGTATCTACTCCAATCTTTCCCAAAAATGTTGGCCCAAGCATGAACAGTTGTGCTTACGGGGTCAAAGACACATGCGTCCTTGTACCTTTCACTAAATAGGAATGAATGGAGCTCTATAGGGGACGCACCATACCGCTCCAAGGGTATATGTACAGTTGTATCTCTAGCCTTGTACCAATACCCAGCAAATTGGGGCTGTGATGCCAAATAGTGTAGTTCAAAGTCAGGCACTGGTAAACTCCCATGTCCATATAGGTCAGCTAAATTCTGCCATCTGATTCTCGCCACCCCAGGCCCCTACACAAATGTGGAGGCTAACGATTTCAGTTTAGTGACAAACCCTCACCCAGGCCATATAGGAACATTGCCAAAGAAATGCAATAGCTTCAGGAGAACTACTTCAATAGGGCAATCCGCCCAAATAATGAGATAGGAAGCTTCGCCCAGAGTAACAATTTGGTGGTCAATTGTTGCAAATAGGATTCGTAATTGTCAATATACAATGATTGTCGGCTGTTTGACAGCACAATTCCCAGGTACCTGAAGTGTGATGGTGACCATTCAAACCCCCCCAGGTCTGGTGGCTGAACTGTGGATGGCGTAAGGGGAAACAACCCTGACTTAGTGTCATTCATTTTATGCCAGAGTAACGCGAAAACTCATGGATATCATTCATTATTGGGGCGAGGTTGTGTTCAGGGTCCCGTACATATAGCAGGTTGTCATCTGCGTACATAGAGATTATCTGGGGTGGACCAAATTTTCTTATTCGCCTGTGCCCATGCATCTTCCTAACCAGCGCTGCCATTGGTTCAATAGTAAGTGCCAATAATAAAGGGGACAGGAGGGAGCCCTGCCTAGTGCCTCTGCCCAGCGAGAATAGCACGAACAGTGTTTAATTTGAGAGGACCCTTGCTCCCGGGTCAGAATACAACAGTTGGATACAGCGCAAAAATATGGGCCAACTCCAAACCTGCGTAATAAAGAAAATAAATAGCACCACGAAACAGAATCAGGAGCCTTTTCAGCATCTAAGGCGGCTACCACCACTCTTGCCTGGGGATTCACCTGCGCCATCAAGCAAAACAAACGGCGCAAATTCAGAGCCGTGGATCTTGTGGGTATAAAACCCGACTGGTCAGGGTGTGCTAATTGGGGCATGACAAGAAGCAGCCTTGTAGCAAGCATTTTAGCAAAAATCTTAGCGTCTGTATTCAATGGTCTATAGGAGGCCAGGAGGCCACGTCCTGGGGAGATCTGTGCGGTTTAAGTAATACCGTAATAATGGACTCACACATAGATTGTGGGAGCAGCCCTTGTTTCAAGGCCTCTTCCCATACCTTCAGTAGCCTGGGAGCTAATTCCTGTTGGAATTCCTTGTAAAATTCTATCCCTGGTCCATCAGACACCGGCGCCTTCCCCATAGCCAATGATTTTATAGCACCCTCAATCTCGTCAAGCGTAATGGGCTGTTCCAGGGAAAGAGCCGTCTCAGCCAACAGTGCGGGCAGTTCTATTGTCGATAGATATTGGGAAAGGTCATCCGCTGTGACCCCATCATGATTAGAGTATAGATCAGAGTAGAAATTGGAGAATGTTTCATTGATATCCCCCTCGTTTATTAACACTGTATTATTTGGGACTTGGATACTAGTGATTTGGTGTTGATAATTCTCAGTCTTCACCATATTGGCCAGCAGTATGCCAGCTTTGTCTCCCTCACCATACTTCCTTGCTCTAGTTGGGATGGCCATATGTAGGACCTCCCTGTATGCCAGACTGTGAAACGCTCTTAATAATGCTTGTATTCATGCAGGACATCTTCCTCCCGTGCTCTGCTATATTAATTTTCCAGTTCCTTTAGCTGGCCTTCCACTTGACCCAACTCTTGCCTAATGATCTGAAGGGATGCATAGGATTTAGCCATAATAGTACCTCTTACCCACACTTTGAATGTCTCCCATAGTATTGAGTGTGTGTGAACACAGCCTTCATTGATAGTGAAAAGTTCAGCAATTTCAACATTTAAGGAGTCAGCCACACTGGCTTCCATGAGAAGAGAGGAGGGCATTCTCCATCACGGAGTCTGTACCGGATAATCAGTAATCTCAAGGTTCAGGGAAACTGGAGAGTGATCAGAGAGGGTGCGTGGGAGAATAGTGCAATCCCGAACCATAATGGCCACCTGTGAGGTCAACAACCAAAAGTCTATAGGAATAGTATGTGAATTCTTTGCTTTGTGGATGGAGTGCCCGCCAGATATCTGTAAGTTGGAGGTGTAACAATAACTGATGTAGGGTGTGGGCAGATCTGGTGAGAGCGCGTGAGGAACATGATGATCTATCCAGCCCTGTGATCAAAATTGTGTTAAAATCCCCCCCCCGAGATTACCCAGGTCCCGTCCAGAGGAGTCAATATTTCCGCAATTGAATGATAAAAGCCTGGATCATCTAAGTTAGGCCCATATGTGTTAACCAGTACTGTCAGGTGGCCAGCTATTTCGCCCCACACTATTACGTATTGTCCCTGAGGATCTATGCTGCTTTTTGAAAAATTAGAAGCCCAACGAGGGGTATATAAGGGTAAGTACCCACAGCGCCTTCGATGAATATTCCGTGTAATACATCAATGGGCCCCAGTTCTGTGCAAAGGATTCATTTACCTTTCCCATAGCATGCATCTCTTGCAGCATCAATATCTTGGGCCCATGTCGTGTAACATATGAATGAACATTCCTAGCTTTAACTGGATAATTGAGCACACGAACATTTCAAGTCATCAATTTAATTTGTAATCCCCCTCCCATGGTCCCATCAGCTGCCATACTTGGTAAGTTATATGAGAATATGAGCCAAGCTCTCACCTGAATTTCTTACAAATGCTTTCAACATGACCATCTCATTTTCAACTTTTAACAACTCCAACTTCTCCTCCACTTCCTCCACCCACCCTAACTCTACTGGGTCCTTTCGCCGCCTCTCCCCAACACAACTTGTGTTCTGTTGGAGCACCATCCCCAACTTGAGCTCTGGTTTGTGTATCCCCCTGCTCCTCCTCCCACCCTCACCATCTGCCCCAACTAGAGGATGTATCTCGCAGTAACTTGTGGAACTTTCCTGAGGCACTTTGGTAGCAGCTGCCCGAGCTCAGGCCGCCCGCAGTAAGCTACTGCTCAGGCTACATTGTTAACTCATTCATGTTTTGTGCCTAACTACATCCAAGCCTTCTAAACCAGAACATTAAGGATACATTGGAGCCAGTTTCTCAATCTCCAGGCTCCTCTCTCTCATTCTCGGGTCTTGGATTCCGGTTCTGGTCTGCATCTCGGGCTGGAGATGGAATAGGAATAGAAGACTCTACATAGTTCATAGCCTCCTCCAGATTCTCAAAAAAGTGCACCCTGCCTCCATGCTGAATTGAATTTTTGCTGGGAATATCATTGTGTATGGCACCCACCGTATTCTCAATTGTTTCTCGTATGTCCTTCTCTGGGCTTGTAACCCTGCTGCAAAATCCAGATGAATATGTATGTTGTTTGCCTCGAATTGCAATGTTCCTTGCTCCCTCGGAAAGCCTCAGAACCAGGTCCCTATCTCTGTAGTTCAATAGCCATGCCATAATAGTACAAGGGAGGGGCTCCAGGTCTGGAAACTGGGGCCAGGGTAGGATGCGCCCATTCAACCAGAAAATGTTCTGAGAATGTGACTGTAGAGAACAGGGATCTGAGAAGTGACTCCACAAATGGTTCCACCTGGCCTTTGCAGGCTGATTCCGGGACCCCAACTATGCGCACATTATTTCTTCTGGATCGTGATTCCAGGTCTTCACATTTGCCTTTTATCTTAGTCAATTCTGTGTTCAGGTATGTGATATCCCGATCATGCTGATCCACTTTGTCCTCCGTTACACCAATTCTTGCTTCTGCCTTGTTTATCCGGCCGCTCCTCTTCTCCAGTTTCGATTTGAGCGATCCTATTGTTGCAACTATGTCATCCAATTTGACATTGATTGACACAAAAACAGCTTGAACCGTTGTCAATATGTGGTCTTCTTTGGCGTTATCCGCCGATGTTGTTGGTAAATCAACATTAGGATGTGTCGTTCTGCCCGCAGTGGGGTCTGCAAGCTGGTAAAGGAATCCATCAGGCCTTTCTTCTTCCCCCCAAGCCCTTTGTTATCTTGCCCGGGTCCTCTCAATGAAAACTCTCTCCCCCAGCTATCTGGATGTAACTGTATACCTTCTCACTGATCAAGGTGGAAATGCGGTGAGGGCGAAATTGGTCTGTTTCGACACTATGCCGGGTGGCGCTCAGCCGGTGCCGACTCCTTCTCTTAACTGTATGCTCAGTTATGCTTCCGACAGTGCCCCGAGTGCCCTCAGGCTTAAGGCCTGGGATGAGTGCCTCCTGCCGTGGTTGTTTTATTTGCATCACTGGTCCTTTCGTGGTACCTCCGCCAGCTCTCCAGGCATTGAGCTGATCAAGGCGGCGAGGACTGATCCCATAGTGTTACTGTTTTTACTCGTCTTCTGCACTCCAGGGCCACTCCCTATCTTTTCCTCAGCCCAGCACCAGGGGCATGAAATGCAGCAGTGAAGTGTACATGGCAACACTGCAGTAATGTTCACAGTAGTGGGTCCCAATGACGTAGGCCCAGCATTTCTCACCTTTCATTAGATGATGGCACCTATGTTCTGATACGTGTCATGCCACGCTCTCGCCCCTTGCATGTATATTAAAACAAAGAACTATACAAAGATCAAGTGTCGGTCAAAGACATTACCTAACAGCATTTGTTTCTCAATGTGAGGTGTGAATCTGTGCGCACCTACTCCATTCCCACAACTGTGACCCTGCTTTGTATACATTTACAATGTTCTACAATATATGTCCAATCTGCATGAATTAATGCCTTTTGGGAATTTTCGTTTCACACTGTTGAAATAACATTGCAACTATCTGTACCTCTTGAACCATGGTACACCTTGCACTGTGATTTGTGAACCTCCTCTTGTCTTTGTTTACGATGTTCATAGTCCCTCACATTTATGTTTATACACAAAAAAATTAAAATAGTGTCAGCAATAAGAAAAACAGACCCACCTTAACTATACTGAGTGTCTAGTTGTATTTTACACCGCGGCGCATGACTTGGTAGCTAAATAGTATACTACCTGCATGCCATATACTTTTGACTAAACCTGCACTTAAATGAGTTGCAATTGAAAATATTTTTTTACAGGCAGGACCCTTCACTGTTTTCACGCTCTCGCCCCTTACCACAGGGGTGACCATATAATGCCTCTGTTCGTGGCCCTTATTGCAAGGCGTACTTGACAGTGTTTTTAGGTGAGTGTTGCCTCCTCTTGTTCGAACAAATATGTCAGGTTGCAGAAAGTTCTTGATTTCAATATCACCCAGAGCAATCTCTGGGTATATTTATTCCACCTTTATGCAATTAGGGCCATTGTATCCATCCAGTGACTTTAGCGTCTCCTTGTTATGACCGACTGGGGTGTTGTCTGGTTTATTTTTTTCACACTATCCCAGGCTAATTTCTCTCACATCAGCTGGGCGTGAAGGGCATGTCAGGCGATCTGATTCCCGCTGATCTCAGTGGGGTTTAATGGACACTTTACCAATGCCACGTTATTTCCCCCACGGTGCTGTGACCGCAGGGTTGAGCGATCGTTTTCCCCTTCAGTATTACTTCCAGGTTGTGTCACCACGCGACCTCCCTCTCTCCGCTGTGCCCCTGACCCCCAGACAACAAACAAAGGGCAAAGTCACGAAGAGGGGCCGGCAAGGATTCAGCTATAACGCGTTCAGGAGTGCAATAGTTAATGTCGCATGTGTGTTACGATTAGTATATACGGCCCCGGTCTCCCCTCCTTGTCGCCGTCCGGGCCGTTTGGTTGTTGATTCACGTTACAAGTTTCAAGCTGGGTCTCACCCTCTGAAATTCAGTCTTGGGTGGGTCAATGTCACTGCATTGCGCTGTTCCTGTGCACCCAACTCAGCGCTCTGTCCGAGCGGATGCTGCAATATCGGAACAGTCCGGGTGCTCATATAATGGAGGTCCTGTAATATCCGCACACAGTAGCAAAGTCGCCCGCTCTTCCTCCCTGCAGGCCAAAGGAGCCTCGCGCTCATGTGTGTTTACACTCTCTCAGCGCAGGATTCAGTTCCGGGCTCCGCCGCACCTCTCACCGGTACATGTTGTTTCAACAATATCGGCAGTATTACTGCACCTTAAGACTTCAGGACACGACGGCTGCTGAACAGTATCATGCTCCTTGTTCACCTTCAAACATTTCTTAATTAGCAGGCACTATTCAGGATATATATTAGCTCAAGATTTTGCCTGTGGCGGAGCTACACAATCTGGCAGTCATGTCCACTGCTGCGCAAAAGCGCCCCCCTGATTATACAATTTCTTAAAGGGCTCACTAATGTGTTCCCTCCTACACCTTTTCAAGTTCCAATGTGGGATCTTAATCTGTATTAACGTTTCTGATGTGTGCTCCCTTTGAGCCACTCCACTCATGTCCATTAAGGCTGCTAACATTGAAAAACATTCTGTTAGTTACGTTAACCTCAGTCCGCAGGGTGAGTGAGTTGCAGATCCTATCTAGTAAGCCTCCATTTACCATTTGTCATAAAGACAAGGTTGTCATTAGAGTTAAACTGTCTTTTTTGCCAAAAATGGTGTCAGATTTCGATTTCCACAGCCCAGAACAGTGTGCTTCCAACTTTCTATCCGGCCCCTCATTCTGGCAAGGAAGAGGAAAGGCTACATCGGCTTGATCCAAGAAGGGCTTTGAGCTTTTACATTTCACGAATGGCAAAAATACATCATTATGACCAGCTTTTCATTGGGTACACTGGACACAAACTGGGTCTTCCAGTTACAAAGCAAACTTTGTCCAGATGGATTACTTTGGCTATTTCAGAGTGCTACAGAGTGGCTGAAAAAAGTTCCCCCAGGAGACCTAAAAGCCCATTCCACAAGGGGCATGGCAACATCTTCCGCCCTTCAAAGAGGGGTGCGGATAAGACATTTGTGCGGCAGCCACTTGGTCTGCCATCCACACTTTTACAAAGCATTACTGTCTGGATTCATCCTCTAGCCAGGAAGGGGGATTTGGAAAAGCAGTCTTATACTCGATACATGACAAATCTTGAAACTGAAAATTCGTACTTCCTCCTCCAAGACCTAACACTGCTTTGGGGGTCCATCATAAGATGAGAAATACGTGGGAGAACACAATCCATTCGAGGAACAAGTTAAACAAGTTACTTACCCCTGGTAATGTTCGTTCGACTGGATGTTCCTTCCGCGTATTCCTCATCACCTGTCCCAGCCTACCCCGCTGTAGAATTTCCAGGTATTACACTTTACGCTCTTTCAGAGTCTAGTACTGTCTAGGACTCACTGAGGCTGTTAATTCTGCACGAGGAAGGTGTCAATACGAAACTGAAGCCAACAGGTGCTGTATGTGCTATATATATCAACAATGACGTTGACTCCGAGATGGAAGCCCTTGAGGGACATCGAGTCAACCGCATCGACGCACAGCGACCTCTGTCAAAAAATAATTTCTAAAGCAGCTGAAGCTGGAATATATCATATTATAAAATTAGGAATACGTGGGAGGAACATCCAGTCGAAAGAACATTACCAGGGATAAGTAACTTGTTCATCTAGCAGATTGTGTAACATTGCCATGCAGAGGGATATCCCATCAGGTCTTTTGGGGGCACGCAAACTTCTACAACATGTGAATGAAGGCCTTGATCTCACTTTAGTTCTCTGGGGTGAGTATCTGGGCATGGGTTTTGGACTGCATGGTCTACTTCAGAAACTTGAAGAAAAACACTTTCACTTTTTGAACCATTTACTCAGGATAGTGTCACGACCCTCGCACAAAACCCCCTCTGGCAAACCCATTGGCCAGGTGGAGTCAGGACTCGGGCCTCTATTGCCTGGCATCCTCTTCAAAAGTTCATGGGGCCAGTCCTGGCGCCTATGGCGCCAGGCTCATACACCATGAAAAACAATGTGCTTGGGAACTACTTTATTGTATTGTCAGCCAACATGGAGGCTTGCTTACTAAGAACCAAGCTATGCGGTCTAGTGTTTTGGGTGTGGTAGCCTAGGGACTACTTTACCTGGACTATTTTGTTGGGGCTATTTAAACCACACCCGAGCAAGACAACACGTTTCGCGTTACTTTGCAGCTTGCAGCGTGACGCTCACCGTGTCCAGCTATTCCCTCGAACCTCGGAGAAGCAGAACATGCTAGGAGACAAAAGGAACATCATAAGCAGCAGCATCTTACCTGCAGTCTTCATCTTTAACCACTCGCAGCTTCCTTGAATCAGCACGCCTCACGGACGGCACGACCTGAAAGAGGAAGATGGAGGCAAAATTAAAGAAAGCAGTAGAGACATTTGTAAATTACGAACTGCTCAAAAGACTTACCTGGCTGGTCGCCTCACAGCTGGCACCATTCCGGACATTCTACTCGCGCTGAAGAACACCGCGACCTACAAGGAAGGAAAATACAGGTTAGCAAAGGCGAGACTTCGCAGCGCTGCGCATAGCGCCTTCTTACCGCATCATAGCGCTCTTAATGCACCATCATTTACTAGCGGGGCTTAACCAGGCCAGTTTGTCGCGCTGAAGCTCTGCATACCTAAGGGAGGAAAAAGAGACATTCTAAATAAAGAAAGCCATACAGGATAGCAACAAAACTAAAGAACAGCAATAAGACCTACCTGAACAATATCAAACGGGCCGGCGTCAGTGAAGTAGCTGGACCGCACACGCCCAAGAAAGACAACGCGCCCCTGCAAAGAAGGCAGGACGGAGAGCACGCCTAATTCTACCACCAGGCAGAACTTTCCCCGCAGACCACATCTGGGCAGAGCTGAGAAGCATACCAGCGAGTAACCCAACTGGGTGGTATCCCTGTGGATACCAGGTGAGCGTAACAGTAATGTGAGAAATCAAATGGTATCTCACCCGCTAGTTCTCGGGGACTTGTCATCCAGGTGTCCAGGACACGGCCATTGATTTTGGATCCAGTTCCTGGTGGTGGACCAGTGCAGGAGTATCACCTGGGTGAGGGGTCTTTGGGGAGTGAGTGTGAGATAGCCAATGGCGAGACGCAGTATTCACCCTTATTTTGTTTATCAAAGCCATCCTATGCTTTAGGATGCACCTAGATCCCAACTCCCCCCTGCTTTTTACACAAACACTGGGCCGAGGAAGAGGATGACTGAGAATAACAACACTGACTTGCGTACACTGTACTGGCCATGTCCCACTAATCGGGTCAGGAAAAGTCAGGCACTTAATCCTAAATGCATACACCTGATACCAATTAGCTCTCCTCACATGAATAAAAGACAAAAACCAAAGACACACTCTGAGCAAGGTGGAACAGGAGAATGAGCAGAACTTCAGGGATGAAGGCATACCTACTGGAGCAGAGTAACAGACCAAGGCAAGGAACGAGAGCAGCAGGCCGAAAAACCCCAAGGCTTCCCTATTGGAGGTTGTTGCCTCCGACAGGCCGTGAAAGATGTGTGGAGAAGGCCAGATCCCACAAGTGAAAAGTGCATTGTGTTTCCAGGACGCCAGCAAACCTCCCGGGTGAACGGCAGAGTTGGGGAGGCGAGGTCAAGCCTGTGGTACTAACCTTGACGCAAAATGCGGAAAACGCTGAACAAGAAAGAAACGCACACAGCCGGTGAGTTGGCAAGCGACCTGAGAGACCGATGTGTGTTAAAGTGAATGAAGTAGCAACATCATATCACAAGTGAAGGCTGCACGTGTCTGGAGGTGACGCGAAGAAAGGCAGACCTGTGAACGAACTTTGATGTAAAGTACAGCTGGGAAATCAGCGATACTAAGTAACGGAGTAGTCCGGTGAAAGGAAGCAACCCATATGAAAGTCTCTGTGAAAGGTACTTTGTTTAAAGCGAGAAAGCAAATGAACAGTAAAAGTAAAAGGAAGCAGATTAATTCCTAGAGAAGGGAAGAATGAAAGTAACACAGTGAACTTTGAGTCAAAGTGGTCCTGCATTGGCTTGACAAATAAGCCACGCACATTTGAAAGAATTCAACATCCAAAAGGGGGTCCGAGCCCAACTGAGGGAGACCCAAAGATTATATTGAAAGTCACTGTGAATGGTCCGAGCCTGACAGAGGGAGACCCGAAGTGAAATAAGCTTGGGGAAGGGAGCTCCCTTGCAACTTGTGTCCCTTTGGCCCTTTAACCCTTTGACCATCTTTCCTATTTCCCCCATTAAAAAAAACATATATTTATTTATTTCCTTTGTAAACACACCCTCTTGCCCTTATATCCCATGCCCATACACTCACTGCACTCCGACACCACCTGCCCACCAGCCCACTGCTGCCATCAACAATTTTGTTATGAAAATCTGAACCTCCTCTGATGCTCATTAAGTATTATTGTGGACATCGCCCTCGTCTCCTCTATCGATCATATGCTCTCCAATCAAGAACCGCCAACTATTGCTGCAACTAACCCTTTCTTACCCATATTCATCACTTCAACCGCAAACTATCTCCTCTGCCAATCCATGTGATACCTTGTCACCCTAAACCAAACCAAACCTCATTTTGTTTGGGACCAGCATATTGAACAGAATCTAATGGCCATCTACCCACCAATGTACCATTGCATGGGTAGTCTCCTGTACCCACCCACAACCATACCCAATTGCTCCCTGCTCCTTACCCTGCACCCTTCCTTACTGCACCCCCGCTGCACTGGGGACCGTACCTGCTCCCTCCGTCCATGCAGTGTTATCCCCCCACGCAGTAACTTCACCCCTCCTCATTTTGTCAATGTACCACTGTGTTCACCCTTGTCCATACTTGCTCCCTTGCTCTCTGCTACGCGCCTCACATGCTGTACCCTCCTTTCCCAGTTGCCATACACGTGTCTTCTGTCTGTGCCGTTTAATTCCCACTGCGCACAGCCCTCTGTGACACCACATCCCTTCCTCTATGCCACTGTGGCCCCATGCTCACCCTTGCAAGTGTTCCATATCATTGATGTTTCCACCACTGCACTAGGGGCCGTCCATGGACCCACGTCCATGCTGTTCAAACTACACACCCTGCTACTTCACGTAGCATCAATGCCCACTTGATCCCCTTGTGTGTCGCTCTTCCTCTGCTCCTTCACCCAAGCTCAAACCCTCTGATATAGCCCTTTTGTACCCTACCATTTTAATTCCTTTATTTTGTAAATACTCAA
The DNA here is from genome assembly GCF_040938575.1 of Ambystoma mexicanum. NCBI lineage: Eukaryota > Metazoa > Chordata > Amphibia > Caudata > Ambystomatidae > Ambystoma > Ambystoma mexicanum. The sequence continues at coordinate 584,405,359 of NC_090935.1, forward strand.
ATCCTTTCCCTTCTTTTCCTTTTACCCTTTCTCCTTTCATTTATTTATTTATTTTTTTAAACCATCCTCTTCGTCCCTGTGCCGAAAAAGTATAACTCCACACTGCTACAATGTTAGCCTCCTCCCATTCCTTTCTCCTTCACCTCCTCCAAACTTTCCCAATTAAAATGACATTCTCTTCAAACTTGATCATCCAAGTTACGCCATTCATCTAAAACCTTTTTGTTGACCTGTATTTGTCACACTTATCTGAGTCTCTGCAGTAGCAATAGAGTCCTGCGGTTCCTTCGCTGGTTCTACACTACCCCTCAGTTAGTGTGAAGTCTGGCTTGCCAAAAGAGTGAATGGTTAGGATTGAATTAAAGGCATTGCCTAACCCTCCTCCTCCCCCAACCCACTTAGATACCTAAATCACTACAGTGCGTGGCTCACGTGTGTGTTTAGTTTGGTGCGCACTCCATCCTGCTCGTGCAGGGGTGCCATTTTCTGGGTGATGCTTCAGATGTTGCTGTTCTTGAGAACTGCCTCCAGCAGTTCGATGCTTTAGTTCCACAAGTTCGTGATTGGCCAGTTGCTGCACTGGGATTTTCAGTTCCCGGTAAGTTTCAGGTAAGTTCAGGTAAGTGCTAGGTTTGTAGAGTCACCAAGTCTGTGAATGCCCAGTTACCTCACTGGGGTTATTCAATGTAGTATTTCAGATCTGCCGTAGCGCTTGCTGATTTATGTGCCAGGTTACAGCACTGGACTGCAGCAATAGCAGTGAGCGGAGATGGCGGAAGAGTTCTAATTGCTTTTCTCTTTCCTTGTAGGATACCCGCAGTCGGGTGAACGGTGCGAAAACAATGGGAAAGCTGGTTCCTGCTCCAAGCGATGCGCGAGGTAAGTTTTACAGTTCTGCCTTAAAGTGCGCTGTGCTGAGATTTGCATGCGCTCAAACTCACTGTGAGACGAACAGCTTTCTCTCTCTTCTTCTCGTTTCAGGACTAGATCCGATGATGCGAGCGCTGACTCCACCCGCGGGATGAAGCTGGATCGGGAAACTGAAGGCTGAAGACCTAGCGGTGGTAAGCTTACATGAAGCCCACAAAGCACGGGCTTATCTCTGGGCGTGGCTTTTATAGGCAGCCATGCCCAAACACTAGAATGCACTGTAGTTTTCAGGATGCCAGGATGTTCCATACTGTCCATATTGGAGTGGCAGGAAGTGAAGTAAAACCAGGAACCAAGTGTGCAACTTCCTATGTAATGGGAGTGCTAGTTCTGAGTAACTGATGTGAGTGTTTTTACTATCAGGCCTTCACCCACTTGGCCCCTATCTGACTTCCCCACCTGCCTCCACTGCCAGAGTTAAAGGGGGAAAAGGTTTATGTGGAAGCCCGAAGTTAGTAATCATGACAGTTCTCCCCCTCAAGGCCCCTCTCAACGATGTAATCCCTGGTCCATGTTTAGTTGGATTATCTTGGTGGAATTTACGTGCCAACCGAGAAGCATGGATGTTCGTGCTAGGTTCCCATGATCTATCCTGGGGCCCATATCCTTTCCAGTCTACTAGATAGTATACAATCATTTTGACCACTTTGGAATCTAGGATGCTTTTAACTTCGAATTCTGGTTTGTCACTTTCTATTGCTATTGGATCTGGGGCTTTTGGTAACTGAGTCCCTGGGTGTACCAGCTTTAGTAATGACACATGGAATACCGGGCGAATGCGCATGTGTGGTTGTAAGGCTAATTTCATGGCCACTGGGGAGATCACTGCCTCTATGGTGAATGGACCCAGGTATTTGGGTTGAAACTTTCTAGGGCCTTTTAATGAGATGTATTTTGACACCAACCATATTGAATCCCCTACTTTGATAACTCTGGGCCTTTTTTCGATTGCAATCGGCATACTTCTTCTGTGTGTCTTTGGCTGCTTGTAGATGTACTGCTGCGTCTTTGGCTGCTTGCGTAATACGTTCGTGCAGGGTTTTGACCGCTGGCATTTCAATTGTTTCAGGTGGATCCATATAATGTGTAGAAGGGAGTTTGTTGTGTGGAAGTGTGCATTGCATTACTATATGCATATTCCGCCATCCATAAGATCTCCACCCAGTTGTGGTCCTTTTGGTGTAGGAGACAGCAAAGGTATTGTTCCATGGTTTGGTTTGTGCGCTCCGTTTGCCCATCTGTTTGTGGATGGTGACTAGTAGACAGGCGGACTTCCACTCCAGCCAGAGAGCAACATTTTTTCCAGAACTGCGATACACATTGACTGCCTCTGTCAGAGATAACCACTGAAGGAAACCCATGTAGTTTCACGATGCGATCCAGAAAGACTTTGGCTAGTACTTGAGCGGAAGGAAGTCCTTTTAAGGCGATGAAATGAGTCATTTTAGAGAAAAGGTCAACCACCACTAAAGTGGTAGTATAGCCTGAACTGGATGGTAAATCTGTGATGAAGTCCATTGATATGGTGTGCCATGGAGCGAGTGGTATTTCCAAGGGTTGAAGATGGTTTCTGCCGCAATGCTGTATTTTGAGCGCAAGTACCACGTGCATTGACGAACTCTGCAATGTCTTTCCGCCAGGTTGGCCACCAATAGGATCTTCCGATTTTCTTGAGTGTCTTAACTACGCCGGGATGGCCTTCTACAGGTGAACTGTGATAAGGGATGATTACTCTTTGTTGTAAAGCATGTGTCGGAAGGTATAGGCGTTTTGGATAGAATGGAAGGCCCTCTTGCATCGAATAGTGTGATCCTTCCGTGTACCATGTTCTTAACTCTTCCGTGGTTAAGTCACGTCTAATTTCTTCTTTGAGTGCGTCCAACGGTGAAGGATTATTCCTGCAGAGGCCCAAGATTATGTTTCCCGGTATGATGTCTACTGGATCGGGTTGCTTAAAAGCTTCTTCACCCTTGCCTATGCGGGGAAGAGCATAAGCTTTGCCGTTTTTAACTCCGGGTCGATAGTGTAACGCTCACCTGACTCCCACGGAGGCGCTGGCCTGGTTCGCGCTGCTGTGACCTCTTCTAAGGTGATGCGTAGGGTTCGGAAGACGGACTGGACCGGGCCCCCAAATCAGGCTTGTCTGGCTCGCAGAAGTATCCTTCTGTAGGCGAAAATAGGGGATTAACTGTCTGCGGGGTAATGCAATCAGCCTCCCACTTTCCCCTCTCACCCTCCTCGAAACCCTTCTGTGATCCCTCGTAGCGTCTCACCTTAGGGTCTGGAAGGACGAGCTCTCCATCCTGCTTCTGATGCAGGGGCGCGTTGGTATCCAGTTACTTCACTGGATTTTCGGATTGGTGAGAACCAAACTTGCTTGGCTTCCAGGTAAGTGTTTTGATAAGAGGTTCCCCTTGTGTCCATGCATTAATGTACTAATGCTAGTGCATTTTTCCCCATAGGGGCCGGGGTACGGAATGCCGGGGAACAGGCACCGACCCGAGATGAGAGGTGAAATCCTTGTAGAAATCAAGTAAGTCTTTAATGAGCGTTTTTTGGTAATGTCTTTTCATTCGCTCATTAACGCTGATGTCTCTTTTTCCTCTTAGGGGCCAGGGTCCGGAATGCCAGGATACGGCGCGGATCCGAAATGAAGAGGGAATGAATCAACAGGTAAGTCTTAACATGGAGATTTAGCTTTCCTTATTCCCTTCTCTCTCTCACCTTTTGTTCTGGTCTTTTTCTTCCTAGGTGCTGGGGCGTGACTGCGAATCCGGATGATCGCTGCTGAACATGGAGGCGCCCTGAAAAGGTGAGTGGAATGCGGCGCTGCAGCGATCGACGCAATGAGCTTTTAAATAAAGTCTTCCTTTTCAGGATTGTCGGCGAGATGTCTCTGGGATGCGGATTTAGCAGGTAAGGACTTTTCCTTCTTCTGTTCTCTTCTTCTCTTCCTTTGCAGGTGATCCAGGATGCTGGCAGGCGTGGATGAAGTCAGGATGCAGGAGCAGACACGGTGAGCGTCCAGCTGCTAGATGCAGAACAACGCGAAGCATGTGTGGCTGTTCGGGTGGGGTTTAAATAGCCTTGGAAGAAGTTCCAGGTATGTATCCTTCCTCCAATCAGGTATGTATCCTTCCCCGACCACGCCCAGATGGTAAATTAGTCCCACAGGTAAAGTAGTTCCTTTTAGGCCTCAAGGAGGCCGGGATCCTGCAGCATGGTCTGCATCAGGTAAGTGCACCCAAGCACTTCCATAATGAGCCTGGCGCCTATGGCGCCAGGACTGATGTCTTTTATGAGCCTGGCACCATAGGCGCCAGTACACTGTCCAAAGGGCCCCTATATGGGGTTGCTGGGTCCTTCCTTGGGGACTGGATGTCCACTTTCGGGGACGCAGGGCTTGAACCGGCTCCCCGGGAGCGGGCATCATGACAGCACTCCCCCCCAAGGCCCCTCCCAAGGTTGTTCCCTCCGGGGGTTTTGGTTTGTCTGGGAAGAGTCGGTGGAATTTCCTGACTAATCGAGGTGCATGCACATGGTCGCTGGGTTCCCAGGACCTCTCCTGAGGTCCGTACCCCTTCCAATCAATTAGGTAGAACAGTTTTGACCTAAACATTTTTGAGTCTAAAATGTTCTTCACTTCAAATTCGGGCTCCCCATCTATTAGAATAGGTTCTGGAGGTTTGAGTAGTCGGGTTCCGGGTACCACTGGTTTCAGAAGTGACACATGAAAAACAGGGTGAATTCGCATACTATCAAGTTTAACAGCCACTGGGTTAATTATTGCCGTAATAGAGTAAGGTCCCAGATATTTTGGGTTAAAAGTCCGAGGCCCTTTGAGTGGTAAATGTCTGGTAGCTAACCACACTTGATCCCCAATCTGATACGGAGGTGCTTCACTCCAATGTAGATCAGCATTCTCCTTGTATTTTCTCTTGGCTTGTTGTAAATGCGTAGTTGCCTCTTTGAAGGCTTGGGTAATTGTAGAATGCAGATGTTCTACTGCAGGCATTCCGAGGTTCTGAGGTGAGTCAAGGTTTGAGGTTCGAGGGTGATGCCCAAACAAAGTATAAAAAGGACTGTGGCCAGTTCCAGAGTGTACTGAATTATTATATGCGTATTCAGCTATCCAAAGAATGTCTTTCCAGTTGCTTTCAGATTGCTGTAACATACACCGTAAGTATTGCTCAAGGGTCTGATTTGTCCTCTCGGTCTGACCATCGGTCTGAGGGTGGTGACTGGTCGATAATCTTCCGTCGATCTGCGCCATTTGACAACATTTGCGCCAGAAGTGGGAAATGAATTGGCTTCCCCGGTCAGAGATTAGTGTAGATGGGAATCCATGTAGCCGAACAATAATTTCGAGGAATTCTATGGTTAGGACAGAAGCTGAAGGTAAACCTTTCAAAGGAATAAAGTGGGCCATTTTGGAAAACAAATCCACAATTACCAGAATAGTATTGTACCCCGAACAAGGAGGCAGGCCCGTAATAAAATTCATTGATTGGGTGTGCCAGGGTGCTGGCGCTATGTCTAGAGGTTGAAGGAGACCGGCTGGTCTTTTCTTTTGACTTTTATTTTGGGCGCAAACACCACAGGACATCACAAAAGATTTAACATCTTTTCGCCAAGAGGGCCACCAAAATTGTCGTTTCACCTTTTCCTCTGTCTTGGCAATACCGGGGTGTCCCTCTATTAATGCATCATGATAACCGGAAATAACTAGTTCGTGTAATTCCTTATGTGGCAGGAATAAGCGTCCTTGGAAATAAGGTAAACCATTATCTATGGTAAAGTCTGATCCCTTTTGTTTCCAATTCTGTTAGGTCGTAGGGTCCAGGAGTTGTTTCACTCTGGCTTGAATGTCTTCAAGCGTCTGTAACGAAGTCATGCCTAGAATCCTCTGTTCGGGAATTATTGGCACTGGTTCTGAGTTTGTATCAGATTCTCCCATTCCAATTCGGGATAAGGCGTCTGCTTTGCCATTCTTGCAGCCAGGTCGATATGTAATCACGAAATCAAATTCATCGAAAAACAAAGCCCATCGGAGCTGCCGTGATGACTGAGCCTTGGCTGTTTTCAAATACTGTAAATTCCGGTGATCAGTGATCACTGTGATGGTATGTCGAGCGCCAAGCAGATAATGCCGCCAGGCTTTAAAAGCGGACTTAATGGCTAACAGTTCTTTGTCCGTGATTGCATAATTAACCTCGGGTGCCGAGAATTTTCTGGACCAAAATGCTATGGGATGCAGTTGGTTGGTTTCGGGATCTCTTTGGGACAGGACAGCTCCCTTGGCTGGGCTGGATGCATCAGTCTCGACGACATAAGGGAGATCTGGACGCGGGTGTTTCAATATAGGTGCGGAGGTAAACTTAGCTTTCAAATCCTGAAAGGCCTGCTCGGCTTCTTCAGACCATTCAAAATGTTTATTTTTCCTCAAGAGTGCAGTAATGGGTTGTACCACGCGTGAAAATTCCGGGATAAACCTGCGATAGAAATTGGCAAAGCCGAGCATGCTTTGAACCCCTTTTACAGAGCTAGGTGATGGCCATTTGAGGATGGCACTTTTCTTGAGTCCATTCAGACTCCTTTGGGTGTCAGGATGAAACCTAGAAACTCGACTTCTGTGGTATGGAAAACACATTTCTCCAATTTAGCAAATAGTTTGTGTTGGCGCAGTTTTTCAAGTACTGCCCTGACGTGTTTTCTGTGATCAGATTCCGAAGAGGAGTACACCAGAATGTCATCGATATATACGACAACACAAACATCGATGAGTTCCCGAAGGACATCATTCATGAAGTATTGGAAGGCAGCCGGCGCGTTACACAATCCGAAAGGCATCACCTGGTACTCGAATAATCCGTATTTAGTACGGAAGGCAGTTTTCCATTCGTCGCCTTCTTTAACTCGTACCAGATGATAAGCCCCCCGGAGATCTAACTTGGTGTATATGCAAGCGTCCTTCACCTGGTCAAGGAGTTCAGGGATCAGAGGCAGAGGATAACGGTTTTTAACCATTATCTGGTTCAATGCGCGGTAATCGATACAAGTTCTAAGGTTGCCTTCTTTTTTGGGCACAAAGAACAAAGCCGAGGATGCCGGGGACTTTGACGGGCGAATAAATCCATTAGCTAGGTATTGATCCAAATATTGTCTCAAATGCAGATTCTCAGGTTCGGTAAGGGCATAAATCCTGCTACAAGGGGGTTGTGAACCGGGCACCAGATCGATTTGGCAATCGTACAATCTGTGAGGAGGTAACGTGTTGGCCTGTTCCTTTTGGAAGACGTCCGGAAAGTCTTGGTATTCCGGAGGTAGTTGCATGGAGGCAGAGGTTACAGATGCTTGATTAATCTTCAGGTTTTCTGGGTAGCAGGTTTGTGTACAATCCGGGAAGGTTATTCTCTTAGCTCACCAATCAATTCGAGGATTATGTGTCTCTAACCAAGGGATTCCAAGAATAACCTGAAACTGTGGAGCCTTGATTACATCAAACACAACACCCTCCCGATGGCCGTCGGGACCAATAAGAGTCACCTCAGTAGTGGAATGTGTTACCGGTCCAGAGGCAATTTCAGTTCCATCGACTGTGGTGATGACATCTTTGCTGGTTTTAGGACGGAGAGGGAGGTTAATCCTAGAGACCAATTCACGATCCACATAGTTTCCAATAGCCCCACTATCGATGTATGCCTTTATTGCATGCAACCGCTTAGGCTGTTCTGGATCTACGAGAACCATTGGCACAATGAAATGCGAGGTCTGAGAGTTAGTTTTCAAGCTCGGCAAGCGGACCCCTACACTTGTCGGGCGGAGTCGTTTCCCGAAACAGAGTCTTCATGGTTTTTATCAGCGGCTCCTACCGCCTTTCGGGGCGGTTTTGCCGGGCAATCTCGTAGAAAGTGTCCAGAATTCCCACAATAAAGACATAATTTTAACTGCCGCCTCCTTTCACGTTCCTTTTGAGTTAAGGGTCCTTTAACCCCTCCAATTTGCCTAGGCTCAGAGACATCAACTCCCTTGGGATTAGCATGGGTCTTGACCAACACCCGGGTCTCAAACCTGGACCGATCTGCTTTTCTGTTTTGAAGTCTGTGATCCAATTGGACCACTAAGTCTATATACTCTGTGCATTCTTGGGGCGGATTTACAACTTGGGCCAAGACATCTTTAAGTTCTCCGCGTAGCCCTCGATAAAACAACGTGACTCTTTTATCCTCTGGCCATCCCGTTTCCACAATTAGTCTATTAAAGGTTGCAATATAGGATAGGAGGTCCTGATTGCCCTGTCGCAGGGATAGAAGTTCGTCATCCAGAGCCTGCCCCTGAGAGTGTTGAGCAAATAACCTTTCCATGCTTGCTTGAAACCTTTGAAAATCACGGAGAATCGGGTCATCTTGAGTAACCAGTGGAACTGACCAATCGGCAGCGCATCCGCTGAGATATGACAATACAAAGGCTACCTTGGTCTGATCATTAGGGAAGGCCCCAGGTCTGCACAGGAAGTGCAAACGACACTGATTCATGAATACAGCGAATCGTTTGGGGTCCCCAGCAAAGCGTTCGGGTGGGGCCAGCGGCATGTTTCCAGGTAGATTAATCTGCACAGGGTTACTGGAAACCACAGGAGCGGGGTTCCCTCCGGAACCGGGTAAAGGAGTTTTCCCAGCTTGACCTTGCAAAAGCTGTCTGGCCAGGTCATCAGTTCTTTCCTTTGATATTATTAATTCCCTCCTGAGGGCATTAGTCTCTTGACGAGCGGCATGTACTTCGGCCCGTAATTCCCCCAGTAATTGGGCCAACTGATCAGTCTCTGAACTTTCCATAGCGCCACGGTGGGAATTTGTAGGAAGGCTTCGCGTTTCGTTAACGCTCACTTGACTCCCACTTGAGGCGCTGGCCTGGTTCGCGCTGCTGTGACCTCTTCTAAGGTGATGCGCAGGGTTCGGAAGACAGACTGGACCGGGCCCCCAAATCTGGCTTGTCTGGCTAGCAGAAGTATCCTTCTGTAGGTGAAAATAGGGGATTAACTGTCTGCGGGGTAATGCAATCAGCCTCCCACTTTCCCCTCTCACCCTCCTCGAACCCCTTCTGTGATTCCTCGTAATGTCTCACCTTAGGGTCTGGAAGGACGAGCTCTCCATCCTGCTTCTGATGCAGGGGCGCGTTGGTATCCAGTTACTTCACTGGATTTTCGGATTGGTGAGAACCAAACTTGCTTGGCTTCCAGGTAAGTGTTTTGATAAGAGGTTCCCCTTGTGTCCATGCATTAATGTACTAATGCTAGTGTCTTTTTCCCCATAGGGGC